>NC_142707.1:7878787-8181818 GCF_055471065.1 Atractosteus spatula
TTGCATGAGTACATGCATGAGTAATCGCCGACATAATTGGCGATTCTGCATTTGTCATAAAACAATCACCTGTTACCAGGAATAAGTAAGCCAAAAGGGACCGCCTGCCAAAAAACGCTGTTCTCAGCAACGTAAAAAAAATTTTGTCTCTTTGTGTTCCCTCTTGCTTCTGTCAGTAACATTACTGATTTAGTAACTTAACCAGGTCAATTGGTTAAGTTGAATAAAAAAAATGACTTTCTATTATGAAAATCAAACACGAAAAGGCTTGTATACCATTTAACAGGATATTCATACGTAGAACTGAATGAAAGAACAAGACAAGTGTGTTGTTTATTATTAGTCTGTTCAGTTTATTAGTGTTATCACCTGCCTTTCAGGTATTGTACGTCTCAAGAAATTTCTATACACATACCCGTTTATTGAATTGAAGATCTTTTCATATTCAGCAAATGTCAGATTCAATCTAAATAAAAAATACAGATAAAACAACGTCACTGACACACTCCGAATCCAATTCAAATCCAATTTTATTAATGCTTGTAATGTACATAACACATTCTGTAGTACACAAGTAGAGTCCTCACAGCCTACACATTACTGGAGAGTATTGTTTTACCTGACAGGCATCACTCTGCTCCCAGCAGACTCCAAGTATTTCACATACGATGCGGGGATATATGTCTTTCCATAGGGCTTCATTTCATCATCTACTACTTCCTGGGTCAAAATGCCTAATGAGACAGGAAGACCACGGAATGTGGTTATAAACCCCCATTTGAGCACTTCAATACCCTAATGTTTTCTATTTTTCTTTGGATGGGGCTGGGGGGGAGCATTTTATTACTCTAATCACAGTTCAGATTCTCAGAAATATTTAACAACTGTCCCTCTTGTTCTTATTGTACTAGGTCGTTTCTCACATACACACACTCCCTCAAAGCAGTTTTCAAATGCTGAATGGCCATTCCAGCCTGTTGCTGTAATATTGTTTGTTTTATGGTTTCACAGACTCAACTGCCTACCAATCAGTATTTACTGATAAAACTGTAAAAGTTATTTTTCCCTTTAGTAAAAAAAGTTACAACATTGTGTTAACTACTGTGACAAAATCCCACTTGTGTAAACTAGTTTCTTAATTTACAGGCCTTGCGGGCAAACAGGTTGAACTGCGGGGTGGTGTACAGAAAATAAACTATGGAGGGCCATGGCATTTTCCAGAACTAGATATAACAGTTACTTGGATAATGAACAACTAAAGTAAACCAGGAAACAGAATAAATGTGATTTGTATGTGTCCTATTTTATTAAAATTGTCTGTGTTCCCATGAACGATTGCTTTATGCTTTGTTTTGTCGCCTGTTTCATGAACTTTGAACAGTTTAACATCCAACTGATGTATTAATTTAAACCAGCTATGGAGTGAGAATACATTTCCTTAAATCAAACCACCTGAACTTGTAAATTTGTCAGCCAGCATGAGTGAGATACTGAGATTTAAGGAATTTTCAGAAAGCGGACAAGTCAAGAATCTTTGAAAGAAAATGGGCTGCACATCTGTCCTGTATGCAAATGCAAAAAAAGTCGAAGACATTGTGATTAGTATGTCAGAACATAATGCAGTCTGCAAAGTTTGAAACCTCTCATGCATACATTAAATACATTAAAACTTATTTTAATTAAAAGAAATTTAAAGAAAATTAACTTAACATTTCTGCACTCCAATAATACTTTTAATAATGAAACAGTATTGTTAAATTTAGGCTTAGTGTAGCTGTACTGGTCTTATTCAATATTAATTAATAGCGAGAAACAATACTGTGTATAAACCACACTCGTACACTGCAGCACTGATAGACCGGTACCTACCGATAATCGGTCTGTCGTTGACAGGATCTTTGAGATATGCGGCCGGTAGGGCGTCACACACATAGCCGACTGTCAGGAACAGAAGCACATAGAGACCCCGCATTTCTTTTTACCTCCTTCGTTTCAAATGCCTTGTTAAAATGTTGAAACCCGAGGTATTAAAAACAGAGTCGGCAGTCACTCTCTCCATAAAGCAAAGTGGAGCGGTTCGAAGCACAGCCGAGGCACGTGAACCCGCGTGCGGGTGACGTGGAACTCGGGAACGTCCTCGGTTTCAGCTTCCGTTTCTTCTTTTGCTTTCTGTTCCGTTTTGTCCTTCAGCTCTGTCACGGAAAACAATAAGGCTGACAAATGTGATTGAGAAGTGATGCTAAATAAGATCCTTTTCTTTTTTTACGGAAAGAAGTAGATATTAGGTGGTTATCTGCATACCGAATGTATTTGTTCAGTGAAGTCGCTAAGGCTGGCGTTGTCCTGTTGGCTTAGATATTTGAAACTTTATTGCATAGCATTTTTTAAAATCTCTCAATGATTATAATATAGACTTCATGGCGTCAACTTAAAATTAATTGCAAAGGACGTACAGTATGCCACACATTTAACTACGCCGTACTCCATTTTTACCAGACTGATTTTAGTAAAGTTCCCGTTGATAATTTCTTTTCACTAGCAAATGGAAGGTGGCATGCGATGGTAAATAAATTAAGCAAACTGAAAATAATCCACGTAAATAAATGTATAGCATCGTGTTACAAAGAATGAAAGTATTCGAATGGCTGGTTAATTGTAACATAGTAAGGCATTGATGTAGCTATGAAAAAAACATAAACCTAGTTATTTTCAGGAATGTATTGCAGTTTTTTGTATGGATAGTCAAAGGCGTGAGACACAACCTGATTTTATACTATTGTTTCCACATTGATTCTATCTACATGGTACAGTACGTGCAAGTTAATTTTTTGGCAAATAATATTGAATACTGTAGTAAATTATCGTATTTGTAGTGTGCTTTCTGTCTCAGAAAAGGCTTCACATGCTGTGTATGAAGTGACTAACATTATCTACCAGTGAAGTGCAGCTTCCGCGTAGGAGACACACAAGATCTATAAACTCCACAGTTCACAGCTGATCACACAACATGAGAAACTGCTTCACATGTCAAAATAAGGGAGATTTATGTAGGCCCCAAAGTCTAATTGAGCCAAGACATCCAAAATAATTTGTTTTTAAAGATTAGGAACATGTATTTTTGTTTATACTATTGAAGCAAGTAATATGGTCAATAAAAAAACAGGTTCTTGAGGGCTGAAGGGTATTTTTGATATAAATGATGGGAGGCATGGTGGCACAGTGGTTAGCATTGCTGCCTCACAGCATCTGCATGGAGTTTGCATGTTCTCTCCGAGTTTGGATGGCATTCCTCCAGGTGCTCCGGTTTCCTCCCACAGTCTAAAGACATACTGGTAGATGAATTGGCTTCTGGGAAAACTGGCCCTGATGTGAGTGTGTGTGCCTGTGGGCACCATGACGGATAGGCATCCTGTCCAAGGTGAATCCTGCCTTGTTGCCATTGCTTGCCAGAATAGGCCCCAGATCCTCCATAACCCTGTATTGGATAAAGTGGTCAGAAAATGGATGGATGATTTCTTGCTTTATTGAACATACCACCTGCTTAATTGACCGCCGCTAAATATCTCAGATTCTAATCCTGCTGAACTGGGGACTTAAATCTTTATCATATTTATTTGAAGACATTTGTGGCAGTAGTAATAGATGTTAAGAATACATATAAAAATGAGCTGCAGTGGAAACTGAAATGAGAATTACCATATTCATGATAAGAAGACACTACAAAGTTCTGCAAAAACATAATACTCATGGGTCTTCCATGACTTTCTTACTCCTTCATCTTTCATTGCTTAATTTGTGTAGTTTAATTTATTGCTCTTTATTCAGCCCTGTCCTTGTGAAACTAAGGCAAGGACATAATTGATAGAGGGGAGAAGTGATGGAAATTTCAGGGTGCTGTTCTGCTGAGATGCCATATAGGAAAATCCTGAATTGTTGCTGTTCAGCACAATGGAGGTTCCGTATAAGATCATTATAATGAAAACCACATTTGTCAGGCAACAAAAAAAGCTGGCAAGTCATTGCTGAATCTACACATTTATTTGATACACAGTTTTATTTGTTCACTGATTTAGAAAAAGCATTGAAAAGCAACAGGAAACAAATACACCAAAGGTAACAAAGAATTCAGTCTGAGCAGGAGTCACACTTGAAATTGCTAAATACATGAATGTACTTAAGGCATATGACCTCCATCCCACATTTCTAAGGAGTCTGGAGATATAAAAAGGATACCATGATCAATATAAATAATTCAAGTATTTGTATAGAAAGGTTTTTGTTTTGTTTTTAAAAAGAAAGTAAAAATGTAGAAATATGTAGAATTAAAATTACTATCTGGACATGGCTGAAGGTTCTTTAGAAGTAGTTGGAGATGCAGCATGTCTGTTTTCAAAATTGGAGACACAGGAGGGGGAGAGTCACAGGCTACAGTAACAGTAATGTTGTGGGACCTGTGTTTCAGTGCTGCTGCTATAGTAGAATAACATACTGTAAATTGGTCAATTCATTGCAATTAACCTAGAATTATGTAACCTTAATTGCTTGCCAAATAACAAACATTTCAAATGCAAACTGAGTTTCTTCTCCTACTATTTTGTGAGGCAGAACTAAAGTTTTACTTGATGTCAGACTGCTCCCGCAGTCCTTTAGTCCAGTTTCTGTACAGAGTGTACAGAAACCACAACTGTCCTGCTCACAAATCAGACATCTGTATCCACGGGACCTTTTCATAGTTCATTGTATGCTTAAGGCTATTAGAATAAAGAACATAGTAGAGGGCCTGAAAATAAACGTTTGGCCTTTGGTCTGAATACTTCTGTAAATGAATGGCACCTTGCTGCTTGTTTGTCAGTTTTAATAACTTAAGACTTCCTATGTCAAATAACCCTAATTTTCATTTCCACTTTTCTTCTATTAACATTTCTTAACCCTCAAGGTACAAAGGCTCTCTCTTCACTTTGTGTGCCAATCCTCAAACAGAAAAAATACAGAATTCACATACAGTATAAATTATAAATGCTATTTATCATATTAATAAGAGAATCCTAATATATGCATGTAATTCCAGTATGCAATTCATATACTGTAGGTACAGAACGCAATGCATTTCCCAAATGTAAAGGCTCATAGTATATTTGAAAAACACATGTGAATTGAATACATATCATATTCTGAAGAGAATATGAAGTAATGTAGAGTTCCAGTTATTGTATGTCACATGTGATTTCAGGGAGGGTTTCATGTGATCTGATGTAAATATTTCTCCAAAAGCAGACTGGACACACAAATGTCAAAGCACCATTTATCATGCCTCACCAGCCATACACCGCTCTCTCATCGCTTTTCTAGTGAGGAACCTCTCCTTCACATGACTGCCGTTGCACAATGTGCATTGTGTGTTCACCACATCAGCCTATGTGGGATTTCTGCTTCTGGACATTTTTTACTGACTAATGCATTTAAAGGAGAGGTGGTCAAGTATATTACAACTCTCAGCTAGTTCTTACAGACTTCTGAAGGCAACAGCCTGACAATCTTTTCTTTCCACCACAGATGGTTTGCCAACACAGAAAAGTCAGTCAGTTGATATGGGTTATCATTAACAGTAATACTGTTATCATTAACAGTAAACACATTCTGTTTTCGCACTAGTGAATAACATTCAACGCAACTCGTAAGACTAGCAAATTACTCCCCGAAGGATGTTTCTTGTAACTTCAATGTACTTACATGAAAGTACAGTACCTTAAAAAGAATAACTAGCAAAAAACCCGATCCTGTCCTGAAACTAACATTCCTATTGGATATAAATGATTTTTTTCTCTCACAGTGCTGGATAAAAATAATTACAATATACTTACATTTAGAGAAACCAAAAGAAATAAAGATGCACAAATTATTTCTGGATTTTATCTGCTGGTTCCAGAACTTTTGTCCAGATTGCAGAAGGCAACGGCGTGTACATAGTCCTTAGAATTGGAAGGATTTGAAGTTTTATGAAAACAGTGACTGTGGCTTCCCTTAGTATAAAAAAGTGGCAGGAGTGAGGTTTTTTTAAAAAAAAAACACACACACAGAAAGATACAAAAGCAACCTACCCCATTTCTCCGGTATGTTTCAGAATTAAAATTACTGTACACATTTAATCTTTTTGTCTGACACCAGATGAGCTGTGTTGGATGTTGTGAAGGTTACAGCTTAGTATCCTAAATTGCAGGCTATGCCAATATTGTTTATCAATCATACTTCTAATTGTGGCCCAGAAAAAGTGCTGAATACTGTACTTAGGGCTTTATGGGAAAAATGTACAGTAAATTTCTCCACATTTTCAATCCAATCTGCTAAATCAAACCTTGGTTTCCTCTTTCCAAACAGGAGCTTCATTCCATTCATTAATCAAGATTGTGTTTGAGTTAAGTTTAAGCAGGAAAGATGAAACTCACAGATCTGGAATTTTAAAAATAGAAAATCTTGTGACGCTCTCCCGGGTAATGAAAGGGCATTTTGCACATCCTATTAATCCTCCGTGGTACCAGTGTTTTTTAATTAGAACACTTGTAATACATGGCCTCCAAGGAGCCTGTGAATTCCTGGTAGAATACAACAATAGAGACAGCATTAACCTAGCCACTAATGAGGGATCTGGAAAGGGGGGTGTCATGATGGTGTAGCAGTTAGTGCTGCTGCCTCACCGCTCTTGGGTTTTGGACTGAGTTCCTAGGGAGCCCTCCTTGTGGAGTTTGTATCTTCTCCTCATGTTTTTACAGGTTTTTTTTTGGGACCTCTGATTTCTTCTCACCTTCCAAGCTTATTCTGGATTTAATTAATTCGTGGCTCTAAACTAAGTGTGTTTGCCCTGCAATGGACTGATATTTCCCTCTGCACCCTGTGCATTTAGGACAGGCTCCAGACTGCTGTAATCCTTACCAGGAATAAGTGGCCTTCTTGAGGACGGATGACTGGCTGGCCTCTGGAAAGGTCTTAGAAAGCTCCTGGTTTCACAATTGCAATGTTTCTCCCACATACTGTATGCCTTCTGAAAACATGCAAGCACCAATTATTTTTATGATAAACCCACCCATTTGAGAAAAGCCATTTGTGTGTTTTTTTTTCAAATCTCGGTTCCTGGACAAACCCAGCAACAATACGTGGGGCAGAATGCGGAAGTGTAGGCAGACGCTCGTCAGACACCTGGCTTCAAACCGCTCACTTTTGAATGTGTTAAAGGTTGCGGCGTCCCAGACAGGTTCTGCACCAAGCGAAGGAGTGGTGTATCCCTCACCGCAAGCCTGCAAGCACCTGGGACATTGCAAGTTGTTCTAACACAAATAACACCAAGCCTTCCCTCCCTGTTTCCAAACGGCCAGGGAGCTGAGTCATTGAAAAGACACTTTGGAGTGATCAATGTCTAGATATCAGGGAACAATATATTGACAGAAGGTTTTTTTTTCTGTCCTTAGAATTGAAGGAACACTCCCATAACATTGTACACCTGAAACTTAAAGAAACACAAATTACATCAAAGGCCAAGTGACTATAGCACCAGACACAGCAAACAAGTCACATTGATAGGCTACTCTAACCTACACCACTGTTTTCTACCTGGATACTGCACAATTCCCTTCACTGCATCTCACTCCTAAATACATGTACAAGGTTGGTTCAGACTCTAAGTACAATGCTAAAGTTAATTACTCTATACTTCACTTAACAACAAGTACAATCACTGGTTTAGCTGCTAAAGCTAACCATCTATCTACAAATTGCTACATTGAAAGAGCTGCCTTTCAGGTTTCCCACAGCTCTGTGCTACAAAATATTATCCTGACGTCTTGGAAAAATAAAAAGTGAAGGGTATGAATTTAGGAAAGGGTCTTTCCCACGATAGGAAGGATACTTGAGATGTGTCTTTAAAATCTTGCATTTCATTTGAGATGCTCATGTTCAAGATGTTCAAGAAGTTTACCTTCTTCTAATATTTTTCCAGTGTTACTGTAAGTAAGGACACGTCCAATAAAACCCAAATCCCTGCAGAGAACATTCAAGCACGGCATCAGCACCACAAGGACAGTAAATAGCAAACAAGAAAATCTTATTCCATCACACTTTCCTGACACTGAGATCTCAGAATACTGCTTAAATGGATGCAGTAGCAATAGCTACAGTCCTGACCTTATTACATCTCTATAGAGATCTGGGAAATGGAGGATCATCATTGGTCATCCAGGTCAATGTCAGGCTTTTCACTTGTTTTTTTAAATTGAGCAAACTGTGAACTAGAGCAAAGGTTTTCGGCTACCTAAGCACCAGGAAAGGGGGGATTAAGAACACAATCTTTCTACTTTTTATAACAAGAATTTCCTATGGCTCCAAAGAAGGCAGGAATTTAAATGTCTGCAGCTGTTTGTTTCTTTATTCTGTTCTGCAGTGGTTAACAGAAGCTCCATGTTGATATCAAGGAGCTTAAAGCAACACTTACACTAACAATAGACACAGCTAACTGGATATCCTCCTGACCGTGATCACTGCCTTCAGTGGAAGGTAGTCAACCCCAAGAAGTGCTGGCCAAATAGGAGGAAATAGAAAAATGTGCACTATTAATGACTCTCCAGATCCCAGCTGTGCGATAACGGGTTGCAGGGTTTTTTTAGATCTCTTTCTTTCTAAGCAAAACAAAAAAGTAAAATAAATACCCTTAGGAAAATGTACCAAGGCAGATTTTCAAAGTATTTTCAGCTTTTCTCTGGATTTACTGCGCTCCTACCTTGATTTACTGTGCTTTTCTAACTATGAATGAATATGATTTGTCTTTCTTCCACGATACACCACAATACACTTTCATAAGGGTACAGAGCGATGGTGCGATTTTCTCAAGATAGTATTTTTTAGCCACTGACTGTACCGGAGCCTTCTTAGGTTTTCCGGCTCTCTCTCAAAATTCCATCGAGGCCGTTGAGCTGACGGAGGAAGCCGCGGTTGGGTATGATGCCACGATGGTCCTTGACGGTCTTGATGGCTTCGACGAGGGTCATGTTCTGGCGGATCATGAGGTAAGCCAGCACCAGGGTGGCTGAGCGACTGACCCCTACAGCACAGTGAACCAGAATTTTCCCTGCAGGTCCGCAACAAAACAGAAGTAAACTGAAAAGCTCAAACCTGGACTTCCATCATGCAGTACTATGCAGTAAAAGCAAACGTGTTGTAAAAATGAATGAATTTCTCCTGTACTGCAGTTGCTTATTAAAATTTAAAAAGAACCTTATCAAAGAATATTGAACATGGTCACAGCCTGATCCCTGAGAGACTTACCTCCACTGCTCAGTGCCTTGTGGATGAACTCTGCAGCAGGGTAGAAGTTGACACTCATATCAAAGGTGGGCGAGTCATGGGCCTCTATACCCTGGTAGGTGATGTTCATGCCCTGGTAGTGTTCTGCCCCGCCTCGCCACTTGCTATGGGCACAGTTCAGGATGTGGGTGATCCCGAGCTTTGTCAACTCACGCCGGTCAGCAGCTATATCCCTGCAAAATCCATGTTTATCATCATTGTCATCATCCACCCCTCCAGCTATTTTCTAACACTTTTTTCACTACAGGGTCGCAGGGGAGCCGGAACCTATCCCCGCAAGCAAGAGACTCAAGGCAGGAATGCTGTCACGGATGTCGGAAGGGCATGCCGTGGAATGGCCAGGAGAGCAATAAAGACCCTAAGTGTAGCGGCAAAAGGGGTAAAACAGAGGTTAGCCCAGGCTCGGGGGGGTCGGACGATGTCGGTGTAGAAACCTATGCCCTCAGGCCGCGGACGTGGGGCGACCTGGTACTAGGTGAGTCTCATGACAACTGGACCCTCACTGCTGAGCGAGGATCAGAGCAGACACAGGAAGTAAATAGGCTACACAGCAAGACACACCGGAAAGACATGAATAATCACAGGGAACTAGGAAATGGACAGAAGCGGAGCGCCCTCTGGGAGTACAGGGCGTGACAGATGCAAGCTGGATGTGACACCAGTGCATCATAGGACACAGACCCAGACATGCACACTCACTCTAGGGCCAGTTTTCCAGAAAGCAACTAAACCTGCACGAAGGTGGGGAGAACACAGAAACTCTACGCAGATAGTGCCCCAGGTCCAGAATGGAACCCAGGGCCCTGGCTCTGCAAGGCAGCAATGCTAACCACTGCCCCACTGTTCCACTCATCGTCAGCATCATTATTTGTCCTTAAAAAACACATGTTTTCAAACACGCAGTCTATAGCAAATGTAGCAAAGTTTCAAAAGCTCTGAAATACTCACGTGCTGTTGAGCACAAGATGCATAAAATATTTGTAAGCAACATGACATCACAGAAGTTATCTATCTATTCAATATGGGGTGAAGGGTTTTACTTGTTGCAACCATCCTGAAAATAACAGCAACAAGTGTACAAACATTTATACAGTATCATCGCTGAATATAAGAGGAGCAGGAGTAGTGTTGGCAGAGGAGATTTGCTCCACCTTGAAAGAATAGGCAGAAGTCACAGGTTAACAGAATGAAATCGTTACCAAAATATGGTAGAGGCTGTCTTTTGAGCATTGAATAAACCTTGACCCTTTCCATTAACAAAATATTATTACATTTTTATTGCATTTCAAGAAAAATCAAAGAACATTGTCAGCCAACATGGAGCGCCCCGGTAAAGACGGTAGTCTGATCCTAGTAAGGTTACAAACCAGGCACAAGGACAACATGCAGAATATGGAGCAGCAAAGACTGGCAGACTGGCGCAACTCACTGGTCGCCTATGTAGAGGCCAGGCCACACTTCGTCCGCGTGGTTGCAAGCGGTCTTCCCCGTGTACAACAGCCGCTCCAGCTCGTACACAGTCAGGACGGGAGAGCTGCGCTCCGAGTCCTTCCTATTCGGAGACCTGGAGCTGCTCCGAGAGAATCTCGACATGAACGCCATTGGAGGCCCTGGATACAGCGAACATTACTGTCTGCTGAGATTAAAAACAAAATTTTAGTAATCCCCCATCGCCATAAACGGTATTTTATCATCATGGGTTAAATGAATATGCTACATACAGACATGTTCATATTTTTAATTGTCGGGGCTAAGCATTAGATATTGAATATAAGAATAAATATTCTTCCTGATACTGGTACATGCAGTAGTTTCATATTGTCCTGATTATATTCTTTAATCCGCAGTTTATGTGCACATTTTCTACAACGAAATGCTACAATATAAAAAGCAATCCCTTTCACTTATTAATATGTAAGGTAACCTATTGTATTTGCAATTGTTTTGCCAACAACCAGCAGTTCCACAAGTGTTTCGGATCAAAATTTTAAAATACTAGAACACTGCGTAACACAAACGTTTTGCACATTGTTGCTCATTTTTAAACATTACTTTTGCATAGCTCCTTTAGCTAGACCCGAGCTTCAAACCTAAACAGAAAGTTGCTGTAAGCAACATGCATGCAGACATACTGTAGTAGTCCTTTAACAGGTATGTCATAAATTAAAATACGGACGGTTTCCTGCAGAAATCAACCAGCAAAAATAATTGTAGAAATAAAAAAGTGTAAACAGTTTTGCTCCCTACCTGTTATCACTATTTTTACAGGTATTTTAATTCTGGGGGAAAAAACGACTTAAGAAACAAAAATCCCTGGATTTATCTGGAGGAAAAAAAAAACAAAATCAGCGTGTTGGTTCCGTAGTGCGCTGCGTTCCTTCTTCAGTCTCTTATTCGTAAAATTTCAAAATCGACGAATCCAGTATGGATTTACAGTAAGCCTACCTTTTCTCTGTTGCTTTGAGTATCTCGACGTCTCTCAGCCCTGTAACGAATATTCCAGCAGGCTACCAGAAGCCATGTTTTTCGCTTTTGACATCCAGCAGTCTATTTTAAGCAGTCGGCACGACGGATGATGAGTTTGTTTATATCAAAGGAACCTCACTCAATCTGTATCAATCACCCTCCCCACTGCCCTTAGCCCAGTCACCATCCCCCCTCTACCACCCCACAAAACAATCGCCAACGGACTGTTATAATCGTCACAAAATAAATCTAGACGAACGGTATGTACCTCTTGCGAAATTATTTTGTTATTATTTATAATGGTGATCCTACTGAAAGAAAATCACAAACGGGATCTCATACTGTATTTGTTTAATAGAAACTGGGTATTCAATAGATACAGCTTATTAGATACGATTTTAACTACAAAACGTGCGTCGATTTAATGCCCTTCTGCTATTTTTGTGTAGATGTAAAGCAATAAACCACGTTTTGAGAAAACAGTTGAAATGCATTTTTTATTATTATTTTACGCGTCTACACACAACGTGCCTCTCCAACAAGAAGAGGAAAACCTCTGTAGCTTCTTTTGTGATGCTAATACGGTCACACGAACGCTGGTCAGGTGTAATTGTTGAGATTGTGGAGAAAATTTAAAAAGGCAGTTTAACTGTCAATCAAAAATGTATTCAGATACAGTCTCTGGGGAAAAGCAACCCTTTTCAGTAGAGTCCCCCCGAAAAATCCGATTGCAACGCGAACCAGTCTGGGTCTTTTCTAGTCCGACCTGTCCGGCTCAGTATTGTCCTTGACCACAGGTTTGCACGGTGAGATTTTCGCTAGGCTGACAATCCTCCGCAGCTCTCCAGACCTTACAGTGGTAAGAACACGCAACTTTAAACGCCTCATCATCAAATATGTAGACGGACCCAAAAGATTTGACAATCGTGTTCCCCTTTTTTTAAAAAATAATACAGAACATCAGAGATTTACGCTTCTTTGGCATCAAAGAAAAAATATTGAAATTCAATTAATCGCAGGTGTATACAACCGTACATTAGTACTAACTACACCTAAAAGTGGATGGGTACATTAAATTTGTAGAAAAAAATATGAAAGCACGTACAATGTGTCACGGCTAACATATAACGGAAGATAAGCAATTTAGTTGGAAAATTAAAATATCTTGCACAAAGTCTAATTAAGCAATCAGATGATTGTACAATAATGTGGACAACCAGGCTGATTTCAACAATATGTGCTGTGCAACACAGCCGTCTTGTCAAGGGATACAGATAACACCTCCAAAGTCATTCATGGTTACTTTGTTAATGACGAATCAAACACTGCCCACTTACGGTGAAAAATAGGTTTACATAATCATTCCCATTCGGAGAAACGAGCATTTAATACAAACTGGTTCCTGATCATCTTCCATCGGTTCAGGCAGGATCCCACATGTCCTTACTGAATAAAAAATAATGATACAACCAGTAATACGAATTGTGGAATGTAGAAATACAGGAAATCGACTAGGAGTCTTGCTGTTAGAGTCTGCTGAAATAAAAAGGAAACACGTTGTTGTGTACAAACTGAAAACTTTTATTAAAGAAACTGATGATATGTACATAGTTATCCTCCCTTCAGACTGTTAAGGAACTTTAAGCAGAAACAAAAATTTGATCAGATTACTGAAACATTTTCTCCTTTCATTTGCAAAGCTCCACAGATTTGGTAGATGATAAAAACGCCTGCCAATATTACAGTACTAAGAAAAAATATCCTTCATTACTTAAACAAAAATCTAACATTACAATCACAAAAATTACTTTTGTGCCTCTAGGAATCCATAAAAGTGTGATTCTAGGATATTTATTTGGTAGTTACAGAATATAAGCAGGTTTTCTATCTTCTCAAGCTTTGCATCCACAAAATGTTCAAATGGAGGTCTTGGTCTTGGTCAGACTGAAAGATTGATCAGGTAGTATTCTGATATTGGCAAGTTACAGCCTGGTATCCCACACTATGACTAGTGACAACATAGAGATGAACTGGTGTAGGATAGTCATTTCCTCTGACTGGCTCCAGTCACTGCTCAAATATAAACTGCTCTCACAGTTCTGTGTAAAATGCAGTATCAGTTTTAGAAGGTGCCATTGCGAAAATAATTCTTACACATACAGCAAACAATATGGACATTATATGCAACAACATGCATTTTTTAGATCATTAATTCAGACCTGTATGATTTTTTTCTATGATTTGTGAACGGATTGGATAGTTCTTTTCAAGATGTATAAAATGTTTACGTGATCATTTTTCCCCAGAGATGGATTATGGATTTCAAACAATATGTTTGAAATTTGCAGGGTGGTCTCTCCGTCATTCAGTCTGAATAAACAACCTAGCTGGGATGAACACAATGGGAATTCTATCAAAACATATTATTTGTTAAGTCACGAATAATTGTTGTATTTTGCCAGTAAGACTAGTAAGATTCTTTTTTCCCCAAATCAACCAAGGACAGAAGCGGTCTACAACACAGGTAATCTTTAAAGAACCTGACTATAGACAGCTGTTTACTTCAAAATCACAAACATTACACTTTTCATCATTAATACTGATCTACTTTTATGAGAAATACTTTGGTAAGAATGTGCATGATCAGTGCCGACAAGAGATGTCTCTGAACGCAAAACTAAACTAAAAGTTTTATAAAATAAACCCACTACTCACATAATGTGAAAATTCAGAACAATAGACTCATTACATCATATTAAAAGTAAAAGGAACTGAAAACCATCGGTACATTAAGGTGCCCACATCAACCCTGGAAACACTTAAAAATAGACAAATGTTTCTGAAAAATAAATGCAAGCCCAAAAGTACAATCAAGCTGTTTTATTTCCTACAGAGCTGTATAAGTTCTCTGTACAGCAGCTTCCTCAACATAGACCGGGCACTACCCATGCTCTCTCACAATGGGGAAGAGGACCCCAACACCCCCCAGCCGAACCAACTTGTTTCATCACAGGTACTGGGATACAGACCAAACAGACAACAGACGGGGAAGAACTTCACATTTTCACAAGGAAAAATGTAAATGTAAGAAATAAGACAAACCAGTAAAGTCCAATGGCCTTGTACAAATCTACTCATACAAGGACATGACGCCAATTCATATAATTAGTGGATCTCCTAGTGCACTTTGTGGTCCATATACACCAACACCTAGTGTACTCTGGGAATACCAGAAGAGGGTGGATATCGTTTTCAAGTACAATGCTTATAAATTATATATCTGTAAAAATAAATGTTTATAAATAATCCACTTTATAAAAAATGTTATCCATATTTGATTATATGTAAACTATTATTTCCCCAAACAGCACCTCCTAGTTACTCCAATTCTGAATGTCTCTGCAACAGCTGAGTGGAAATAAAAGAATGAATGCATAAAATCAGTGACAAAGAAAACAATACAGGGAAAAAGAGACCCCAGAACAGTACTTTAGCCCTTTCCATGTTGGTAGATACCCCAGCAAGATTAGGTGAATCAAATTTTTATGGAATGTGCACTACAGCGACTCTTGGGACACCTCTGAAATCATGGGTGGAAAAACCAGCGCTGGAGGGTCAGAGTCCTGCCGGTCACCCCTAAGTCCTCCACTTCTTAAAACTTGGAAGGCATGTGAGGTTTGGATCAATTCTAGACGGAAACAAACATTGGTGGTTCTTAAGGGTTAATAGGGTTTCATTTCAAAGAATCTACGAAGGATCTAACTGAATAACTCACCTGGTTCGGTGCTCAAAGCAAAGTTGCTGAAAGTGTCTGGAATTTGAAGGTTCAAGGGTGACCCATAAATCCTGCTGGGTTTCGGAAAACTGGACTCTTGGGGACCAGGGATGGCCTGAATGATTAATATCATTGCTCATCTAAAATATACATGGGAGAATCCTGTAAGAGTTACAGGGGTCAGTGGAACAGGAAAAGGAGGGATCACCAGGATATGGGGCCACTGTGGCAATGCTGGGATGGTGGGAGGAGTGTGTCTTTCTAAAAGAAACGTGGGGGGCTCTAGAAAGCTTTCCTTTCCAGGCGGTCGAGAATGCCTTGTACTTTCTGCACGGCCTCCTTTCTGGCCTGCCGGACGAGCTCTTGCCCCCCGGTTTCCACCGAGTCGAGCTCCAGCAGCTCTTTGGTGAGCAGCTCCTCCAGGCACCGGTAGCTCTTGTCCGTTTTATGACCCACGAACTCGTCGACGTCCTCCTCCAGCAGGCCCACCCGAGCCAGGACCTGCTGCACCCGGGCCAGGCCGGGGTTGTCGCTCGGCGGAGACACCTCTCGAGGCAGGGCAGGCTCCTGTGCCGTTCCCGTCTTGCTGTACAACTGCGGGGGGGCGCTGTACTCCCCGGCCTGGCCAGGGTTAGGGTTCGGTGACCTGGGCTTGGGTCCACCGGGATGAGGAGGCTGATTTGGGTGGGAGTAGCCGCAATACTGAGAGTCCTGCTTGAAAAAGAAAAAAAAAAAGAAAGGACAGGTGACAACACAAACCCGAAAAAGATCAAAACACTTTGGCAAGTGAAAATCAAAATAGATATACAGTATAGATCAACAAAACCATCTTAGAAATAACTTCATGATACAGATGGGAGTTTACAAAAGCCAAGCCGCTGTTTCTAGACCTGAATTATTTTCTCTTCAGCAAATAATTAACAAAAGAATATACAGGCTGGCACTAGTCTATGCTCTATAAACCAAATCCATAACAAATTTCAATAATGCAAGAGATAAAGCTTACTTACAAATTGGATCAACTTGTCCACAAGGTCCCTACATTATATATACATTATCACACTTGAAGAAGGCTCCACGGCCAAAATGTTGGGTTTTCTTTCTTCTCTTTTCAGCATGGAATAAACCTATTACTTGTTCCTTTTCAGCCTACCCACCTGAACTACTTCATATAACATATATGTTGTGTTTTTCATGTTTTACACATTTATAGGAATTACAGAAACAAAACAGGATTTGTTTTAGAAGCTCCCCAGGCACATTTAGTTTTCCCTCTGCAGTTACACAAGCAAAGCAATCCAAAAAAGGCTTCAGCCTACTCTAGACATGACACCATGGGCTAGTGACAGTTTCAGTCGGTCGCTGCTCGCAGTATTCTCACAGGGGCACACAGCCCGCCATCAGTTACCTTTGGGTCGTACTGTGGCGTGGCAGGCTCAGGGCTGGGCCAGGACGAGTGATGTGTGGAGAGGAAAGGGTTTCCGTAGTGGCCAGGAGGTGGCTGGGGGCCAGGCTGCCACTGTTGCTGAGGAGGGTGCCCATAGCCCCCTGGGTGAGACCAGGCTTCGGCTGGAGGTCTCGAGGGCACTGCAGGCTGTGCAGGATATGCATGGCTCTGGGGTACTGAATGAACTCCATCTCCGTAGTGAGAGTAGGAAGCAGGAGGGTAACCAGGAGCCTAGGATAGGAGACACGCAAAAAGTAGGATAACAGCTGTTGGTTCTTGTGATGTAACTTTAGTTCTGTATCAAATCTGCCAGCCCAGAAGAAAGCGGTGGTGGGTACCCTACCCCCTGGCAGTGTGGAACGGGATAACGTTGGTGGTGAGAAGGGTGCTGGCCCACTCCTACTGTCGCAGGATTAGGGCACCCTTGGGACGGGTATGGGGGTGTTCCTGGTGGCTGATCACCGCAATAGAAGGGGTTGGAGGGGTGGAGAGCACCGGAGTAGACCCCGTTATGGTAGGCTGGCATTGCCTGTGAAGCAAAATGGAATTGTAAAGCATCCCTGAGCACACAAACAACAAAAGCAAAAGGTATCAAGAGCTTTACATCTTTTACATCCTATATAAACTAAGAGAGGAGGAAGTGAAATTTCATACTCATTTTGACAGAACATAAGCTTTAGGAGAGTTATTACACTCAGTCATGCCAGGCATTTCAACATGTTAAACTCCATAAGTTCAGTGCAACTTGGCCACTTTAATCCAATGTATTTATCCACAACTTCTACTGCTTTAGTCTTAGTATAAAATATGACACCGTTTTTCAATCAATTATTGATTACTATTGTAACAGCTTGTGAAACAACTTGGTGCACATGGCTTTTCACTTGCATATTGAGAATATCAAGTTTGATAGTATAATTTGATTAAATCAACCTCTCTTATGGACTGAGGGGAGGAGCACTTGAGTGAGCCAGTCCACCAGATGAGTTTCATGCAGTGAAGCAGAATCACTCAATACTGTACCTGGGGGTTGTACGGAGCCTGTCCATTGACTTCCGTTCCAGGAGAATATGTATTTGAATATGGACCGGCTGGGTGAGATGGTGGGTACCAGTAGTTGGATGGATAGCCAGGGTAGGGTACTGAGTCCTATGAAACAAACCAGCTGTTAGAAGATTACCATGTTTACTGCGGCAAAGAGTATTGCAGTGCTATAGAACAGCAAAAACCAGCCTCCTCCAAAAAATCTGTCAGCTCTTTCAGGGGACAATTATTTGTACATGTGGACCTCTTTGTCCAACATGTTGGTACTAGTTCTACATTCCTTTATAAACAGTAGGCTAACAGACCCCAAGGATGCTGTCTACACCTGAATATAGGGATTAACCACCTTTCTCCCAGTGTGATAATATTAGTTACTTAGAGGAAATATTTTCAGTTCCCCGTGTATCAATACTCTTGGAACGTTAACTGAGATTTTTTTAATATTCTATTTTTTTGGCTGTCATTTCAAGAAAAATGCAAAACAAAATTCTTAAACGCAGCATGGTCAAAATGTTTCATTGACACTCACATGAAAAAAATGTTTTACTGAACAAACCTGGTGGCAGATCTTTTTGAGTTTAGTTTAGAATCACGTCTTTATAATCATGGTTCTCTGTCACTGAAGGATATGATTAAACTTTTCAGCTGGGCATCATTGTCCTGAAACTTGATGAACTGGGGTCCAGTTCTGCAGGTCGTCAATTTGAATGCAAATGGAAATCAGACAGAAAACACTCAATCTGTTTAATCTATGAGTCCATTCTACCAAAGCAACAACTGTTTTATCTAGTGGATGAAAGCTGTCGTCAGATCAAATATTTCTGCTTTGAGAACTGAAGGAATATGATTGGAATCTCCTAAAAAGGAACAGGTCACTCCATCTGAGCTGACTGCTGGAATACTTAAAATGACCACCTGTTTTCGACCCCCTGTCTGCTGCATTCATTTACCAATCAACCCTTCTGTTGGAAGTTATAAAGATTTCTTTGTACTGTGGCTCAGTTGCCCCTACTTTGAAAGAGACTGAAGACTGAACAACTGTTCTAGTGTGATCCTTCAGTTGCAAACCCATCCGAATAGAAATTAATTAAGTGAAACTGTTCCATTTCAGTCTCTGTATAGGCTAAAAAACAGCACATAAACTGCTGTGGTTCGAGTTGTAAATGATTTGTTATTGACCATTTCTGTTTGCTAGACCATTCTTGTGTTGCTTGCCTTTGACGCTGTCCATCATAACAATCCCCTTAAACAATTTAAAATTTGCATTACTAACTCTGTTCTTTGTTAGTTTGTGTCCTGTCTGTACAAAAAGACAGTGTGTATCACTTCTTCACTGTACTTCTTCCACAAACCTGTTCCTTACTGGTGTTCATCGGAGTCGATAAAACAGGGCTCTCTGTTATCCACTAACTATAGTACAGTATATATTACCCTTCATCCAAATAATACAGAGACAGAACACTTATTGTTTCTATGCTGGTGATAATAATGACCTAATTTCTAGGTCACATACTCTAATAGTCTTTGCATGTAATATAGTACCAAAGAGCAAAATCTTGTAGGTATCAAAATTTCATAGCTTAATAATAAAACTGAGGTTCTATTAGTTTGTTCTCAGCATCAGACTGACAAATCCAGAAGTTTAAGGCATTTGATAATCTTGTGTATAATAAGAAGCTAGCGGTGGCCAGCCCTGGTGTTGAAGAGGCACAATCCAGCTGGTCATAAGGTCACCCTTAAATCCATTTTCAAATGCTTGAAACAATTTCATTTTGACCATAGAAGCAGGACATTCAGTTCTGAGACGAATTTTCATCTGAAATGAAATCAAAATCACTTGAGACACATGTTCAATGTATTTACGAATTAAGATTTAAAAGGTTACTATAGGACCAGTGGTTTGGCCACCAATGTGTTAGAGCATCGTTTTGAAGTACTTGTATTTTGCTCGACTATCGTATGCTGAGAAACTCGTCTTAGTTTTTTTTTTTAATTCTAGGACTGATCCTGCTTACTGGCATCTCTAAAACGCAACTGAAAGATTTCAAATTGTGCAAAGCAGTGCTGCTTACTTCCTCGTAAAATCTATATCAATCACGTGTATTCATGCCACCCCTCTCCTGCGATCACTGCACTGGTTACTTATAAACTGTGGTTTGGACTTTAGTATTAACTTACAAAGTTTTACACATTTTTCTGCACTGTAAATAAAAGTTTATTT
Organism: Atractosteus spatula; assembly: GCF_055471065.1. Lineage (NCBI taxonomy): Eukaryota > Metazoa > Chordata > Actinopteri > Semionotiformes > Lepisosteidae > Atractosteus > Atractosteus spatula. The sequence continues at coordinate 7,899,089 of NC_142707.1, forward strand.
GACAACTTTATGCTCCCTCTGGTCATGGCTTATATTTGCAAAAATGTCTTTGCACCTAAGATAAGGAATTATTTGAATTATTTGCTCTCCTTTGTACGGTACGATGCCGAGCCAGTAAATATTTTTAGGTGGTTAAGAAAACTGCTTCTACACATCGGCTTTTAAGTAGCTTTAAGTAGTTTAAGTTATTGTCTGCCTTAAAGGTCCGTCTTATAGTTCTGTTGATCTAAGCCTGTGTGCTGTTACATCAGCACAGTATAGTAAAAAATATACAGGGGTTAATACGGTACTTAAGACAACAACGACAACGACAAGTCGTTTAATGTGTGACACTCGAGTGAGAATACTGGAAGGAAATTAATGACTAATAAAGTTCAATTAAGAAGAAACGAGGTATTCAACCAGATTCGAACATCTATAAGGTATCTTACTGTAGCTGCTGAAGATAAGCCCCACAGCCTATTCAACGCTGCCACAAGTTACACGGAAGATCAACAATATGCATCCTAAGCTAAGCACTACTTACCCGGCTGCCTGTCACCATAGGGGCATTCCAGTTGTTGTTTTCCGAGTTGTTGCTATAAGGAGGCCAGCTTCCTTTGGGATTTGATTGCATTTGGTGCATCGCCCATACAGGATCTCCACCATTTGCACGACCTCTCTCGTTGCCTAACGAATCGTACGCCATTGAGCCCGATTTTACCAACTTGACATTCCTTGTTAAAACAGTGTACGGCTAGAGTTCTGTGGCTGTGCGTTTAAAAAGGAACACAACCACATAAAACAATGAGACGCGAAAAGTGTACCGCCCCTTTAAGTTTGAGGAACTCTGCTTTCCTCGTCCTAGATGGCAATTACTACATGAGGGCACACTCTTCTTACGTCATAGGTTAAATCATTTTTTGACCAATAGGTGTTCAGAACTCGGGAACAGGTCCCACCTACATCCCGGAAAACAACCTATAGATGAAAGCGGGGTCTTGGTGCCCTTCTGACTGACGTCACTTCTGGTTTTTGCCGGGGAATTTAAAGGGGACGTCAAAGGTTCTTCTAAAGTATCTCTAGGGACATTTGAGATGGAATAATGCATCCTTGATGCGTCAATATTTGTCATATCTACTTGCAGAATACGTTCCTTTAAGCTTCGTGGTGCTATATGATGGCACGGTGTAACGGCTGTGTTTATTAACACCATCATTGAGTTTGGTCTCTTGATTAGAATTTGCATAACTAATTATATAAATTGGTTAGGTAATCCTAATGATGTAAAATCAATACTATTTAACCTTGAATCAGAAGTTTATATTCCAGTAACGTTTTGACTCTTCTCAATCGGAACAAGACAAGTTAAAAACAACTGAATACGAATAGGGAGTATATAACACAAACTAACTTCTTCAGTCTCTCTGCTCTCACTTTAACTCTGTAGTAGCGTAATATCTAATTCTCCGGTAGGATATTGAAATTTGCTTCAAATTTGCAATCATTAGAACTCAACTCTTTACACACAAAAGAGCACGACAAATGTGAAATGTGAAATGTATTTAATTTATAACATGCATATCCACTAGTAACTATGTCAATAAATTTCATGTTTTTATCCCCCATTTAGCGTTTTCACTCTTCACGAGATCTGTAAATTGTCTTAAGTGGAACATCAAATAAAGAGTTAAATCACAGAGGAAGTGCAGGTCTTACACTAACCTTGCACTTCCTGTCAAGGCAAGGATACACACATTTTGAATGATTCATGGCCAGAAAAAGGCTCTTTATAATTCTTTCCAGCTTTAAAATAGCATAGTTGAATAGCGCTTAAGAAAATGAATTATATGCCGGGAACAGCGAGTCTAATTGAGGATATCGACAGTAAGTAATACATTTAATTTCTGCTGACCCGTACCTTACAATGTATCTTGTGAAGCTCTTCTCGGTTGTGAAAGAGCAAGCGGTGTATTGTTATTTTTTTCGCCAGTAAAGCGGCTTTTCCCCGTGTTGTTTTTTTTAATGTGAGTGACGGGTATTGCTTAGAAAATGCAGTAAACGACGATGTTGCTTAGTCAATATTTGAATGCCTCAGGTTAGGTGTCCCAATTCCTCCCTTAACTCTAACCTCGTCGAACCATGTCGAAACGGATTAGAAAATAATAATCTAGCGCAAAATAAACGTGCACATGTCATTTTACTTTTCTGTCAGTTACCTACGTTTCTGTTATGGTAAAACCGACGTACAAGGACATAAGACATTACGGCTAGCTGCCATGCGCATGTGTTATTTTCCTATAACATTTAATAATACTTGTCGATGAGTGGAGACTAAAACATCAAATGTTTCATTGCATTGCTCAATTAAGTTATTGTTTTATTTGTTTATCCTGACTATGATGTCGTTGCATCCTGTGGTGAACGATAGTGAAAACATTGATTGTTGATTACCCTCAAGATCCTTTGCTGTATTGTTTTTTTTTTCTTTTGCAGAAAAACATCTTGTCCTTCTACGAGACGGGCGAACACTGATTGGATTTCTGCGAAGTATTGATCAGTTTGGTATGAATCATTGTGGATCACTTGGGTTTAGCTTTAAAGATTTTCTCCGTGACTTGCATTTTACTTGGGGGGGAAATAACGTAAAAATACAATTTGCCAAGACATGCGTATCATCATACAACACGGAAATGAAATTGGTTCCTTTAAAATATGTTCATTTTTTTCTGCTTTCTTGTTGCATCCAGTTAGATTTTCTTTATTTTGTTAGTGATCAATTTCAACGAAAAAAGCTGCTGTTCTTCTCTTGGTAGGTAAATCCTGTAGTTATGTTAATCATAATACCTAAATTCTGTGTTGTGACAGCTGAGACTTCCACATTTTTATATCTCGGAGCTAACATTTCAGAAAGAAAAAAGATTTAACCTGATCACTGCGGATTGGTGCATTTGAGAGTTGCTTGCTAATGGATTTTTAACTGCATTTCCGTTTAATTTGCAGCTAATTTAGTCTTGCATCAAACAGTGGAACGTATCCATGTGGGCAGAAAGTATGGAGACATCCCACGAGGAATATTTATAGTGAGGGGGGAAAATGTTGTTCTACTTGGAGAAATAGTAAGTAGGCTTCTCCTTCTATAGCAGCTTGTTTCGTCAGTTGGAATGTTTCTAAGGATGTGGCTCTGAAAACTGTTTCCTTGAATCAGTCCTATATACACAGACTTGTTTTTGTTATTTTCTGAAAATAAACTGATCTGGAAAAACTCATTTCACAAAAAAGGATAGGCTTGAAAAATGGCAGTTGATCTGGCTGCAAATGCCCAGTTTCTCAAACTCCCTTTGAATGCTGTCTTGAAAACAGCTCTATCACTGGCTTATACCCTTAAGATTAAATGTAATGGAAGTAAAAGATTCTCACAGCAGGGTGAAGCTGGCACTGCCTATGGTAGTACATTTGTCATATACAATTACTGGATGTGTAGCGCAGTTGGACTTTTCAGCACGTTGTGAACATGCCTCTGAAAAGATCTAAATTTGTCAAACGTATGACAGCAAGGTATCTCACTGCAATTAACTGGAAAGACTTTGAACTTGAGTGAAGCCAAATAATTGGATCTATCGATGCTAGAAAAAATTCTGATTTTCTGGGTATGTAGAAGGGAAAAATTATCTCCAAATCAGAAATTTGAAAAAGTTATAAAGGACGCTCTCACTGTTAATCCTATAAAGGACTTTGGAAACTGAGGATGATGTATTGTAACTTTCAGCCTTATTAGAATATCTGTTGTCTTTTTTTTTTTCTCTACCCAGGCTTGCTTTATCTTAGCATACCAGGGCCTCTATGCTTTATCTTAGCACACTGCACATCTAACTAAACAAATAAAACTAGATAAAATCAGCAGAGAGCCTTAAACTGGTCTATGTGTTTGATTCCTAGGATCTGGAGAAGGAGAGTGATACAGTCCTCCAGCAAGTTTCCATTGAGGAGATCTTGGAAGAGCAGAGGGAGGAACAGCAGGCTAAACAAGAGGCAGAGAAATTAAAACTACAAGCACTTAAGGACCGTGGACTGTCTATCCCACGAGCAGACACCCTAGATGAATACTGAATCCCTTTTATTTTAATTGGACCTTTCAGTTTTAAAACCAAGATGATGACAGGTTGTTGTTGTTTTCAGAAACTAACATGATCATGTCCTGAAGGGAGAGGAAAGAAAATATTTACCCCAAACAGAACTTGCCACATTTTGTTTTGTCTAATAGTATTTCAAATGAATGGCGAATTATGGATCTAAACTAATCGTCTTTTTGTTACCTTGGATATGTGTCACATTGGACGCCAGGGCAAATCGCAACAAAGCACTTGTTTTAAGCTGCTGTAGTTATTTTCATATTATGTTTCTTAAATGAAAAGGACTTTTTGTTTTTTGTACTATTCTGTCAGAATAACGGTGGCTGTTTTGAGCTGCCATGTAAATAAACAGAGAACAATCTAAGAATTGTTAAAAAAAACTGTCAACATTTTGGTCTTTAAAGATATTAGTGTTTTGGTTTTCATGCAATATAACACTTAATTGTGATTGACTGTTGAATATATATATATAGGGTTCTGGGAATACTTAAAGACCCATGTCTTACTGTATTTGTACCCGCTCTTTAGTTTATCCTGATTTTTTTCATTTAGAATTGGTTTTTCAGCTATATTAAATTAATGACTTTTGGCTTAGCTCAAGCAGGTATTGTGCACCAACAGTGTGTTGAAGGTAAGGGAAATCTGTACAGTGAGCAGTGTTTTATCTGGCCAGAGTTTCTTTTTTTTTTTCTGTGACATGAGTGCATTGCTCCATACTTGATGGGACACCTGTCCACCACATGGCTGTCCCTCATTTGTAGTTCTGAGTAGACTGCAGTGCACGGAGGAAATGAAATGGGCTCTCATCCCATTAACCTAGTACTCCACAGCCCTGGCTTCTAGCCTAATGTGAGGGACAAAATTGAACCTCTGTGGAGAAGGTCCTTGGGTTCGAGCCTGCGTCAGGCCACTAGCCAGCTGTGAGTGGGATTCCCCAAGCACCATCTCACAATCGGGGAGAGTGGGGTGGGTTTAGCTAAACACCTCTGGCTTGCACATGTGTGGGTCTGTCAGAGAGGTAGTGTCCTCTCCTCCAGTTAACTTCCTGTAAGATGTGGCCTGAGCTGTGATGTGTTAAAAGACAAGTGTCTCGAAGGCAGCCAGCTCAGAGGAGTCTATAGTGCCTTTAAAAAGTATTCACCCCACTTGGAAACTTTCACAGTTTATATTGCAAACACAAATAGCAATGCATTTAGATGGGATTTTTTAGAACTGATCTGCACAAATAAGTGGAATGGAAGAGTTTGGGAAATTGTTTTGCATATAATTTAAAAGAAAACATTTTTACGACACTCCAAACAGAGCCTGGCTGCATCTAACTTCCTTGTCAGTGCACTCTTAACTGGATTCCACCAGGGGTCAGGTCAATTGGTTCATGCATTTCTTCTGAAGCCATACCTATTGATATACGATCCCACAACTAACTGTGCATGTCAAAGAATCTGTACCATGAAGACCAAGCAACCCTCTCCATGACCGAATTCTGAGGAGATGGACAGGTTTGTAGGGTACAGTATGCAACATAGCTGAGCAATTGGGCAAGAAGGTCCTTGGTCGTAAATAAAAGTATTGAACTCTTTGGCCTGAATACAAAGCACTATGCCTGGTGCAAACTGAGCACAACTCACCACCTGTGTAACACCATCCCTTCCAAGAAGCCTGGTGGTGGCAGCTTCATTTTATAAGGACGCATTTCAGTGGCAGGGCCTGGGCCATGTGTCAGGAGAGAAGGAAACGGTGCCACGTACAAGCAAAGACTTGAGGAGAACGTGCTTCAGACAGCACAAGACCCTAGACTGGGATAAGTATTCACATTCCAGCAGGACAACAATCCCAAGTATACAGCCAAAGTGACAATGAAGTCCCTATGGCCCAGCCACAGCCCAGACCTGAATCCCACTGAGAGTCTGTGGAAAGGCGAGAAGACTGCAGTTCACCGATGCTCCCCTTCCAACTTGACAGTTTAAGCAAATCTTAAAGTGGGTGTTCAGAAAATAATTCCCTCAGGGGACATTTAAAATCTTATCTTATCTTAACTTGTTTAATAATCATAAATGTTGATAATTTAAGTATTCCGACCTGTGAACACAATATTTGATGGAAGCACCTTTGACAGAAGTTACAACTGCAAGTCTTTTTGCACATCAGTTTAGTGCAATTTTGCAGATTTACTCAAGCTGAAGTTGCTTGGAGATCTCTTACAAACAACTTTTTGCATGTCTCTACGTAGATTGTAAAAAAGATGCAAGACAGGATTTTGACTGGGTCACTTAAGGATATTAACTGATTCTTCTGCCACTCCAGTGTAGATATGGCCTTGCTCTTTGGATCACTGTCAAGCTGAAAGATGAATATTTGTGCCACTTTTAGGTGTGAAGCAGCTTTTCTCTAAGATTTGCTAGTACTTTTCTCCATCTACTGTGTGTTCCCATCAGTCTTGACAAACTTCCCAGTCCCTGTTGATGACGAGGAGAAGTATAGCATGATGTTACCACCATCGTGCTTGGTGGTAGGAATGGTATGGACTAAGCAGGCACTAGGCTGGTTTAGCATCAAATGAAATGCTTTCCATTTAGACCAAAAGGTTCCAAAATTGTCTTGTTTGACCACACAAAACCGTTTGCCACATATTTTGCAGTGTCTTGTAATGTTTTGTTGTAAACCCCACGTGGGATTTGAGATTTGTTTTCTGCTCTGGCATACAACACAGCTTTGTGGAATGACTGAAATATTGTTGAGCCATGGACGTCGTCTCAGCCACTGAATGCTGTAGCTCTTTCAAAGTTGCCATCAGCATAATAGCAGCTGGCCAAGGAGGAAACTGAAGCAGGCTGTGTATGGGTGCTTTCCAGTCCTTAATGACACAACTAACTATGTAGCTAGTTAAGGTTATTTTGTGCAGCTGAAGTAATTTGGGATTTGAGGATTTGTTTTCTGCTCTGGTAGAATTAATTTAGGTTTGCTTTGGCAAAGAGTTTGAATACTTCAAACAACTTGTACATTTTTCTTTTCATATTATCTATTTCTTTCTTTTTTGCTTTGAATGTGTGGAGTTGGTTGTGCATATAAAAACATCGATGTCTGCTTCATCCTCTCACGGTTGCGAGTGTTAAAGCAACAAACTACAACTCTTGATGTTGGCACTATAGGCTGTGTAATTCATTGTCCCGTGCGAGTTGTACAGGAGAGAAAATGTTCCCAGCAGATGGCGCAACGGTTCGGTGCTCAATTCAAATCAGTGAAGCTGCAAAAAAAAACTTAAAAATTTGGCCAGTAGACGTCTCTTTTTTCTATCAGTCTATGAATATACAGCTAGTTCCCAAAGACATACGCAGATATGCAAGATGTTACCGAGATTTGAGCGATGTAAATACAGCTGTCTCGGACGTAGTGAATAGTTACTATGCATACATCTGATAAATTGAGGTTTTTAAGTGTTGTATAAACCTCAGACCTTTCGAAAAATCGAATGAAATTAGACCTAATAATCCCCATCTACGAACTGGCTTTATCACCCTGTTCTCCTCCCCACTGATAGCTGGTGTGTGGTGAGTGTACTGGCGCACTATGACTGCCGTCGCATCATCCAGGTGGGGGCTGCACATTGGTGGTGGTGGAGGGGAGTCCCCATTACCTGTAAAGCGCTTTGAGTGGAGTGTCCAGAAAAGCGCTATATAAGTGTAAGCAATTATAATTATTATAATTAATTATTATTTTTTCCGCGTAGTAAAGGTGTGCAATTTAACAGGAGTATCTCCGCTATCTGTTTTTATGTAAAACAGCACCTTCCACGAGGTCTCCCTCCTCCGCCTGGTACGGGGCGGGGGCTGGTAGGGGGGATTAGAAAAAAAAGTCTGCTATCAGATGTCTTTGACAGCCAGACATGCCTCTTCTCTCAGCGTTCGTGCGTCAGGAGCAGCCGTGGGTACGCCTCTTCCGACCCACTGTGCCTCAGTAGCCGAGCAAAAAGAGTCCTCCGTTTTGATTGCTTTAAAGAGAACAAATCTGTTAGAGATAAACGGGTGCTCTTCTATTTTTCGGCCGACGGAAACAATACCTGTACTTTCTGACCCAGAGCTGACCAGAAGCACGGGGAAGCCGCTTGGAGCGTCGCCAAACCCCACAACCAAAACCCAGCCCTGCTTTGATTACGCGCCGAGAGGGGGAGCATGTTGAGATTGTGACAACCCCAAGTGTACTTTACGAACTCCGCAGTGTTATTACTGGTCTGGAATCTAACCTGGCTCACAGACGCGGCCACTATCAAAGAACCACAAGGGAAAAAATATTTAGATAACGGCATGTGTGATACTCTAAATTAAATGACTATTTACTGAACTATTTAAACTGTTTTAATTTCATTTGGTTTTGTAATGGACATGTCTTCGCAAAACGATATCCGTAAACTCCTACCGTGCTTGTGTGCTAGAGACTTAAGCGCTGGTGTGCAAAGCAGTTCTTCGAGTTCAGAATGTCTACTCTTTTGATTTAAATTGTCAAAGAAAAAGAGAAACTGAATTTCTCTGCGGCTACGGGGATTGGGGTTTCCAGCATACAGCCCGAACACTGACAGCATCCACTCGCCCTGAGTTTGTGTCGTGGTCACACAGACGGGATATTAATGGAGTTAGAAAATATTGTGGCCAACACGGTGCTTTTAAAGGCGAGAGAAGGTAAGGAAATCTTTAATTGTGAATATGAAACCTAAACGGTGTTGCGTTTGCGCTTTCGAAAACTCTCTGCAATGAAGTCATGTATATCGTGGGTAGGTAAGCTTACGATTTATTTTTATCTCGGCCTGAAAGATTACATTCATAATTCCTAAAACATTTTTTTTAATCTAATGGTATTCGGTTTAGTTTCGGATGTTGTTTCTGAGACAGATGTAATGTGAAGTCGACAAGTACTGTGTATTCAGAGCCACTTTATTGGAGAGTCGACATCTCTCTAGCCTGCGTTCACCATTGTATCACTTTTTAAAGTATTAACTTATGTCACTTCTTACGTCTTTAGTTGATATTTAAAGGAAAACAATATGAGCTACCCACATCCGTTCTAGGATTAAGGTCATCGTACACTGGATCCGATATGTCATTTATTAGGTGTCTACGAAAGTTACGCGTCTTGGCAGTTAAATCCAAACTGTCTGGTAGAGAACCGGTGACTTGAACATTAAAAACTGTTTCAAACGATTTGATTCTCATTTCTTTCCGTTTTAGTACTAAAATATACCAGCTGTCCGTGACAAGAACCTTTTCTCTCTTACATACAGTACTATGTGCTTATGCGGGCGTGCGGTTGAAATCAGACGTTAGTTTGTTTTCTGTCCTAATAACGTGTCCGTCTGATGGGAAACGTTTCACAGCTGGACTGTTCTGTGAGCTGCTCATGAAGAATCTCCCCTTCGAAATTTATTTAGGATGCATTTTGGAATCTAGACTCGACGACTTATTTATTGGAAAGGATAGTGGACAGACTGCATATACGTGCTGGCTGTTAGGGAAGCCGTACATCCAAACAAAAATAGCGTTAGGTTATTCATCTAATTCGTTCAATGTTGATGTTTGGGTTGAACTTGGCCATAAATGCATTAACCGGTGGCACAATAAAACGTTTGTGATCCAGTATCCTGTAAAGTTACAGATTGATCAAGCACAGCATATCAAAGCCGTGGTACAGTACGTACTTGTGTTTAACAGTACACTGCTACCTTGCGTCTCATTCACAGTTTTCCTTCATTCATAAGGAAAGCCTGTGTGTGTGTGTACAGCAGATGTAAAATACGTTTTAAATTAGTACAAAGTAAGCCGTGCTTTGTGCATGGTCATATGCCTTTTTTTTTACCAAGTCCATATACTGTACTTGCACGAGCATTCGTTTACAGAACGGAAGTGGTTCGTGTTAGGTGAAAATTGAGCACAGCGGAGGGAGTGTCAGCTAAGCGCTGACATAATTTCATAACTGCCTTCGTCCCATGCGACACATTAAAATAGCAGTGCGCAATTGACGTTTGCATTAGAAACTGAAATATTCTATGCCGTCTAGGTGGAGTTTGTCCTACAGTATGTCTTTGTGTTTATTGTTTTTGAAGAAACGCTTTTAACTGAGTGAATACTGTACAGCATAACCGCTGCCAGATTTTCAACATAAGAACGCTAGTATCTAATTGATCCGAAGATCCCATCCAGCCCTGTTTTGTGTAAGCCAGAGTTTCATAGGAGCATAAGAAAGGTTTCAAACCAGAGGGGTCTATTCGGCCACTATAACCTCTTGGAAGATAGCAGCTAATTGATCCCAGGACTTTCAGACAAACTTTTCTTTTAAGAAGCCAGTCTACCAACCTCAGGAATACGGCTGTGTGGTTTGTTACATACTCCCACAACATTCTGTGTAACAAATTACCTACTGTTTTGTGTTTAAAACATATTTGCCTTAAGTTTACATTTGCGCCCTTTTGTTTATGATTCACTGTTGATTCTGAAGACATCCATTGGGTTGATGTCTTTGATGGCTTTGTCAGTTGCTTTGAGGATTTTGAATGCATGAATCAGATGCTTTGTAGTCTACTCTGTTCAAGACTGAAAGGGTTGGTTCTTTTAGCCTGTCAAAGCAGTACATTCTTTTAAACTGGGAATATATGTGATTGCTCTTCCTATGGTAATATTCCAAAGCAGAAGTACCTTTTTTGAAACTCGATGACCATAATTGTACACAATATTCTGAGTGAGGCCTTACTAGGGTGTTGTATCAAGGTATTGTCGAACATTTAATTGCGGTAGAATATTGACTTTAACTTTCCAAGAAAAAGATGACAAATTGGAATTTCAGAATGCAGTTAGGAATCCAAAAATAGTACCGTGGGTTTAGTGCTTGTCTTTCCAGAAGAAAGTTACAATTGAAAATGCAGTCCTCAGCTTAACTGTATTGTACCATGGTAAATATAGAATGTCATGTTGTAAAAGGCAGTAAATTTTAAGTAAAGCAAATGCAGACCATGTGAAACAACGACAAAGAAAAGTGCTATGTAAGTGAAGTGTCATGGTAAGTCTGCAAAAATACTTTATACATTTACCGTGGTAAACCGTTGTAAAGACTATGACTCATATACACTTTGTCTTATCAGAATCTGTTAAAGTATTAATTCTGAAATGATTGTGTTCTATGCATGAAGATGTTCAGTTTCCTTTATCTTTTTTGTGCATTCAGCTGGACATACTGCTGGAATCACAAAGCAATGGGAATAAACATGTGGGGTGAGGGATCAGTTGATGAAAGCTCAGCTCTATGAGTCCTGTTGCTTTTGATTTTGGCCACTCTGTTGGATTGACAGGGATACACTGAGATGTTCCTTGAGCTGTGATGAAGTATATCCTAATGCAGCCTGTTCACTGCAATGCCAAACCATTCAGGCAAAAAAAAAAAACTGTCACGATTACAAATGTGCTCCAGTTATTTTCTTCCAAGATGGGGTTTCCACAATTTTTGGTATGTCCCACTGAAAGTTATCTGTTCCATTTCCTATGGAGGGGCTTACTCAGTGAGGCCACTGCTATCCCAACAAACAGTGCATTGATAATTTATAGAAATCCTTATGACTGCTCTGACATCGCTTTTAAATATCAATCCTGTTTTTCTGTCATAATAGACGTGGCTGATTAGAACACATACAAGTTTTGTGAATGCTACTAACATCCCAGATAATTGACTGGGGACCCCAAAAAGCCATATCAACAAAACGACTTGCGTGCTGGAACCTTGGTCTCATAAATCATACACATGTGTTGTATTTTATCTCTAAAAATTTGCTTCTGAGAGAGTCCTTGTGTCAGTTCATTAAAAAATCTCTACATCTGTTGCTTACGTTATTTTGCTTGTGTGTAAAATATATCTCAATTTTAACTTATTTCGTGTACCCAGGTGAAAAAAGATCCAATTAATGCAATACTAGCATGTACTACAACACCAGTACCTGTGTGATGGTTTGCATATAGCTCTAAATCAACTAAAAAAATTCCCAGTCTGTCGGAATGCTGTCTATCCCATTGACATTCTTATACATGTTGGAGTGTCCTCAGTGCCTGAGATTTAGCTTGATTTCTACATAACACATACAGCCCAACAACTAGTTTCAAATGAGCGGCTAAAATTGTGCAAAATAAGTTTAGATGTAGGAATCCAGTACTATGTAGCTTGCTTAGAGATTATATCCAGAAAAGTAACAGCATAGAAGTACTAGAGAAGGCTTTGAAGCCTTTCGAATTGGGTCCCCTATACATGTTTTAGGAGTTTGTTTGAGAACAAGCTCCCATTCCCTGGTGTGTGAAAATTTGAGACCCAAAAGTGGAAGAACATGAGACAGGTGTTTATCTGCCTGTGTTTTACAGATTGCTAAACAAACCATATTTCAGGACAGGAAATGTTAGTGAAGAGGACAATATTTATTCCTGTTTGTTTATTTAGCACAAAGAGTTTTTACCAGAAGTTAGCGATGAGGCATGCATCCTTCATGCAGAGCTGCTGGGAGATGGCAACAGCAGGAAAGTACTGTTTATACTCCACGCGGTCCGTTTATGCTGAACCCCAGTGCTTCCGAAATCTTTGAAATCACAACAAAAACAAAGAAGAGCAAACCATAACTTTTAGCTTTGCCTTTTCTTTTGAAAGGGCAGATTGATTTATAGACAGCAGCATTCCCTGCTGTGGCATGTCTCAGATTCTTACAGCACACACGTTTCACAAGCAATTCCATTTGTGACTGAAGGAAAACAAAACCTATTTGTGCAAATTCTCCGACATTCTCCTCAGAACACATAGTCAGTCACATTTCACTGGTCTATGGTCACGTCTAGCCCACATCTCTCAATGCACAAAAAGGATAAGGGCTGGTCTCAGGTTACAGCAGCTTATAATGTATTGGTCAGGAAATGTTTAACTTGGAAAAAAGATGAGATGTGGCAGCAGGTATAGGCCTCTGAGGCTAACTGATGCAGAGGTTAAGAGAAAGGGTGTGTTACTGTATATAGAAAGCTCATGGTATGAGTCTTGACTCTTCTGATGAAGTGTGGTGTTAACAGGTGCAAGGTATGGAACCTACTTGTATCTGAGTTTCAGATGAAACAGAAGCCCAGGCATAATATACAGTAGCTGGTTGTTCAGCAGTCTTTACTGATGTGTAATTCACCACCTAATTTCTTCAAGTTGAACACTGTACAAAAACCCATTTTAGCTATGAAAAGGTAATGTGTTGGACATTCTTACAAATATAAAAACTGATTTAGTACCAGTAGTACTGTACTGAGGTTTTTTAATGTTTTGGAAATATAAACTTTTCTGAACTATCCAGTAAATCCAGTTATATGGTTTATATGCAAAAGCAGGTGTTTGGCAATGTGATAGAACTTACATTCAGGTTTTTCAGAGAATATTTTTCTGTATACAAATATTAAAGCAAACAGAATTTAAACAAAATCAACAAAACAAAATGATGCAAAACACTGGAAGAGTGACAGAAGAGGAGAAAAAAGAAGAATGATATTTTAAATGTCAAAGGGTGTTTTTGGAAGACTTGAAAAACATTTATGTTTATATGTAGAGAACTACTGTGGCTTAAAATGATTGTGTTGGAGAACAATAATCTATTCATTGCAGAAGCTGCAAGATTATACCAGTATAGATTGTTTTTTGGCCTTTTTGTAGTTGAGCTGCACAAATGGGAGATCTGCCCTGAGGTTGACCTGCATTTGACTGGTTCAGATAAGTCAGCTCCTGTTAATTAGAGTTTGAACTGGGGAGAAGCATGGGTCTTGAAATTTCCAGCTGTTTGGTTTTCTTTTCAGAACTTGTTAACACTACAAAAGACCTATTTTTTTTAGCAACAGCTGATGGAGCTAATGGACCAAAGTGAGTTTAGAATGTTAATATAATTCTCAAGTCCAAAATCACAGTCGGCACACTGTTACTCAGTGATACTCTATATTCTAAACTGGCACCTGGCCAGTTTGAAATGCAACAAGCAGGCAGTATCATTAACAAGAAAATGTAGAAAATGAATTGAGTTGTCTCATATTAAGGAAAATCATGCAAACATTTCTATGGTCTTTCTTTTTGGCAGTATGCTCTATTTCATTGATTGCCGACACACTGAATACAGGAGCTTCTATAACCCTGCATTAACACAAAATGGTTAAGCTCAGGTGAATACTGCTTGGATTTGTTTTATTTTTAACCTGCAGTTTCCATAGCGCATGTATATTCAGGGTATTGAAACATATTCATAGGAACAAGGGCTCTTTGATCTCTGCTGTTGGGAAAAATGGATGTAAAAAGAGATCTGCAATTAAAATTGACATTGAACTTCTACTGTGCACAAGTGTTTGATGTTTTAATGCATTATGCAATCACACTGACTGCCTCTTCATGAAAGAGAACACATTGTACTGCACCTCACTGTGTCATAAGAGGAAAGACCCAGGCTTTTGCCATTCACTCAGCTGCTGATTTGCCTTCATAAAACTGAGGTTGAATTTTGCCGTTTCCAGCGGAGGTCTGAAAAGCTGGAGGAGGGTGTATTAGTTACAAGGAAACTGCAAATATAAAACAGGTTTATTACACAATTAAATCAAAGTGGGTATTTTCACTGGCACCATCTATTTAGCAACACCCATCGAATTCAAAGCATACCACTCTGTAGCAGTTGTTACCTGATCTGCAGGAAGTCTTTGACTGACGTTTTCACTTTGAAGTTTTGAGGTCATTTTTATCCTCTTTTTCTTTCAGGACATAGTACCACAGTGGATCACCAAAAAATAGAGTGTTATTAATTTTTAACCATTATCTATACTTCTAAAAATTTGCAGTAGTAGGAAATGTCAGGGTTTGGTTTTAATAGCCTGTCTAAAACTCCGATCAGAATAAAAGACCTTCAGTCATGTATTACTCGTAACGCTGAGTGACAAGAGCATAAATCATCAATGTCTGGTGCAAAATAATAAACTTTGATCCACCTGCCAAATTGTACTTCTTCCCAGTGGAAACTTGCTGTGAAGCAGTGGATTTGTAGTTTGCGTTTTGGCAAGTAGGTGAAAGTCTTGATTTAATCTGCTTGCTGGTAGCTTGACTAAATGCTCCTCAAAGTCATTGCTCCAAGGGTTGCACAAAACTGGATTGTCTTGACTGTTCCATACACCTGCTACTCTTGCGGGAGTCATGGAGGCTCCTATTAACAGTCCTATTAACATTTACATGCAGAGCGGAAAAACAAATTCTGTTTGTTTTGGGTTTGGTGTTGTGCAAGTCTTCACGAAACACAAGTCACACAGATCT
This sequence comes from Atractosteus spatula, assembly GCF_055471065.1. NCBI lineage: Eukaryota > Metazoa > Chordata > Actinopteri > Semionotiformes > Lepisosteidae > Atractosteus > Atractosteus spatula. The sequence continues at coordinate 7,914,523 of NC_142707.1, forward strand.
TAATTAGCCATCAATGGTCATTTGTTAGAAAGGGGGGGGGAAACAGTCCACACTTAACTGCATTGTTTAAGGTACCAGGTCCAAACTATTTTATTGTATGTGGTTTTAAGTGCATTTTAAGTGTACAGTAACCTTTTTGCAAAAGTGTCAATGCTTGTTCTGAGTAGTGTCTGCCACTGTTTTGGCTAAACCCAAATCTCCTTGCAGTGCTGGCATGGGTGATATCCTTGACTGCAGCCGCATATCACCAGTGCTTCAGTATTTCCCTATCAGAGAGAATGCAGTATCAGCTGCTTTGCTGAGATGGGGGAATTCAGAAAGCTACAGCAGTGAGAATGCCACACCAGCACTTCCCGCATGTGAACAGCATAGCCTGAACCATTGTGAAGCTCCATACTCAATGGACTTGCAACCACATTAAAGCAAATTTGGTGACTTAACTTGTGGTTATGGTCCATTAATTGAATGACATAACTAAAAAAAAAGGAACGTTTTGTGTCAGTTTACTGGAAAAGTACTTGTTTTGTAGTGGAACCAGAGAGAAAAAGCACAATCCTACAAAAAGGAGAAGAAAAAAACATAGCAGGTTGGTTTACTGGTATTTGAAGTCCTGACCAGAAAATAAAGTCAAGAAAATAAATTAGGGAACTCCCTGGCTGTGCTTACAGAAATGTTGTCTTCTGGGAGACAGAGAGAGGTATTTCAAAACCGGATGGAAAAATTGCCTTTCTGTTTTGACAGGTGATAAACCTGAGACGTTTTCAGTCACTAGGTGTTGCGTTCTCATTTCCTTGGGTAAAAACTCAACCAAATTCATGGAGGGTTAATTCAATACACTTTTGTTTGGATTTGGCGGCGTTGTTTGAAGGAGCTCTGGGAATAAACGATGAGGGGAAGTTAGGCTAAGATTAGGGTTAATTTGCAAAGTCTTAAAACAAAGCTGTTCAAAATCTGGTAATCAGTTACCATTACTGATCACTATTTACACTTGCGGTAAGGTCAGAAATATTTAAATAATAATAAAAAGAAAACTGAGAACCCGACTGATTGACATTTTCTCTGGGTATTTTTATTATTTAAAGATACTACATTTGCTTTGCATAGAAATATAGTAGAGAATCTGAAACAATTATTTGCAAATCCTTTTTGTATTTAAAGTACCAGTATGTCCGAGCCATTCAGTCTTGCGGTAGTTGCCAGTTATTCGCTAAACACTAGTTTAGCTGATTAAAAGGAAGACATGAAAGTCTATAAAACCATAAAACCTGAGTCTAAAAAGGGGGGCGACACTTTGCTAGCAACTTATGCCTGTCTCCAAATATTTTTTGTTTTCTTGCTTAAATAAACAGCCATGATTATTGGATATTTACATCCATTTCCCAATAAACACTCTTTCTTTACAGAGCATGTCTATATCATACAGTGCACTGCCCTCTCTTTCCACAGAAAGAAATGAAAGCTTTCTGATTTTTAGAGCAACTTTCCATATATGTCTGGTCTGATGCATTGTAACATATCTGCAGAATGCTAAATCTGTTAGAGACAGCATGAAAATGCTGAGCACCACTCTGGAGTCCACTAACTGTGAAAAATTTATGGAATTATATTAAGAATCAGCCTGCTTTCACTTGTTTTATAAAATAAAACTACTAACTGGAGTCGTTAAAGTGTTTTTCATTTCATAAAGTCGTGCCCATGTACAATTACAATTACAATTTGCTAAGAAGCCACTCCACATCACCCCTTTGTTTCCACACTGTGAATTCCTACAATGTACATTCTTTGTATTCTTCACTGGCCATCAAAGGGAGCAGCCTCAGGTCATATCAAAGAGCAGTGGCCTGCAAGAGGAACTATTCTTTGCACAAATCCTCACAATTAGTTGTAAGTCAGCAACCGAGACTGAAGGAGATGAGTTCTAGTCTGTCATAGTTGACAGCTGTGAACAACCACTGTCCTGCTTATTGTGCCTTCTGCCAAGGATGATCTGTCCTCTTGTAGGGGGTGTACAGTATGTGTTTCCTAAAATGCTATCAGATGAGTGTTTCAGCGTTATTAAGTTCATGTGGAAAATAACCACCTGATTTGCATGGTAAAGCAAATTCAGACAGAACAACGTGTCTTTTATTGGGTTTCTTTGCATTTAGGAAAATAAGTAGCTGTATTACCAATGGTAAACGGTGAGCATGTCTGTTCCTATACAGTATATACAGTACCATATACACCATAAATGATATGCAATTTTGAAAAACAATTGGTAATACCATACAGCTAATCCTGTAAAATCCCATTCACTGGCAAAATGCATTAAGGAACTGTTATTCTACAAAAACAAAACATGAACAAGATTGTTTTTTTTACAGTATAAATTGTTAGAAATGTGTTGTTTTTTTTCATCATACCAAAATGCTTAATAAAACTCCAGAGGATTTATAGTGTGTGTTTCATACAGGCTGTTATAAAATGATAGATTAAATCCATATTGAAATCATATCTTGTTTAACCCTATGACCCTGTGGTCTACATGGGTCCGAATGCCCTGGTGTAGTGATGTGGACACTATACTGTAAAAAAAAAAGGCTATGTTATGTTTTACCATATCACTCTGCTTCACTTTTAATACCTTGCTGTAGTATTCTTAATTCTTCATTTACCATGATATACCACAGTAAAAAAAAATCCCAATGGCTTGTCTTTCTGCTTTTCCTGGTACAGTTTTGCATGAGGTAACCTCTCGGAAATAAATTCCAGATGTATTTATTATCTGATCTAACATTTTTCCATTGTAAAACACTATGTGCCGCATGTAATCGGAAACCTGTAGAACAGAATAACAAACTGGACTATGTAAGCTTGAATATGTGGGGGGGGGGGGAAGCACATTACAATATGATCTCCATTACATCTTAGAAGTAAGGTAAGAAAGCTGGAAAAGGGGCTTGAGAAATGCACCCCGAATAATTTTGGTGCTGAACTATTTGTTTGATCCAGGACAGGTTAGAAGAATAGAATCTTTTTCTCCATGGAAAAAAGAAGGCTTTTGGTAGCTATTCAGCAACCCAAAAGGGATAGACTGATTACATTAAATGCAACACGGAGCTCAGGACCGGGGAATTTCGATGGAAATTGTGAATTCAGCACTGAAGAAAGGAAGCAGTTCTATATACAGTTGTAAGGGTTTGGAAAACAACTGCCAAAGATCATTGTGAATGAGAAGCCCTCAAGAAAATGTGTGATTTTCAAAATTATTTTCCGCTTAGTGTTCTCAAGTATTTTAACTCAAGGGTTTTGCTTTGTTTTTGAAGGGAAGGGATAGGCTGCTAAAGTACAACTTTTGACAAATCCCCCCTGAGGGATTTTTCTAGGTTATACTCCTGGAACTTCATACTAACTAGATTAATGTTTGACTGGACTATGAAAGGACAAGACGTGTGAGGTGCATTCTTTTTAGCCCTCTGAAGAGAGCAGGTGTCCTTTCGTGATGCTGTACTGATGGGTGAAGTCACTCAAAAGTGCCTTATTCCTCCTGGCAATTCTGTTCTTCACATGACCCATGTCATGCTTCGCAAAGAGACTGAACAAATACATATCTGGATGGGGCTTTTCAAGTGGGGGCGTTCCTCCCAAAAATACACAAGCCTTGGAGGCAGCCGTTCCGAACGCAGAGCAATCTACAGCCATTATAAAAAACCTGCTCTGGAAATCTTCCAAAAACACATTTCAAGTTGATTTTTTTTGTCTGAAAAGTTATTCTTCTACTTGGTGGTCTTTTGAATACTATTACCATTTAGCTTCTAAGGCCTGAAGGGTCACAGTACATTAAGAATTTCTTGTCTAGCCTTTTGATTTTTTTTTTTAATATCAAAACTACTGCATAACAACTCAGAATGGATTGGATTCACTCTCATTAGGAACTGCAAAGTTTGTTGTTCATAGGCAGTTGATCAAGATGACATTTGTCGAAACTTACCGAATCGGTGATCTTAAAGGCTTGGGATGAACAGAGAAATATTGTCGGGTATTTTTTTTTCTTTGAGTCATGTGCATGCATTTTTTGGAGAAAATCGTTTTAAACCATATGGTGGCTTTGCTGTAGACCATGTAGGTAAAACATTCACACCTTTTAACATTGCAGAACAATATCCCAATGTAGCCTTGAGCATCCCTGAACCACAATCTGAATATTACTACAATATTTTCAGCTTAGTCGGCATTTCCCCCTTTTCCACATATGACATTTAGGTGATGGATTCCACAAAAAGAAATACCTTTTTTATTATGTGTTAAAATTTGCTCCGTGTCTTAAGATTTCCAAGGATATGCCTTTGGAAACAATAAAAAAATTAGGAAATAAGACACTGCTGAAAAAAAGCTTAGCACTGTAAGCTTGGTATAACATTAATATACCTAATAACAATTATCTTAAAAATCTGGTCTGATTTACCATTACTCATGTTGTCATCTGCTGCAACATTGTCTTACGCGCTCATTACTTAAGTATTACTCAATATTGTAAAATGCTTGCAAAGAATTTAAAAAATAATCTGTGATTTTTTTTTAGCAGGGTTAGTCTGTTCCTGACCAACCACAGTGCTGCAGAAATCATGTGTGGATCATTGCATTTGCAGCTAGGCCTTGGGTCATATTTAGAAACAAGCGCAAGGGCAAGGGCAAATATTTGGGAAAGATTAAACGCACTGCGGTGCTGTGCAGATATCAAGAAACAATTTATTTACACATCAGAGTAGATAAATGTATTGCTTGTTGTGTTTTTTCTTTAGTGCGTTTTTCATTTTCTATAATGGTATAACAGCAAGACCCCATCTGAGTTGATCCGAGTTAAAACTCACACTTCCTGAATGTCCGGGAAAGGATAGTGTGAAATAATTTCTGACTTTTTGGCACAATTTTAAAACCCAGAAGACATATACAGTAGGATCACTTTCCGGGGTTTCTGCCCTGCAGAAAATTAACTTCTGGAAAACTGGGAGAAGATTTTAGCTGGGGAGCATAACATCTTTCAAGCATTGCTAAAAATAAGGGTCTGTTTCAGCTCTATCATAGCAAATCCATGTCACATTGGCACTTGTTTCACTTAGAAAAAATGCTACAGTCCCAACTCCAAGAGCCAGAATTACTTTCTCCCTTGTGGAGCATTAGTATTACTTATACAACTTTAATAGAAACGTGTTTGTACTGTTTTACCCTGTAGGTATGATTGTTTGTACAGTAAGACAAGGGTTTACAGGAGTGGTACCTGTTATGTTTGGTCTGTCATTTACTTACCCAGTGCCAATCTGTGTTTATTAAACATTCATCCATTTTCATTACCGCTTTATCTGATACAGAGTCACAGGGAAGCCTGGGCCTGTCCCGACGAGTAACAGGCGCAAGGTAGGATACATTATGGCCAGGACAACAGTCCATCGCTGGGCAGACACACCGACACAAACATGCACACACCTACTCCAGGGCCAATTTCCCCAGAAGCCAATTAACCTACCAGTATATTTTTGGACTGTGGGAGGAAACCGGAGCACCCAGAGGAAATCCACACAAATACAGGGGAGAACATAAAACTCTTTACAGATATCACCCCAGGAATTGAACCCAGGGCCCCAGTACTGTGAGGCAGCACAACTGTTCTGCCTTCTTATTTAATACTTTATTGTAAATTATCCATGGTCCTTTTTGCTCTGTTGCTTTTTTTCCAATCTGGCTACTCTTATATTTTTCCCAAGGTCTTTGAATGGCTGAGTTGCTTCCTGGAATAAGTAGTTAGCACTGCAAACAATCTTAAAAGGGAAAACAACTCCAAATAACACATAAAACATTTTAAACGGCTCCCTCTTATTCTTTGTTCCACCATTCACTATGCTATGCTGTGAAGAAACTTGATAGCAGTGGCACACTGCAGCAAAGTACAGTGAAAGCACTTGGGAATGGAGTAGAAATTGGGTTGGTATGAACTGCAGACCAGCGCTCTGGAGTGACACAGTACATGTCTACACTTTAGTAAGGTATCCCTGAGAATGTCTCTCACATTCTTTCTAAGGTCCTTTCTGCAGTATTTAATATGCTGTACTTTCAGTGCAAATAATGGGCAGTATAGACGAGGGCAAACCAAGACAGGATATGACAAAGGAGAGCAGATGAAGACTAAAAGAACAGCTAAACTGCAAAAGTACCTATTTACTGTAACTGTACTGATTTTGACTTTCTATGGTGTGGTGTTTATTAAGCATGTGGTGTGCTGTCCTACCTGAGCAGCCTCTGAAGATAAACAGGCCTTGTATCTGTTAGGTCTCTCTGGACCTAGCCACATAGTTCTTTCCTGTGCTTTGTCACTTTGAGAATTGCCCTGGTTCTGGAGCTGTAATTGGAATTCTTTCTTGAGCCTCCGTATTTCTGGAGAATGTGCTAGCCTTATGCACAGAGGGGTGTCTGCCTGCTACTGCCTGTCACACGGGCAAGTTGTGGCTTTTGTGCACGTCTTGGGTTTTCTTTGCCTGTGTGCAAATTTGTCGTGTTTGTGAATGCTCAATTGCTATCAGAAATCAATGCAAATGAGAGCCAAGGCCAGGACCTTTGATCATGTGCTTGCAAATATTTATTATCTTCCTTAAATTCCGGTATGGATATAAAAAGCATCGCAGAAATAAGAATGGAACTCCTCAGCTTATGCAACAAACTAAAAATATAGATACAATTTTGTACAGTACCTTTGAAAACAAGTTGGATGCAGTTAACTGAACCAGTGTAGTTTTCTCTCAAGAAGTACGTTTCTGTAGAGAACTTTGCTGCAACATTTTAATACACAGTGGATGTTCAGAAAAGGTGCTTTTCTTTTCAAGCATCTAAGTGTGGTGCTGCCTTAATGTAGGTTTGCAAACCAAACTTTGTAGATTTTTAAGTAATTGTAAAATCACAGTAAGTGCTATAAAACTCATATATTATTTAAACATAAAGAGTTCAGAGGTCTAAGCAAATTTGAGACAGAAATCTTGTTATTCTGAATGCAGTGCTGGTGTCCTTTACAATTAACAAGGAAACGAAACTATGCAATTGCAGAAGCTTTAATAGTTACTGTGAGAACTTTAAGTTATTCATTATAACCCTGGTGCCCTGTTATTCATTATAACCCTGGATCCCGGAAAAGAAATGTAGTCTTTGGGAAGTGACACATCACTGTCCTCCACACTGTGCAAAAATGCAGAGGTCATCAAATCAGAGGCTACCAGTTCACCCCACCGTCTTTTGTTGAAATGTGCCCTCCTGAGACCGACTGTGACGCCGTTCGGAAGGGTAGTGACTACATTTGTTTTCAGGGAACCAGAGTCATGATAAACCAGTGTGGCCTTTCAGGAGAATTGTAGTCATTACCATTGGGAATGCAGTCTACTCCAGCTGTGTTGGACAGGAGGGCAAGTAGCCAGAGGCAATGGCCATGAAATCATGGACCAGACGAGGAAACGGACAGCAAGACCCTGAACCCACCTCAGAGTTGGACTGCATTCATTCCCTGTGTGAGGGGAAGACCGTGTCACCACCATACAGAGGTCCTTGAATGAAGCTCCATCAAACTGATGACACTAATGACCTGCAAAGAGCAGAGCCCCAGGTCCTCAGCAACTAAACGTGAGCCAACAGGTGGTACAGTGCCAGCTCACATGCCCTACACGGAGTCCATATGCTGCAGGACACGAGCAACTGGTCCCAGGTGTTAAGTGACGCTATTCAAATCCTGAATGGAATAATGTTGCTAGACTCTAGAGTGCAGAACTTCACTCAGATTGCTTCCCTAAGATGGTAAGTGCATAAGACTTTATTAGCATGGGCACAAAGTCAGATCCACTGGTTGAGAAGCTGAGACAAATGTGCAAAGAAAAATTAGTCTACACACACCTTCAGTAGCAGCAGCGATGGTAGGAGTAGGGGACTCTTCCAAGCCGAATGACCCAATAGACATAACCGTCTTCAGTGACAGAGACTTAATGACAAAGGCATAAAGGGGGAGGTCTCAAGAGGCCATCCACGACCACCTGAAGACCTTGGGGATGGGGGTGGGGGGTGACATGCTGAACTGGCTACAAGATAGTCGTTTAAGACTGACCTGGTGGAGGGAATCTGGAGGAAGAGAACTGACAACAGGGAGCACAGGATGGGGAGTTGTTGTTCAATGGAAGGCACTCTGTAGAAAGTGCACCACAGGCTTCAGGAGGCTAGGCACAGTCACACAGGACGGAGCTGGGGATGCAATGCCAGAGTGTGCCAGAATCAGCTGAAGCAGCAGCAGCAGCTGCTAGGTGTGGAGAAATACTATTAATGAGACACGCCAGGAGGGGAATCTACAGCTACTGTACTTCGGCCAGTGAAGGGCAGCAAGCCATTCCCAGTGCACCTGGAAGAGTCCACTGCATGGAGCTTGATAATGTTGATACGTTGTGCAGACAGCTCTCTAGCCTGTGTTGGATGTGTCCGTGATCACACCGTAGTAAACACATCCCGATGGCATACACTTCTTGTAAAGAAGTGCTCCCTATTCCCAACACTCAATGCACTTGTTTAGAATTTCAATATGACTTTTTCAGTTCTGATTGCACTGAATATGAAGATGCAGTCCATTGGATTAAATTTATTAATGTCTGTAAAGGTTCAATATACTTGAATTCTCTTGCAATCTTCTCTGTTCTAGACTATTCAGCTATTTCATTCCATCCAATTTTGCACCATTTTTACAAGTGCCTGGTTTATTGCTTAAATTGTGATGACTGACTAACAATACATAATTAGGGGGTTGCAAGTAAGAAGCGTAATAAATAGCTTTCCTAAGGCATAGAGCCAAAAACTCCCAATATAGCGTTTACATAAAAGATTTCCCACAGACATTATCCTCCTTCAGAAGATTCACATTATTTTGTTTTGATTTTAGCATAATACAGGGAGTGACATTGCTAGCTGTCAACAGTAGATAACAGAGAACAATAAGCACCTGAATTTGATGCAAAGAATGTTTCTGAACTTGATTATTACAGTGATTGTTGTCAATTTGTAGGCAACAGCTTTAACGACTGATGATAGTACGCCTAGATGTTAAAGTTTGGAAAAATAAATCTAGATTGTAAATCACCTGACTCAGGAATGAATTGGGATTATGAGGTGGTGTTGTAATATTTACCATAAATACAGTACCAGTTGGTGGTAATAATAGTACCCGGTGTAACCCTGAGGCAATGAAACATGAGATAACTTTCACACAACACTTTTTTTTTCATGCTTTCCTTGGCAACAGCTGACTCAACTGTCTTGACATATTTAAGAGCCTTTCATTTCCTGTGTGAACAATAAATGAGTAAAATCGTAACTCACTGCTTAAGCAAAGTTTGGGGCTCATCGGTTGACCCCTGTGGAGAAAGATTTTAGAAAAACAGTGGAAGAGGAGGAGAATGGAGAAGACAGTTTTTCACATGTACAGTATGCCCAATGTTTTTGCTTTACGCTGAGGTTTCCCTGGAGTGGTGAACCAGAAGGAATGTGTTGTGGAAAATAAAGACAGGAGTTGTTGAACTCAAACACTCCAAGAAAACACTGCAGTGCTAAAATGAGCTTGAGAAACTAAAGGCTTTTAAAGAAGGAAAACGTCTTGGTACATTTTTGATAACAGGCCAGATGGTTTTATTAATCATCACAGCATGGGGTTAAATAAGTGCAGTGAGAGAAAGGATGACCTCAAGTCTGGTGCTGCTCATGGTCACTGTAGTGTAGCCCAGTAGGTAGGGAGGCGGAACAGAGCTGGTGATCTCCATCCCGAAAAAATTCTGTTTGTCCATAAATTGAGGTTTTGTCTTCAGGGACCACAAAGTCACACGGGGAAGCTTGCAGCATCTGTGTTGAGTTTTCTCACGATGCCACAGCAAGCCACAGAGGCACTGTTGTCATTCTAAAGACCGAGAGGAGCAATTTGTCCTGCTTTTTGAAGGGGGCGAAAAGGTCTTTGGAGGGAGGAAATTGAAAACAGCTGGAGAGGAAGTGGCGAGGGCTGAGTGAGGCCTGGTAATTGGTTTAACTTCTTCCTGAATGCATTTATGTTTTTCTTGTTTGTCTGAAGTCCGGCCATACAGTACAGCACCTGGGTGTCCATATTCTGACCATTCCTCTCGAAGTGTACAACAAAAAAATGAGAGACGTGAGATATCAGAATGTCTGTATTGATGTAGAACTATAAAAAAAGGGACCAATTGAAAGCTGAGTTTTTAAAATGCCTTCCATGAGATAAACAGATTTGGAAGATACATTTTTCTTTTTGGTACTGAACTGCAAGACCAGGAAATTAACATTTAAACAGGGTAAATTTAGTTTGGTTTTTGGCATTATTTTTAGAGTCGCCATTTGTTTTCTCTCATTGCTTTATTTAATAGGACAATTGTGCCAAGTATGTTTTGTGGAGTTTGACCTGGGAACAGCCAAGCTCGGTCACCCTTGAGCTATAAGCTGACAACAAGTTTAACTACGTTAGAGCTTTTTCGACAGAGCTGTCAAGCCTGTATGCCAGCATTATCAGATTTTCAGTTACGATAAGCTATTTTTAAAACGTCTGTGCTAAAAATACAATGCATTTTTCTCACTGTTCCACGAACTATTTCTCACATAGAAAAATAAATAAAAAGTCCTGCACAGAGAAACTGGTGTGCTTGTAGTAGGGTTTATATGCTTACCAATAATGCATCTCAATTGTCATATTGGACCACAGCGGCAGTCTGAATCATTTGGAAATTATAAAATTAGCTTTTATTTTTTAAGTAAAAAAATGTGAATGTGTATATTTTGGAAGTCTTGTTTTCCTTCCTTTCTTACATTTTACACCTGGAGCATAAATGTGCATTTGAAGAGCACACAATTTAAAATATACTTACTGTAGAACAAAGAGGAGTGAATAATTCAAAATATTGCCTACAACTTGCTAAATCATAACGTAGGCAGGATTCAGCACAATATTTTTACTTCTTTTTTACTCTAAATAAAATTGCCTTTGAGTCTCCAGGCCCTGATAACAGTATGAAATAAAATATCTGGATCATTGTGTGAAGTAAAACAAAGGTCTTTTCCTCCTATAGTTTTATTTCCCACCTTTAGAATATGCAGCAGGCTTGCATCCTGTAGTCAGAAGGCCTAATTTTCAAAGACGTATATTTCTGAAGCCTGTTCATTCATTTGTGTACAGTACTTATGCCCACTTGACATAATCAGAAGTCTTGTGTTTTTGCAATTATTTTTTAAACCCTGTGAGATAGCTAAGAGAAAACTGGATTTGCAGGCCAGATGAGTGACTCATGTGTTTGCCTGTAAAAGCCTTTTTGACACAAGAATGATGTCAGAACTTGTTGTTCATGCTCCTATATCTCACCCTAACCAACAACATGTTTGCTAATGCATGCTTTGGCAACAATTCATCTAATCACATTGGGTTTTGGTATGGCCTTTGTCTCACGGTGCTAGGGTATACAGTATATCTCTGTTTGTAGAAACTGGACCTATAGAAAATACTTTGACCTTGAAGTTAGTAGCTTTTGACAAGACATCACACCATTCATTACAGGCATTGCAGTACCATTTTATTAGGGCTCCAATCGCAACTACACTGTGATTGTGAATAGATCTTCAGCAGACAACTTCATCTTTTGCAGAAGTGTTAAGAAGTGTTAAACCCTGTGCTTGGGATTAAATGTATGTATTTTAATTTCCTGGATTGCGGTGTAAATAGTATGCAATTCGGTTCCTTTGCAAACTATGCAGGGTAATAAGAATAGACATAGCTTTCTTCCAAAGTTCTTTTTACTGATTTGATTTAGCATTTTTCATTTCTTATGACAAAAGGTACCGTAACCGTCACACCTATCTTTTACATTGGTTATGGTCATTGACAACAGATTGAACACTTTAAGCAAGAAAAAGGCTTTCTACATTTTCAGTTTTGTAATGGATGTATATTTGGAATGCACACAGATTATTTTTATTTGTATTTATTGCAAAAGGCATGTACACATTTGCACAGGTTGTAAGATATAAAGTTATCATAAATTTCAGTATCACAAGTTGGGTCCATTCCTGAAAAGAAAGCTACTTGTCCTGGTGAGAGTTGCAGCGATCCTGGCCCTAAACCTAAAGCACAAAGTGGGCACAACGTGGAACTGCGGGCACACGACAGCTCTCATCCTAAATAGGACACCCATCCTCACAGGGCTATAGAGAAGGGGGCAGTTTAAAGAAGTATATTAAATCTTATCAGTATGACAAGGAGGAGGAAGAAAAAATATAAACATGGGATAGAACATGCAAACTTCACACAGAATGTGCCCCAGTTCACAATCAAACTAATGACCAAAGAACCATGAGGCATCAGCGCTAACTGCCATGCTGCCTGAAGTTGTCCAGACGCTGCAAAAAAGTTTTATTTAGATCCTTTTAAGTATTTTTGGATGTCGGTGCTGTCCAGACAATGGACTGGAATTGTGGAAGCACTGACTAAAATGGGTGCATTTGTAATACATGAATACTGTATGACTTCCAGTTTCTTCATTATTGTTTTTACAGCCTTGGTCCAGTGGAACCATATCCTGGCTGCTTGCCCCAGGTCAAAGTGTTCTGTTACCCAGGTTAAAAAGTATCCCTGCTTTTTTACTTCATACAGGTGTTATTAATGTGCTGAAGATTGAGTATTGAGTGCCCCATTCGCCACAAAGCCCTAGATAATGTTCAAGCCACCTAGATCAAGCCACCAAAAGGTTTCTCTTCGTAGAGGTGGAGGAGAATGAATCTAACATTTGTCACTGAGCAGTTGTGTGTAATACAGAATATGGTTTTGAAATGATTGTTTTGTGCAGTTCTCACGTTTTGGACGGATACTGAGATACACTATTGACTGGAGCAGAGTAATATCACTCTGTTTAGAAAGGCAAAAAACGTGATGCATTGCAGGTTACTCAAATTGTAAAACAGTACATTGTACAATTGAAAGCCCCTTTTTTGCTCTGTGCTGTTTCTGCACTTGAAGACAGCTGCGTTTCGGACAGTGTAGTTGTAGGATGTGGTTTGTCATGAGCGATCTTATTGTGCCTGAAAAGTGAAAATGTGCAAGTGAAGAGGTGTGTAATAGGACCGACATGAAAGAATCTGCATGGATGGCTTCTGTGGTTAAATCGAAGATTCTGGACAAATGAGCTGATGCTAGTTGCCAGAAACTGGTCAAGATAGGGTCAGCATTTCCTTTCTGATGTTTCTGAACAGCCTTACAAAGAACCCCACTGTTAGTGTTTTGTCACCTGTCAGGTTACAAATATTTTCGCCAATCCACAATTTCAAAAATGCAACTAGAAAAACCTGTACATCACCGATTATGATCTGTTTCTATTTATTTCCATTTTTCATTCCTTCTTTCGTTTTTTTTACTGATGTATTTCAAGAATGCAGCCTTATAAATGTGCTTCAGAAACCCTGCAGTCAAACCATTGGTTAAGCTGCTATTGTAAAGCTTGTGAAAACAAGGAAAACCATAGAGTATAAGTCTTCCAAGTGGCTTACCATTTAATAAAGTATGATGCGCCTTTACAGTGCAATGGTTCTTATAAACCTGTGGTTTGTTAAATTGCAGCCAGTGTTTTTTCTGCAACAATGCATAAAACAATGGGCATTACAAATGTACATGTGGGTTTTGATCAAGTTGTTAAGCAGTGTGGTTTCTATATTTACAAGTAGTAAAATAAGATTCAGCTTTTACGCTACACAGTTTTGTAACTGGTCTCAATATTTCTAAGAACCCGATAGGCTTATAATCTGAAGTACAATGGACTGGCAAGATGCAAACATGCATTATTTATACAGATGAGTAATTTTATGAATGAGTTTTTGAGCTCCTGCCTCTTAAAATTTAATGATGCAGCATGTTTTCAAGAGAGCTGAATAAGGCATGTATGATTTGCATAGCGTGAGTGCTGTCACTGCACACATACATACAGGAGGAGTCCTGTAGTGGGATATAAAATTGCTGCCCCTCTGTGACTTGCACAGTACGTGTCACCTAAGAGTTCTATATGTTTAAACCCGGATTCTTCTTAATTTTTGATATATAGATACTTTAATAGCCGCGGCTCTTTTCTGTTTTAGTTCTTTTGATTCTTGTTGCTGCTTTTGACACAGTAACCTATAATGTTCTCATCGCTCAGTCAGAGGGCTTCTGGCCCTGTCCTTAATTAGATCGTTAATTGCATCCCTGATATAAAGCTTTTTGTCCCATTGGGAGGCTTCAGGTCTCGTAAGATGTCGTTCCACAAGGCTCCATGCTGGGGCCTTTCCTATTTAGTATGCATGTTTCCATCAGAACAATCTAGGACAATCAGACTAGATGCGTTGAATTTTCATTTTTATGTTGTCATTTGTCAGATATCTGGGCATGCAAACCAGCCACTGAGGTCTCTATGCATATGAATTGTATAAAAATTCTTTGAAATTCAATTATTGCAGTTTCGTATATTAAATTACAGATACCAATGACTTTTTTTGCAGTTTGTATGATACAATGTTGCTACAGTAGGTACTCTACAGATTGGAGAGTTCAGATTAAGTTGAGCATGAAAATGAAGAATTGTTCATTTAAAATGGGTGTATTTTTAAATCTCGGGAACCATTTATTAATGAACCATCATTTTTTTTGCCTCGGGAATATTGCTCTGCTACATCCTGTTTTGGCTGTACTGATGCAGAAAAACTGGTTCTTGCTCATCTCTTCCTGTCATGAACATTGTAATGCCCTGTTTGCTGTGGTGAGAACAGCACCTTGCCTGTGTGGGGGGATCTTCTGCTCCAGTTCTGTGTGGATTTTAAAATTCTTTGCATTTGTCTGATCTTTTATTGGTTTATACCTCTGATGCACAGTGTTCTATCATGTGATTCTGATTATACTTTTTCATTCCCTTGCAAGATTTCTCATTGCAGTTGACAGTGCCTTTTGTCCTGAAATCTTTCAAGTCCAAAATTACATTCCAAAAGTAATACACTTGCTTTCTAAGGAACAAGTAATAGGTTTATTCCATGCTGAAAAAAAGAAGAAAGAGAACACAACGTTTCGGCCGTGGAGCCTTCTTCAGCATGGAATAAACCTATTACTTGTTCCTTTGCAGCCTACACTTGCTTTCTATGCAGGCTTACTGACCCTTTGAGGTGAAATAAATATCAACATTATTACCTCTACAGCAACAGCAATTATTATTACTGTACATGTGTTATATAGAAACACCAGCGACAATTATTGTGACTTCTTCAAACCTTGCCAGAAAAAAAAATTGATGTAGGGATATAATATAACTGCAGCAGAGAGCCTAATGGATACCACTGCATCAATCAGCTCAGTCCTGTGTATCCTGAAGGACCTGATACAGGTGGTATCATCGGCTGATATTGTCTTATGTGTAAATGGAAGTCCTGAGTGTAAACTGGACACTTGTACTATTTTGGAAAGTACTGCTTTTTAATATGACAGTGTTCTGTATCTCTCGAATGCCTGCCTAATGTGCAGTGCTTAAAACCTACATGTTTTTGAGCTAACAAATCTGTAGAAGATACTGTATGTCCACAATTCTAATTTAATTTATTGTTCTATTAAATGTTTACATCTTAAGAATCTCGTATAAATTAAATCCAGAGCACAGACTCTTTACTATGTGTATATGTGTACAGAATGTGTATATGTTTGTATGTTTACTGTATGTGTTTAAATACATTTGTGTGTGCGTGTGTGGTAGCTTGCATTATGGGAAGTGGAAGAGCTACATGTGCACTGCAGCTATAAAACAGGTGTGCCATTGTTGTACATTTGCATTGTAAATCCTTGACTCCTTTGCTGTCCTGGCCCAGCAGGCTTCCTTGATGCTATTTTTAGTCGGTCACGACAGTTCCTGGAAGATGTCACTGCAGACAGAAAATTGACAGGTGATAATTCAGATGTTTGGGGAGCTAAAAGCACACACAAGCTAATGTACACACCTTGGTAATGCAGCTGATAACAGCATTGCTGGGGTTAGAAAGACAGACACTCAATAGATTTGCCATTAAGGAGGAGATAAGGAAGGTCATGTACAGTACAGTGCAGAGAGGTTTGTTGTTTTCGCTTTTTTAACAGCAACTGGCAAAGAAATCCCTTTTCACTTTTCACTTTGCTCCTGTTAACCTGACTTGCTGGGTTTTTGTACAGTAACATGCTGCTTAGCAAGGTCTTTCCTCTACAGCAGTTCCCAGTTTTTAAGGCGGTAATGTTAGTCTAGGTTTCCTGTTGTCGGGGTTTAATTTGATTTAGTTGTTTTTTTTGTTCTGAAATTTTAGCCGGTTTTCAGGATTACATTTGTCTGTGTTTCCCATGACAGGAATGAATCATGCCCCTTTTGAAACCACTGAAACTGAAAGCTCATAGGTACTGTTTTGTGCTGTGAGGTATGCACAGCATGCTCAGCTTTTAATGGCAGAATGTAGGAAGAAATGTTTTAAAGAATCCTATGCAGCATGCACAGGTTAATCCACACACATTTATAAGAAGGGTGAAATGACTTTTAAACCTGAGGTAAAATCAACAGTCTGGGGGTGGCATTGCCACACACAGTAAATGTCTTGGGGTCTCAAAGATGAGGTAAAGGTGAGGGTGGGAGGTGTAGAGGTAGGGGGAAGAGTAGAAGGCTTTATAGAGGTAAGGTAGTGTTAAGTGTAATGCCTGAGCACCCAGCACTCTCACACATTCCTCTCTACGAAGATTGTAGTATGTCAGTTAATGTTTAATCTCTTACACTTTATGTCCTGTCTCCTTCCAGGCCCCCTATTCTAGATATATATTTAGCGGGTGGCTCTCTTTTGTGATTTTTTGGCGTGGTGTTCGTGGCCTACCATGGACTTTTCTTCCTTCCAGAAATTACCCAGAAGTCTGCTTGAGACTCAACATAGTCAGCTCCATTTGGCTAGGAGAAAGGATTTGCGCCAGATCGCTTGCTTTCCCTGGTAGATATAGCTGAATAGCTATATAGGATACATCACAAAAAACATTTTCCACTTTAGACAATATGCAGACCTGTTGATTGCGGCAGACGGCAAGCAGGACAGTTAATTCAGACATTTTTAGAAGCTATTCTAGTAAGTCTAAATCAGGCTTCAACACAAGTAAAAAGTTATGTCTTTGGATGGATTAGGCAACAGCAACTGGTCCTGAGATGAAGACATGATCATTTAACCATATCAGCAGGTGGACGAATAAATACAGCTGTCGGGGGGCTATAGCCTTGAGTGTTCAGTACTTGAATACATTCATACCTTTATAGCTTTACAGGCTCACACTTTCACCTTTTTGTTTATAATATAATAAAGATATTTCTTTTTAAATAACATATTTCCTGGTAAAGTTCAGACTTCATGTTCTTGTTGGTTGCATCAGATATTTAATTGGCTTTCTGTTTCCCTCATGTCAATACGCTTGAAAGGACAGGCCTACCAGGCGCCAGTTTATTACTCTGTAAGCCTAGGAGAGCACTGCTTAAAACTTGTCCTCTTCTCTGAGCTTATCCATTAGCACAGAACAAGAGACGATCTAATGGACGCCTACTGCACCGGATGCCAGCCTTTCAAACATCGTTTTTATTTTACATCGCTGATGTCAGCGCTATAAACTACAACATGAAACAAAGGGAGTAGTCTACAGTATGTGACCCTTATGGAACAAATTATGCTGACTAGTTCCTTTGCATAAACAGACTTTTTATTTGGTGTGTGTTTCATGACATTATTCATACATTTACTACACTAGCATGCAAACCTCCTAGGTTATATTGTAGTTATCTTAGGGATTGAAAGTGTAGTGGACAGTGCCAGTACAAATGCTGACATATATTAAGACTTTTTTTAAAAATACAGGAAGTAGGTCTAATAAATGCATTATAAATCTGAATTACAAATTTCAACAACCAATCCTAAATGTCTACATGTTGATTGTGTTTTTCATTGCTAGCTGAAGGATTAGTTAAATAACTGTAAAATGTGTTGGAGAGAAGATTGTTTTAATTTTGTAAGTAGTAGGGTTGTCACCTAAGGTTCATAAGGTATATGAACTTCCGGACACACAAAACTTCCCTTCAAAATATAAAACAAGTGGTTTGATGGGAAGGTCCCTGCAGAAAATCCACATGAACACTGGGATACCATGCACACTCCACACACACAGGCTCCCAAAGTTGAATGAAGATCAGAAGCTTCAAGTACTGTGCCACCATGGGGGGAGGGCTGCAAGTTCAAATCCCATATACAGTACCTCCACTGCCGCTGAAGCCCTGAGCAAAGTACTTTACCAAGAATACTCCAGCAAATACACAGATATACGCACACATACACACATAAACTGGAATAAAATGTTTGTGTGTAAGAAACACATACTTTAATTGTAAGATGTACTGTATACACTGGTTTAGATACAAATTATCATAATTAATTAGTTAATACCAATAATGTTCCAAGCCCACAGGTATATGATACAAACGACACGCATACTACATGTAGAAATTCAGAAAAAGGATTCAGATTCAGAATTTGCTATACATTGAGTAAAAATACAATTGGTTCTGATGGAATGTTGACTGAATTGCTGACATTGTCAATATTCTTGGCTTAAAACCTGTGATGGGTTGTTACTGTTCAGTGTTAAGTATGCTGACACACACACAGTTTACCAAATAGTTACAAACGGTGCTCTTTGACAAAGCAGGGCCTGTAGCTTCTCAGCAGACTTTGTCCCCATGTTTTGTCGATGGTGTGCACAAATCTGAGTAAAGTTCACTGACTTGGATTTTCTTTTAACAGTAAAAGGAAATTTTTGAGTAGTAATTGCTATGTAAATGAACGGTTCAGTGATTTTGGGAGGGGGAGGGAACGTTGGGGAAGAGTGTGATTATTTTTGGTATTAACCAATATGCATAAGGGGCCTAGAGCTTTGCTGTTTTGCCGTGGTAAAAGAAAATCTAGATTAGATTTTGTATTAAAATTCACCAAGGAAAACGTCACTATGAACGTATTTGAATAATTAAAGATTTTTGAATAATAAAAAAAATGTGAAAATGGTTCGCTGAGGCAGCAGAAAGACAGAAAGTTTATGTAGGTTGCGGTTTACGGTCGAGAAAAATGCTACATTGTTTTTTTGTCTTGTCAGTCTGAAAGTGTGCTTCCTTTCTGAGTCTGTGCTTGAGAGTTGATGCAGTGGGTAACTGCAGTGGCCCTGATTTTGACAGTTGAATACTCATGAAGCACTGGTTTCAAAATTGGCAAAGCAAGGGGTTTTTCAGCCTCTCTTCACATGTAAATGAAACATTACAAGAGCGTAGCCGAATAATCAGAAGCTTCTAAAACTTTGATAGTGGCATAAAACTAGATGGAAAGTAAGTGGTGGTATAGGAAATAAGCCTGTGTCTGATAAATTGTTTTATGCCTGAGAACAGAAGCAGGAATCAACAAAGCTTAAAAATAGACTTCTTCAGTATTCGTACCAGCAGTAAACTGTCATTTCATACAAACATCCAGTAGCAGAAAAAAAGTAACCTAGCAGAACTGGGATGTTGTCTGTGTAAGAGACAATACATGTACGTGAATTAGCTTCTTTGAAGTAATAAAGCTCCCTTTGTTTCCATGATGTTAGCTGAGCATGATATTTCACACTGATTCAAGCAAAAAGATGCAGGTGGTGATATTTGTAAGAGCTCTTCCAGTGGAGAGGCAATATTTATTGACTGCAGTGGTAAGTTTGCAAACTGAATTCCTTTTTCTAAGTGTAAACCCTACCATGATTTTCTTTGGCATTTTGCGAACATACAGAGCACAGAGGCTGTGACAGGTTGTCCATTAAATCACAGAACTTTGACGTCATTGTCACTGTCTCTTCTCCAGAAATTTTCTTCTTACAACAGCTCGAAATGGTCGCTTGGCTTTAAACTGAAGAACACTGAAGCTTTAAAATGAAGATCCCTGAAGGAACTCCATGACGACTCTTGTTTTCAGTCTCTCTGTCCTGTATCCTGTATGTACCTGGAGACTAACTGACTTATTTTTCAAAGTGTCTTTTGCTGATGATAAGCTTGGCCTGACTTCTCAATCCCATCTAGACATTCAGCTTGCATTTCTACTCAAAGCCAGAGACTGAGTATAGACAAACACCTTTCCCACTGCTGCTTCAAAGGATTTCTGTAGTAGTACTTTGATCAGTACTTCATTTAAAGGCATCAAGGGTTGAATTACTTGCCCACGGAGCTTATGACACAGTGAGACCCCTTGGTAACTTACAAAAAAAAACCCTAAAACAAAACTTTTCCATGTTCACTCGCTGGTTCACAATTCTGTTTGGGTTAATGTCTTCAGCTGTCAATAGACATCAGCTCAAGATCTCTTGAGACCCCAAGATAAAACCTAATTGTTTTCTTTTTTTGCCCTTGAAGGAGAGGAGAAAAATAGTTTACTCCTGCAGAAATTAAAAAATTTTCAACAGAATGAAAGTTTTTTTTCCCGTTTTTCACACAGCTCCTGTCAGCAGGGCAAATGAGTGTCGATGTTGTGCCACTGTGACATCTGATTACATTTCATTCTTTTGTGACATGAGGATATTTTTCACTTTTCTGTGTTGCTGCTCCTCCCTTGTCTTGTGGTAACAAGGTAGCAGAATCAGAATAATTAACATTCAGAATTAACCATACCCATCTTGCGGTTCTTAAAAAAGCAGATTCTTTTAACAGAAAAGGCTATCTATCAGGGAGTTTAAGTTGTGTACAGTTTAAAGTCACATGTGACCCTTTGCTATACAGTATCTCTTTTGCTGCATACCCCACCCTGCTGCATAAGTACCATCAATGTGACATTACGGCATGAAAGAATACTACTTAATGTCACATTCTGTCTTGGGCTGTTTTGTTAATAGTTCCTTATACAGTTTCCTGAAAGACACTGTAAGCAGTTAATTGGTACTGTGTGCCTTAAGAGCACTTGTACTTTGTACTTTCATTTGCGTGGTAAATTTCCTGAAGCTACTTTAAGTGTCCTGGGATGATTATTTTCCTGTCATCTCCCAAAAAAGCATTGTTGATATTTGCCTGACCTGGTCATCACAGCTGATTAAAAATAAATAGATAAATCCATCATTTTTAAAGAGTTTTGACAAAGCACTCCTGTTGTATTGCCTCCTCAGACTGCGGGAAATGACTTTTGGTTGCATAGAGGAGGAAAATAAGGTGTCTGCTGCTCTTTCTGAAAAAGTACACGTCTGAGTCACCTGAATAAGTAGGACTGCGCGGCAGTCATCTAGTGGCGTGTCATTGATGTTTTAAGAATAAAAGTGAGCTGAAGCATTTGCAAATAAAGAATACCTGGATAACTTTTAATGAATCCATTGACTGAGCAAAGAAGGCACAATCAGGGTCTTGTGGAATATACAGTAAGAAAGGTTACGAATGAGAAGACACAGTTCCTTCTATCTTGATCATTTGGTTGTAAGGATTTCATCCAGCTGTTTTTGAAGGATATACAGTAGGCATCTGCTCCGGGGAATCTAGGCACTGTGTTTCAGATCTTTACTCCTTTATATTGTGTTTTCAGTCATATAAATGCTCATCCTCTACTGCTTCAGTATTCAGACCATTGTTTCGCTGTTAGTCCTGAATTAGTTCTCTAGGTTGACTCTGTTGAAGCCTTTTAGGATTTTAAATACATGTAGCGAGTCCTCTTGTAGCCTTCCCTATTCAAGGCTAACAAGATTATGTGCCTTCGACCTGTCTGGTTATGATTTCTTTAAGGCCAGGAGGTAGCCTTGTAGCTCTTCTCTGAACTGATTCCACAGTAGTAGTATTCCTAATAAGGATACCAACATAATAAGGTTACCAAAACTGTGACAGTATTCTAAAAATGGTCTTTATGATGATTTTTATAATTCTCACGTAATGTACCTGAATCAGAATTTCAGAAGGGAAGTTATGGTAAAATAATGTATTGACTGGTCAGACGTCACAGCACTGTGACTGGGTCTCTGGGCCCTTGTGCAGTTGCTAGTTCTTTGGCAGCCATAGTGGGCAGCCGTCCCATAATAATATGACTTCTCGCTCAGTGCCGCAGGACTGGGAGGCCAGGAGTCGACAGCTGTGAATCCCTTTACCCCTAGGCCACAGGCTGGAGAGGTCCATTCCCAGGAAGAGTCCCAAGCCTCTCATATTTACTCTGGAAAGTAATTCTACTTCAAGCATCGCTATCAGATGAATAAACAGTCCGTGCAAATTGCCTCTGACCCAGGCTATTGTTCCGGATCTGGCAAACTGACAGAGTGACCCGGAAGCCAAGAGGGAAGATAACTGAAAGAGGGCTTTTTTTAAAAAAAAGAGCTCACCAGCAAGAATCTCCAAAATCCCATATCCCTGCACTCACACTTCCACCTCCCTTTGCCCTCCTCCCCCTTTTTTTCTTTTACAGGTGGGGCTTTTTTTTTTTTTACCGGCCCGCCCATTTCTCCTCGCCAGGTTTTGCCTTTTTTCTCTTTCATTGCTTCCCCTTTCTTCTTCTCATAGTTCTCATTAAATCTCATCGAAACCTGAGACCTGAGAAGTTGTGTTTGGAGCGGTCGAAACCTTGTTTGAAGTTGTTTCTGAATGGCACTCGGTTTGGGCCTGTTGAATGTTCCAGAAGTCTGGTTGCCGTGGTTCCCCAAGAGGCTTTGTCCTCTCCCTTCCACAGGCCCTGCGAGTGAACACAGGCTAGAGCATGGAAGAACTAGTCCCTCACACAAAAAAGCACTTTACACCTGCCAAAATTACCTGGACTGACAGGCCTGGACAATTTGTTATAATCATAATAATTATACTAATAATCCTTACACTTATATAGCGCTTTTCTGGACACTCCACTCAAAGCGCTTTACAGGTAATGGGGACTCCCCTCCATCACCACCAATGTGCAACCTCCACCTGGATGATGTGATGACAGCTATAGTGCACCAGTACACTCACCACATACAAGCTATCAGCGGGGAGGAGAGCAGAGTGATGAAGCCAGTTCACAGATGGGGATTATTAGGAGGCCATGATTGGTAAAGGCCAGGGGGAAATTTGGTCAGGATGCCGGGGTTACACCCCTACTCTTTTAGAGAAACACCCTGGGATTTTTAATGACCACAGACAGTCAGGACCTTAGTTTTACGTCTCATCCAAAGGACGGCGCCTTTTTACAGTATAGCGTCCCCAACACTGTACTGGGGTATTAGGACCTACACAGACTGCAGGGTGACCACCCCCTACTGGCCCCACTAACACCTCTTCCAGCAGCAACCTTAGTTTTCCCAGGAGGTCTCCCATCCAGGTACTGACCAGGCTCACACCTGCTAAGCTTCAGTGGGCTGCCAGTTGTGAGTTGCAGGGTGGCATGGCTGCTGTTAGTGACATTTAAATCAGAGAGCAATTTTCGGATAACTGTTGACACACAAGTTGGAGTCAGAGACTTTTCTGTAGCATTGGGTATTGTTGTTATTATTTGTCTTGGACCTTGTACTGTGGGGCCTTGTGTCTAAAATTGAGAAAAACACAAAAGTAGATTGTGACATGAGATGTGCTGCATCTCCACATCAGCTCCTGCCTGTTTGCCAATCATTTACACATCATCCACAAATGTTGCACAAAAAAGAAAATGCTGGAGGAAAAGAAGTCTAGTGGCTTTTTGAAATGTCTTCAAGGTATAAGTCGCTCTGTTTCGCCTTGATGTGAATCAGATGAGCTATTTTTTTGTCTTGTTGTGTCATTCAGAACAAAATCGTCAGTAGAAAATTAAATGTATTTTTCTTTTAATGCATATTTCTTTCTGCAGTCGTTAAAATGAGAGCTAACCCAGTACTGCACTAAAAGTGTTGTGCAGGCATTACCTCCAACCCTTGTGCTTTTCACACATAAAGAAAAGATTCACCTAAGAAATCCTTTGTGCGCCTCTAACTCTCCTTTTCCTGTCTTTGTGCAAGATGCTGAGATACTATCACCGAGCCATCCAGGTTAAACCTTTTCAAAGGAACCAGTCCTTGACCTCAGGCAATCTCTGCAAGGAATTTTAAAGCAGCCAAGGGCCACATCGGCCAATTAAAAGTGACGCAGGTCCGACACTCTGACATGAGAAAGCGAGACAGCAAGGCAGCTCCTGCAAACAGAGCTTTCACAAGCATGGTCTTATCTTCCCAGAGGGAACAGTTCTGTCTGGAAAATGTCTACCGATACAACAGCTGGTGTCCAGCCTTTAGTAGCAACCCTGTCTTTTCTCCCCACTCTCTCTATTCCAACTATAGTTTTCGGATTTGATCTCCAGGTCACTGTAATGTCTCCCAGAGACTGAAGGAAAGACAGCTCAGAGTGAAAGAGCATCTACTATGACCTCAGAGTTGGGCATAGCACCAGCTGTGGGGTCAGAATGCGGTGCTAAAAATCATGCTCCAAGTGAAGGATTTCGTTCCAGTCTGCTATTAATAAAGAAATCGTATATTTAGGCAGCTTTTCCACTAAGATGTTAAATCTTTTTTTTGTTTGCCAGAAGATCAGGCTGTTTCTGTAAGAGGCTTCTTAGTTCCTTGGTAAAGGTTCAATGCCCAAACTCACTTGAAAACACCCACATGGTGCCAATTGGTCTGCAAATTGTCAAGTAACCAGAAAAGCACTCTGAAGTGAAGATGATTCAGAATATGTTCTGCTGAATATCAGAGCTCCCCTTCTTCAGCCCCATTAGGACACTTCCGTAGAATGGAAAAGAATGATGATATTTGATCAGACACCTATAGTAAGTATGATATTTTCCCTTAAATGTCTCTACAATGACCTGTGATAATAAACATGCTATTTATAGGGTTGAGTGTGAATTGTGCACCAAGTGACTCTGCTATAAAAGTAAAAGGAGTTTTACCTCTGTTAAGTGATGACTCCAACATGGAGACTGAGACTTACCTACCTAACATGTTCTCCACGTGTTTAGGAAAGAGAACAACATTGATTGTGTCTAGCTTGCAAACAGTATTCAGCACTGCAGAGAAAACATGTTTGAAATGGTTGAAAAAGACAACAATCCATGAAATAACTAGAGCGCATTTTGCTGACGGAGCAACAGTGAGATTTCCATTTTGACCTGTGCCTGACAGATACGAGCCGGCGCGCAATGTAATGGCCTATAATAAGAATGTCTGAACCCCATTCACATGGACAGTACTTTATCAAAATCACCACCAGAGCTGTTTGCGTTTTTGCACAGCAAGGTATCTCTGCCACATCTTTGCCAGACTCGATCATCTTTGATCAGCTGTGCTTACCAATATTTTCATCAGGTGCCTGGCACTGTTTCAGGTGAAGCAATAAAGACAAGAAGATTTCATTCAGAATAACTGAAGCCTTTAAAAGCCTCGGCATAGAGATCAGGTCAGACAGAGCAAAATCTGAATAATCTTTTCATCAACAAGACCTGAAGCCTATCAAGGCTGTCATGCATGTTTTAAATACTTGACCTGCACCAGAGAGCTCTCAGATTTGCTAAGCAATATGACTGGTGTCCCGTCCAGGGTATATCCAGTTTTGTACTTGTTGATGGCTCCTCTGGGACCCTGTATTGAATAAAGCAGTTAGAAAATGAATGGACAGATGCTATATTATTTAAGAAATGTGTGCATTACTCTGATCTGCAACTTTAATTTGTCTTTTGAAGGAATTTCCGAAACGTTTCTTACTGGATTAGTATATCTGTAACCACTGCTTATGTTCAACTGTTTACAAGAGTTTGTGATTTAAAAATGATCATGGATTCTTTTGCTTTTTTAAGTAGCACTTGCCTGTTTCCAGAACTGATTGCTTCCATTGTGTGATAACAGTCCTGAGAAATCTGTGCAGCATTATTCAGTGTCTTGGAATCTCCTCTGGCTGAATGCTGTCTCAGTGGATGTGACCTCCTCCTTTTCTTGGTTAGCTATATCTGTGTCAGTGGTGGACCCTAGAGGTTTCTGAAAAAAATCCTCATAAGGTCAAGAGGAAGTGAAATGTAAAGTACAAATTATACATCTGCACTTGTATACTCATTTCGGGCATGATTTATTTTGACAAAGTTAGGAGCCACATACTCTAAAATGTAAGCTTAAGGACAATTCTTCAGCTTTTCAAAGTTTTAGAAAAACTGCCGTATGTCTTATATAGACCAGTAAGCCAGTGTAACGAAATAGGAGCAACAACAAAGTTGTAGAAGCTTTAGTGACAGGAACAGGATGAAAAGAAGCAGATATACTAGTGGTTGTAGTAACTGCAGGAACAGTGGCAGCAGTAATAACATTAGCTAAAGTGGCTTCAAGCTTGACAAAGCCATTCCAGTCTGAATTTGACTCTCGCACTCTGAATCCATTGTTTGTACTGTATATTTGAGAGGTTGTGACTACAAACTTAACTGTGAATTAGATGCTCCATGGTTAAATAATTATTTTATTTTCTATTATTTTTATTTCTGTTACATACAGCAACATAGTAGTAGCAGCAGTGGAAGTCTTTTTTTATTAGCACATTTCTGTGTATAATTTCAGCTCTATGTACAGTATTATCTGAATATCAATAATGTTCCTTCCCTTCTATGTACCGGCAGAAACATATAATGATAACTGTCCAACATTTATTGATATTAGTTACTTGCCTGTAAAAACAGTAATGTACTGGGAACCATTAGTATTATTAATAGCTGTCTTTGTTCCGTTAAACTGCAATATTTCTGTCAGAACCACAGAGGGCTGTGAGGAATTACTGCACTAGGTTGGGCTTGTGCAGCTCCTGCTCAGTTGGAATGTATGAACAACTAAACCTGTCTAGAGCCTCACTATGAATGTAGAACTGTGATGGTCAAATGTTTGTGTCTGGATGTTCACAGTTATGCTGGCAGTGGACTGTAACCAACAGTTTAGACTTGCATCTTCTTGTGTTGCCAATTTTACAGCGGAAGATTTTATAAGATGAATCCCTCGGCCCTGAGCAGCAGAGGTGTTGCACTGAGGGGGCTTGTTACAGCTCTGGAGTGTGAATCATTACTGAACCTGATCTCCAATAATTTCTGGAATGCCTAAACGACAGCTTCTTCCTATGAGACGAGCTGAATCAGTTCGGTTCACTTTATTTTATACAGTGTCTTTTCATGGTACAACCCATCTTCAAGTTAGTATAGTTCATAAATTAAGGTATAGTTTGTATACAAGGATGACATATAACAAATAATCATGTCTCAGACGAAGGGCTTTAAAATACTATGTATTTTTTTATATGGTATTAAAACAACAGCCAGAGAGAAAAAACCTGAATATTATTTTTAGTTTGAAGTATAACTACGTTCTACGAATGCAGAGGCAGCTAGGAAACTGAAGCAAAGTTTGAAGCAACTAAGAATGACTGATGGCTCACGCAAAACCTAATCAATAGGGATTAGAGATCTGCAGTGAGAGAAGTGTCACTCTGTCACTGGTAAGAGTGAGGCTGCCAATTATTTGAATTCTTCCAGTGCTGGAGTAGGTTGGCCTAGCAGTAATCCCACAGAGCAGCATGAACCTTATTGCTATTCCAAAATGACTTCATAGAACGCGGGAGTCAGTTAGTTTAACAAAGCAGGGACTCTGTTTGACGCGTTTATTCGTTCCCAGTGTGTTCCAAGTTAAGCTGACCGCGGGGGGAGAAACGAAGTGCATCGTCTGCGTGTGTGTTCTGGGAGTCCAGTGTCTTTAAGCGTAACAGTGGCTATGCCTGGAATTTTACAATTAAATCACGCAAGGCCACCAGGGTGGGTGCAACAACACAGAATATTGACAAAGTTGTGAAAGAAATCGAGGGAGCTTTCCTTCCTTAGACTAAAAGAGGGGCAAAGAGTTTTACTTACACAAGCAAGCTTGATATGTATGAAGTCCATGGAATCAATAGTCCTCAGTGTAAAGACAAACAGTTATCGGAATAAAAACGAATTTCTTCTAATGGTTTATGGCATATCAAAAAATGCTAATGTTAACGTCAAAACGGCAAAGGACGCTTTTGTCGAAACGTATTTCTGTCCCTGCATAACATTTGTGTTTCACAACATGAAAAGAACTGTGACATATGAATTAGATTTGTGTTCCTTCAGTCATCAGCGCATGCTTACTCAGCTGACTGGTATGTGATGGTCTTGAAGTTCCAATATGTAATACCCATCTGGAGATGTTTATATACATTCAGATACTGTGGTTTCTAAAAAGCATGGACCCAAGTTTAAATTAACAGGGGTGGAGGCTATACTCTAATGGTCCCCTGGTGGTACAGTCTGCAAGTGCTTTAATGCAGGTGTGCTAATGTTTAGCACTGTTAAATAGAGAGAGACATTTAAGTGCAAGGAAGCTTTGGACTCCTGGAGATGGAGGAACTGTGCCTCTCTGTTGCCGTAGCACTTGAACTGTTTTGTATATTTCTAAAAAGGGAACTTTTAAGATATTAATTATTATTTTAATGAATAAATCTCATACTGCAGTGGGAAAGGTTTTCACAAGATGTTATTGCCAAAATGACTTTGGCACTTACATAAAACTTCTTTCCCCATCACACATCACAGTGAGGGAAATCTCATAGCACACAGCACACATTGGCTCTTCATCCTTCGGATGAGATGTAAAACTGAGGTCCTGACTCTCTGTGGTCATTAAAAATCCCAGGGTGTTTCTCGTAAAGATTAGGGGTGTTACCCCGGCGTCCTGGCCAAAATTTCCCATTGGCCCTTATCAATCATGGCCTCCTAATACTCCCTGTCTATGAATTGGCTTCATTACTCTGCTCTCCTCCCCACTGATAGCTGGTGTGTGGTGAGCGTTCTGGCGCACTATGGCTGCCGTCGCATCATCAAGGTGGATACTGCACATTGGTGGTGGTGGAGGGGAGTCCCCATTACCTGTAAAGCGCTTTGAGTGGAGTGTCCAGAAAAGCGCTATGTAAGTGTAAGCAATTATTATTATTATTATTATTATTATTCATAGCACACATTGCTACTGCTTTTTAGTCTGTACTAGGAAGCATGGGGCCCATCCCCCCAACTACTACCCTAGAGGGCTCGTTGCATTAGTCCTTGATTATTGAATTGAGAAAGCAATTACTGAGGCACATGGCAGCAATGACTTTTATTAACGGCCTAGGTTTCCTAAGTCACTTTCTTCTCTCGCAGGCGGGGGCGGGAAACGGAAAGGACGAAGCAAAAAATGGAGGGAGATTCTGCGCTTCCCTCACATCAGCCAGTGTGTAGAACTACGCAACAGTATCGGTGAGTTGACCATGGAGCTGTCCACCATCCTCCTGTATAATACTATATAGTCCTCCCATAGAAAACGTTGCATTTTTTAAATTATGATACAGCATTTGGGGATTAATGTAGTTCATTTTGCATGTATTTTCATTACAAAGTAAATATTCAGTATACATCTTTCATTTTTATGACTTGTGGTGTATACTGTGGTGATACATCAGCAATATTAAAGCAATTTAATGTGATGTCACTTTTAATAGTTTTAGAGATGCAAGTACAAGCCTCAGTGTTAGAGATAGGCCCTTCAGACCATTGCTCACAGATGTGTTGTGTTTTTTTTATTCACATTTACTTGCAGCTTATATACTGTCACCAGCACTGCGTCACCCACAAACAAAATGCCCATCACTCCTTTTCATGAACTCTATGTTTAAGCTCCATACATTCTTAAAATTTGTTTTAGACCTTCACTTCATTGCTCACTTGTTTCATCATTGTATATATTGCACCAATTTTGCATGCTGTATTACCATATTTAAGCTCTAATTAACACTATGCAATTCTGCTGCAATGTTATGATGTATTGATGTATTAATGTAAGTCACCACATAAAGGTGCCAGTCAAAAATAAACTGTAATATTAATTACCGGTATAATAGTGATGGGCAGCACAGTGGAGTGGTGATTAGCATTGTAGCATTGCCAGTGCTGGAGTTCTATCTGCGTGGACTTTGTATGTTCTCCCATTCTCCCCCTGTTCACATAGGTTTCCTCCCACAATCCACAAACATGCAGGTAGGTTAATTGGCTTATGGGAAAATTGACCCTGGTGTGAGAATGTATGCCCTGCAATAGACTGGCATCCCATCAAGGGTGTACCCCAGCTTGAGCCCCTTGCTTGCTGGGATAGACTCCAGTTCCCCTGCGACCCTGAATTGGATGAAGCAGTTAAAAATGGATGGAGGGAGCTATAATATATAATTGAAGCACTTTCAATGTTGGAAGTTGATTTACTAAGGAATAGATTATGCTTTGCTAAACTTGTTTTCCAAATTTACATACTGTAATTTGTTTCACAAACATTGTTTAAGCTGAATATGTCAGTGGTTTTGTTTTACTACTTTTGGCAGCAATTTTCATGTAATTCTAATGAGAGCTGCCTTTACTCTTTCGTAAAGCTTTGGAAACTCCATGGGCTACAAAACATCAATTGGGTTTTGGGATTCCTTGGCTGAGGAAGAAGTGAAGGGAATCTCTGCACAGTAAAGTCTGAGAGCAGATCCCTGTGCTCCTAGCTGTGAGAGTGAGAGTACAGATTATTTGTATGTAGAGAGCATTGTTTCAAGTCATTAAAGGCAAAATGCAAGGCATAATGATTTAATTGAGTTTGTTTTTCCATTTGGTAAGAAGACACCAGCCACTCTGTGCTGACATCCTGACTTGCCTGTCCTGAGAAACGCTGCCTCACTAGGTGTTACTGTACATGTGTCTCAGGTGCCTCTGGTCTGAATGCTTCTTCCCACCAGACATCTGTTTTCTTTGTATTTCAGATCCACCATAATTTCCACCATGTGGTCTGCAGCTGCTCCATGCTAATGTAAAATTTGTAGTTCCTCCTGTTAGCTTCACAAATTAGTGACTGTTTGTAGACTATTATAATGAGAAGGGCAAAGTGTCATGTTAGTTTATAATCTTACTCCTGAGCTGAAAATGTAAACTGTGCCACACCTTAGGTACTGTAGGAAGGAAAGCTCCTTAGAGCCCCAGCACCACTGAGAGAGCTCCAAATCTTCACACAAGCATGCCCATTGTGGTTTTTAATGAAGGGGTTTTCTTGAGACCTACTGTAAATGTTAGGTCTCAGGGGTGGTGATAACCTGAGTATCCTGTCTTGTCGTTGCAGAGCGGGACTACTTCAGCCTGTGTGACAGGCAGCCCATTGGGAGGCTGCTGTTTCGGCAGTTCTGCGAGACTCACCTCAAGTTCCTGCGGTGCATCCACCTTCTGGATGCCATGGTAACGCAATGGGTGGGGAAGGGTGGGATAGAGGGCTGTTTCAGAAGGCCTTAACCATCCAGACTCCTCTGAAAGTGTTACAAGAAGGATTTGGTGTGAGAATGTAGCGCTTTCTGCTGTGGCTCCTTCTCCAGTCTGTACTCACATTCCTCTATTCTTATCAAGTCCAGGTTTCAGCTGCAAGTGTTGTTGGTGGACCAGTAGGAAGCGCTTATCCCTCTGGATCAGAAATTCCAAACCCTGTTACCCAGTATGGTAACTGAGGAGAGTGTACTTCAGAGGAGAGGTTAAACAACCTCCAGAGGTGGTTGAAGTGAATCAGCTTCTATAGGTGAAGTGCTTTTTGGGCACCTTTGGGATGAAGCAGTAATAATTCTTTGTTCTTGTTCTTGCTCTTGCTGTTGCCACTCCCATTCCTATTCCAATTCAGAAAGTGTCATTCATGTCTTCAGTCTAGTGCATTAGCACGAGAATGAAGTCAAAGAATGAAGAAAACTTGGGACAGCAGACGACAGTGTGTAACCGGTGTGTACTGGTACAATGGCAAAATGACCATTCTCATGTACTGTGGTAAACCTATACCTGGTACTGTATATAGTAACTGTCACTTAAAAGCAAACCTGGAGCAATTTTCCAGTCTCTTATTTTCATGCTGTGCAAGCATTTGCACAGAAAATGGCTGGATGTTGAAAGCAAAACATTACTAATTTAATGCTTTACAATAAGTCTGAGGTCAGTTCTAATGCAGTTTTGCCTCCAATACCCCATCATTTCCAGCTGAAATAATCCTACTGTCAGTGCTGAGCACAGTCACTGTTATAAGCAATTCATTTCAGTTACAGGTTCCTAAAGGATTATTTATTAAATTGATAAGAAATAGGGAGGGGAAGTTGCTGTTAAGAGGTCACATGTTACTTTACATGGTAACTTTACACACACTGCATACATTGCATTATCTGCTTTATTTTTAAAAAGTTTTCACCTCAACCTGTTGTTAATTTAAATAGGTAATCCTTTGCTGAAGTATCTTGCAGCTGTAAAGTCTCAGTATTACTGTATTTCACTCCAGCATAACTCTTGGTGCTTGTTTCCCTGCTCTGTTCCATAGAAAAAAAGAATGTTCTGTAGAAATAAATAAAAATAATACATTTTTATTTATAATAATAAATAATAATAAAATCTGGACCTTTATGAATTCTGTATTTAATGCCATTGAATCAATTTTAAAATAAAAATGGATTCTTAGAAATTGCACGAGGTTGGTGATATTACCTGACAAACAGTCCTCACTGTCTTGAAAATAAACCATGGTTTGCAGAAGGACTCATCTACCAATTTAAGTGGCCTTGTGAATGCTCCATTATGAATCAAAGGGTAATCCAGTTGGATAATAACCAAAATACAAGCTTCCTTTTAACCCGTCTTTGTTCCCAGGCAAAATACCTCTCACATGACATTTAAATCCGTAAAGTAAATCCCCAAACATCTTAAGATGAATGCGTTGCGAGTGAAAGGATGTATTGTTCGGCAAATGCAGTGTTTTGTAGTGCATTGTCGCATTGACCCCAGAATGCGCCGATAGAGCCCACTACTGTGTGTGCTGATTTTTCCATTTGTTTTATCACTAATTTAGAAATAATTGCCGAACATCACGCATTCCAAGGTGTCTGTAGCAGATACGACTGTAGCAACCTGTCAGAGAAATGTAAACAGCTGTACATGAAAGAACGGAGAGTAAAAAAGCCCTTTCAAAATCTGTGGAAAATAAGAAAGGATAAAAGTGGGGAAAAATTCCTAAAAGTGGTGAAACCGAATTAGGGCTGCAGTATTTTGGACTGTGTTTAATTACAGCCCCATTTAAAGCAGTGTCATGTCTCCGGGAAATGAGCAAACCGTGTTGGGAGCGCTCGCCGAGAGCCTGTGACTCCACCGCGTTGGCCTCCTTCAATGTTCAATATTTTGGTTTCATTTTTTTTTTTTTTACGGTTGAGCATCAGCAAAGAGAGGAGAAAGCGAAGGAATGAAGCAGAGAGCGAAGGGTGTAAGAGTATGGGAGAAACAAAATACAGAGAGGGAGGGTGTGTTCCTGAGATGTGTTGACGTCAGTGCCATGCGGGTTCCAATTGTTGCTCTGCCATGATGCGGCTTGCATTGTGCAACTGCAGCTTCCTGACTGCAATGGATAATGGCTTTGGAATGAGTGGCTGATTGTTATCTGGAGGGAGATGGGAGGTGGGGGGGGGCTTGCTTCGCATCCAGATGAAGGGAAAGAGGAGGCACGCCCCCCAAACTCCCCCCTTTTTTGAGCACCACCTCCCCTTAGGCACTTTGGCAGCTACAGCTTGCTGGATCTGTGCCTTCTACTACAAATAACAAGAGACTTCATTGCAGCCCACTTCTGATACATATGGTTTGTGCTGCCTTTTCTATTGTTTTTTTAAAGCGCTCCACAACTTTACTAAGCCCAGCGAGCTAGACGTTTCATTAATATTTGCACAAGAGGCAAAAGAGTAATGAACAGCTGAAGCAGTCAAACATAACATCATCACTTTATTAACCCTTTACAATCTCATGCATTAGCAATTATCTTTTCGCATATCCCAGCTTGCTCTCCATGAGACACACAGACAGGGAGAGAGCCTGGGGTCAGAGCACAGGGTCAGCCATTGTACAGCACCCCTGGAGCAGTTGGGGTTAAGGGCCTTGCTCAGGAGCCCAACAGTAGTAGGATTCCTCTGCCGGCTGCGGGATTTGAACCACAGGCGCAGAGCCTTAGCCACAGAGCCACCACTCCACCCAGTTCTCCCTTCGAGATTGCATTGTACTAGTATGATTGCTGCTATCAATGTTGCTTCTGACAGACTTGAGAATCTCACTCCTGTAATGGCGGGAAGCTAAATGATGAGAATTCCGTGACTGGTTGGAAAAGTAAACATCAACAAAACTTGAGATGACTCCGGGAGGCTGTTGCTTCATTACAAAATGGGTTCCGCTGTGACTATCTTCAGATTGATGTGCTTTTGTCAGAAGAATAAAACATGAGGTTCTTTTTAACCGGGCCTGGGCTGGCTCTTTGCTAGGTTTGCACCCCCAAATGTTTTCGATTACTACAAGCAAAGGAGAGCCCGACGTTTTCTGAATTCTCGGGCTGGCGGAGGAGGTGACAATGCCAGCCAGTGGAAACACAGTGACACGGGCTGCCATCTGGTTTTTACGTGACGCAGTAGCAACAGGACGCCTGAGCGCAGCCACATGAGAAACTCTGGGAATCCTGCTTTGTTTTGGGCTGCCGTTTGCTGGGATGTTACTAGGCAACAGAGTGTCACAAGCACATGCCTTGATAGCAGTGGTGGGGTACAAGGGGCTGGACATGCCCAGCAGGCAGAAGGGGCTTATGAAGAAGCTCTGTAACAGGAGCTAGAGGAGAAGCCGTGATGTGTGAGAGGGGACAAGGTTGGGACACGTGAGGATTACCACCAAGCCTTGAGGATCAGGTGTCGTACGCACAGATTTCCATGCATCTTTTTTTCCCCTTTGCCCTGGATCTAGTAGGATGCTATTATACATTAGTGACATACCAGCGTGTGTCTGTAAATACTCGACACCCCTTCTAAAAATATATAAGATGTCCAAAGCTTTGCGGCAGCAAGAATTACTCTTCCCTCACCGAATACTAATTATCATAGAAACGGATAGGCATCATTTTAAATTTGTGGAAGACACCTGAAACTCAGTTCATATCCCCTTAGTATGCTCATATTTTACGCTGTGGGATAACCACAAAACTGGCTTGGCCTTTTTGCAAAGTTATGATATCAATATTGTTATTAATTATGTTTCCAGTATTCCAAACTGATATATCATAAATCAAGTCCATGCAAGCAATCCAGTTACAAACGTCCTTTGGATTTTTGCAGTGTTTTCTCAGGAGCCGTGCTCGTCCCAGATTGTAATGGGAAAACATTTGGATCTTTGCAAATTCCTGGAGCTTTATACTGGAAACAATAGTTTCTAGGGCTATGGCCTGCACATGCACTTTCAGGGTAAATGTGTATATGCGGTTTTGCAGGTCTGCTGTGCATTTTTGTCAGCTTATTATGCAATGTGTTTCCAACCATGGTGACGCCACATCTACCTCGAAAATGCATCTGCCTGGATAAAATCTGCAATCGGGAGGGGCAAAGCCAACCAGGCGCGAAGGAACTCAATGTTCCAACCAGAAAGTTGGGCCTGTTTCCATTTTCTGTAGGATGTGCCAGAAATGGGCCATAGATATTTGAGTAAGACACTGTCTGGTCAGTTGTGGTGACCGCTGCCCGCTGTGTCTTTTCAGGAGGATTATGAAGTGACATCAGACGAGAAGAGAAAGGTGCGCGGTGAGGACATCATTCAGAAGTTTTTCACAAAAGGGGTAAGAAGGTATCAGCATCTATTACCATGACAGCACAGGCAGCAGATTCTGTGGTTATTATAGATGGACAGGAACTCACATTGTATGGTAGTCTGCTAAACACAGGCAAACAGCCAAATAAGGTGACATCTCTTTAATTTGTAATTCATCTATCTTTTAAACTACATTTTCCAGTAAAAGGAACGTGACGGGGGACACTGGAGACTAACCTGGCAAGCAGCAGGCGCACAGCAGGATACACCCCTGGAGAGGATGCCAGTCCATCTCAGTGTACAAAACAGACATACACACATTCACACTCGCACCAGGTTGAGTGTTTTAGAGATTAACCAATTCACCAGCCTAGTTTGTCTTTTGACTGTGGGGGGGAAACCAGAGGAACTGGAGGAAACCCACATGTACACAGGGAGAACATACAAACTCCACACAGACAGCACCCCAGGAATTGAACCCAGGGCACCAGCACTGTAAGCTAGCAATGCTAACCACTGCCCCACAGTGATGCCCTAATCTGTGGTCAATAAGGCATTTTCTCCTCTTTGTTAAACTGAAGAAACTTAAGCCAAGGGGTGTAGATCATTAACCTTATCCTGACTGACAGTGAGAGGACCTCAGCCACCAAACTGGGCTCAGACAATGATTTTGTTGACCTCAAACCCACACCCAGTTTGCCATAAAATAGCATTGGTTCAGAGAGGCTGAATGGCGCTTGGTGAGGTAGGAAATAGGTTTTGCTTTTCAACAGAGGTGTGTAAGGAAGCTCCTTCAGCTCTGCTGAAAAGAATGAATTGCGGACACCAGTACTTACTAACTTTGCATGTGCAAAAAGAAGATTTGGGACAGGAAGGAACTGCGCATCTCCACCCGAACAATGGGTAGCCAAATCATTCTTCAGCTCACTGGAAAATGTCTTAAATGATAGAGTCCTTACAGAGGACAAAATGAGCCTACCTGTAGTCCCCTTTCTTTGCTGCTTAGAGGTAACTATAAAACTGAACGCATGTTTCCAGGGGTAGAAAATTTGAACGAGTACGTATAATTTTTCTCTGGGTGTCCTCTCTTTGCAGTCACAGGAGTATGTGCCGGAGGTGGCTGAATACTTCATCGAACAGTGCAGAGAGAACCTGGAGCTCAGCCCTTGCAAAGAGCTCTTCAATGAGTGCCGAGAGTAAGCTCCCCCTGGCTGCTGTTGCTTCTCCCAGTCTGAACCCTTTTCCCCTCTCTCCCCTGGAGATACACACAGTACATACTTGTTGTGTCTTGGTATACTGTAGTAATCTGGTAGTCTTACACTCATTAGCTTTTTAAGGAAATGCTGTTTTCTTATATCTATAGCATTTATGTGAATTGCATTCCTCAATGAGCAAAAATAAATGTTAATCTATTTCATATTCATGGCAGGAACAAACCTGTCTTTCAGAATACATTCCTTCAGTGTGCAAGCTATCATTCCTGCTTTTAATCAGAACAGACACCCACGCTCCTGGTTATGCAATTGCAGTAGAAACCGAAAGTGCTTTCTGCTGCAAGCAGTCTTACCTGAACAGTGAGTCACCCAGGAAGAGGCGTTGTTTATAATATAGATCCATCAATGAGAACTGCCAGTAACTTTTTCTCAATGTTTTAAGAAAGCAGCTGTTCGTGCTTAAACCATGTTCAGTAAAGGAAATAGCACGAATTTGCGTGGAAAATGTTGTAAATGCATGCTAACTTCAAATGCATTGAGTATAAAACTCAAGTTGAAATCCTGTGCTTTGCTGTGTACTGTTGTTCTGTTTTTTTACCAACACAGCAGTGGTTCTGGAAAGAAATGGTTTGTGCATGAGCACGGTTGCCCATTACTCCAAGGGCCCAGAATAAACACAGCAAAAGCACACTCAGTCCTTAGTGCAGTAATGCAAGAGAAAACACACATGGGGATATTTCAGTCTCCTTTCTCCAGAGCTCTCTGTACCTGCATCTTTTCTATTATATATGCTCTTGTTTTACCTTTGGGAGTAGGGGAGGGACATGGTTTGTGGGTTCAAATTAAAATTGCGTTTAAATTTGGAGATTTTTGTACATCCTTTACCAGGCCTGAGGAGGTTGTCAATTTCTGTCTGGGAAGAACATTTGACCTTCTTGTAAATGTATGTGCTGTACTGCATCTGTAGTCATGGCTGCCTCTCTAACTGTCCTCTTGATGTTTGTGTTCGGACACAGGGCACTCCACAAGCACTTAAGCGGAACACCCTTTTTAGAATACCAGGACAGCATGTACTTTGACCGCTTCCTTCAGTGGAAAATGTTGGAAAGGTTTGTGTTCCACTGTCCAGTTCATGTCCCATTTTTCATGGGAGAGAGAAACTGTATGTTGTATGTCACATTTTCCTCTTCTACAGTATGTCTCTCACATATTGTAACTCATTGGGTGTGAGTGTTACTTTTGTAATGGGAAGGGACTGACAAATTGTGTACCAATGAGAAATAGCATTCACTCTTCAAATGGAAACATGCAGTTTTGCAAGTGCATGAATATTTTTTTTAATAATGTGGAAACCAACCTCTTAAGTGCAAAAAGACATTCACCAAATTAACCAAATCAAATATGGTCTTTTTCAGACAACCTGTCACAAAAGACACTTTTCGACAATACCGAGTGCTGGGAAAGGGAGGTTTTGGAGAGGTAAGGCTCCACTAGTAGTGTCTAGACATCTGCTGCATGGAAAGAATCATAAATCATTTTAATTTGTTGCTCATTTTATGTTAACTGAGATGATAAGTTGTTGTTTACAGTTATGAACATTTGAGACACAGGATTCCTCAGTGGCTGCCATGATGATGCGCCATTAGACAAGTGCTAATGCTACCTTACAGCTCTTGGGTGCCTTCTGAGTGGAGTTTGCATGTTCTCCCCATGTTCTCATGAGTTTTCCCCAGACACTCCTGTTTCTTCTCCTTACCTTCCAAATACACGCTGACCAAGTGAAGCGGTGTCACTAAATTATCCTTGTGTGCTTGTGTGTGCATCTGTTCTTTGCTGAACTGGTGTCTCTTTCACCCCAGCACCCCAGCCTTGGGTTGCTGCAACTAAAAAAGAAAGATGACTTCTCAGCCGTGACAGGAAGTCATGAGAATGCTGGGAGAGAAAGAGCTGTGACTTAGGAGTATTCTTAAACCTGAATAGCAGACCCTTTCAAGAGACATTTAAAGGTTTCCACTGCCTGTTGCCAGGTATGTGCTTGTCAGGTACGAGCCACGGGGAAGATGTATGCCTGTAAGAAGCTGGAAAAAAAGCGAATCAAAAAGAGGAAGGGAGAGGCCATGGCTCTAAACGAGAAGCAGATCCTGGAGAAAGTGAACAGCAGATTTGTGGTGAGCATTTTTGTATTTAATACTTTGGTTTTATTTGCCTCCCAGACAACTTAAAGCCCCTTTGGTACTGATTATAATTTGTAATGATCTGTGCCCAGGTTAGTTTAGCGTACGCCTATGAGACCAAGGACGCCATTTGTTTGGTGCTGACCATAATGAATGGCGGGGACCTGAAGTTCCACATCTACAACATGGGCACCCCTGGCTTCGATAGGGAGAGAGTGGTGTTTTATGCTGCAGAGATCTGCTGTGGACTGGAGCACCTGCACAGAGAAGCCATTGTCTATAGGTGAGAGTGTAAGAAAAAAGCTCGATCCAGACTTTTACACTAAATACATCTCACTCAAGTCAGCCTCCGTAGTACATCTGTGTAGCTGACCCTCACTGCTCAGGAATCCCTTTCCAGATAGAGCACCTGCACAGAGGGCGGGCAAATACCAACCTAGTATCATATATTTATATTAACTCCCCAGTTATCTGAAGTTAATGATCAATTCCTTTAATGAACTTGTTATGCCAATCTCCTATCATTGAATGCATAAGAACACCCTGTATTGGATTGACTGTGATCCACATTGTGGTTTGGCCGCAAATAAACACACACAAACACCCACCTCTCTTGGAATCGAGCAGTCTTCTTTCTTAAATCAGTCTTCAAGTCCAGTCTAGGCTCTCTGGTGGCAATGTGACTGCTGTGCCTGGGCCGTAATGTATGTACTGTAGCTCACAAGGCTCCCTGAAGTCTGCACTGTCCTAGAGCATCCATGTCAGGTTTCCCAGAATTAATGTTTATGTACTAGTTGTACTGATGAATCAGAAAGGCACTATACCTAAAAATGAGTGTCTTGCATCTCTGTGCAGATTAAAAAAAGATGTTCAAAGGTTGAAAGTGTCCAGCACCTACTGTTGGTTTAGAAAAAGATTCTGCTGTTTGTAAAACCTAAAATTGTCCAAAACTGTGAAGGAAAGAGATTTTTATGTTTTTCTGTGGTCCTAGGCTGGAGACTTTACATTCTTGACATTTCTCATTTTCTTGACTTTTTTTCAGCACTTGTTGGTGATCAGAGTCTAATTGTATTGTACAGTAGCACCACTTGGTGGACTCTCTTTGCCTTACAAGCACTTTAGCCTGTCCTATTGCACTACTAGAAGGATTTGTTTGCTTAGTGTGATGGTGGTCTGCTTATTACTCCAGACATCGTGCCTGTGTGTTCTTCTTCAAGTGTTATTCCTTTGTTATTCCATGGAATCATTTAGTTTTTACTATTTAAAAAAAGTGTTGTGGGATAATAGACACCATCTGGCCTAATATTTTAAAAGGAAAGAGGGTGTGTATAAGAAGAATTACTGTACACACCAAGAAAAGCGTATTTGCCTTTGTTTTAAAAATAAAGTGATTTTGGAGAGTGATTATTAAGTTAATAGCTTCTGTAGCTTAAAGAGTCACCAGGAATCTTTAGCTGTTTTTAAGTGTTTCACTTAAAAAGTTTTCTTTATAATAGGAACTTATTAAAACAGTCTCAAGAAATGTGGATTTCAAAACCTGGAACTAGGTCTTACTTTCTTGGATGACATAAAGTATTAAAATACATTGCATATGTCTTGAAAAAGTGTCAGAGGTTAAATTTCAACGCTCACAGCTTCTGTACTAATTCCCATGCTCAGTCGTGGTTACATTCTACCATGTTTTGATTCACAGAAGTGTTAGATCTATTTTTATAACTTCTGCATTCTTCTGTCTTCTTTGGACCCACAGGGATTTAAAACCAGAGAACATTCTTTTAGATGACTATGGTAAGTGTGTCACAGAACATATCTATTTCGAGTATGTGACCTGTTGCATAACCTTGCGCCTGGTTTGTGTTCATACAGTATGTACAGTATATGTTGTGTAAGATATGGCCTAAACTTCACTTCAAGGCATCAAGACTCAGTGGAGGTTTTTGGATATACAATAAGTGGGTCAACTTGAATGCCAAGCACCGGACTTCAAATATTGGGACGCATACCAGATTTGGCACAGACCTATGCATGTGCATCACAGATGGTCCAGTGTCATATGCTGGTGCTTGTCTGGGAAACATTAAGGATTTAGTGTTGAGGGATAATGATTTATTAAATTTAAACCTTGTAAGGAAGGTCCACTAAGTAATAGTACTATATAGCTCACTGACTTCAATAACTGATGTAATCATTTTTTGTAATCACGAACTTGGGATTGAATGAAGGATTTTACGTGCAGCTGCAGGCTAAGATAAGGGCATTTAGTGCTAAAACAAATTAAGAATGTGAACTCCTACTTGTACGTGTAAAACAAAACATTTATTTTTGTTTTAATTTTTTGTTGTGTGGTTGAAATATATTCT
The DNA here is from genome assembly GCF_055471065.1 of Atractosteus spatula. Taxonomy (NCBI): domain Eukaryota; kingdom Metazoa; phylum Chordata; class Actinopteri; order Semionotiformes; family Lepisosteidae; genus Atractosteus; species Atractosteus spatula. The sequence goes on from NC_142707.1 coordinate 7,956,004, forward strand.
CATTTTTAGTTTATGGTTACATTGATTGAATTGTGATGCTGGAAAAAGAAAAACAGGAATTTTTAAACCCAAATTTGCAAGTTTGGAATTTGTTTGAAAGCAAAATTGGAAGTGTAAAGGTGCTTATTATTTCACTTGAACAGCATTTTGGAAGCAGCATAACAAAGTGAGGCATTTTGCATTTAAGCTATATACTGTATTTCACTCTCACTATCACAGGGCACATTCGGATATCTGACCTGGGCTTGGCCATCAAGGTGCCTGAAGGAGAGCTCATTCGAGGCAGGGTGGGCACTGTTGGCTATATGGGTATGTGTTCATTAGAACTTCCTGATTTGTCATTGCCACGATAAAACAACCTGCATGCAAATTTATACTCACTTATCAGCACTTTCGGTGGAATAACAGAAGGAAGCTATTCACCCGGCATCTGTGTTTCCTCATTCTCCATGGATTCCAATTAAAATAGAAACTGTTGAATAACCAGACAAAGAATACTTCCAGGTGTTTTAAAGCAATGCCTTAACCAGACATGGGCAACTTTGTTAAGTCTTTGTAAGGGCTTCATTAATACCTTAACCTTAATTAATGCCTTAATCGGGAGCAAATTGATACATATCTGTAAAACCTGCAGGAATCCTTCCCTTGAATAATTATAATTGCTTACACTTATATAGTGCTTTTCTGGACACTCCACTCAAAGCGCTTTACAGGTAATGGGGACTCCCCTCCACCACCACCAATGTGCAGCCCCACCTGGATGATGCGACAGCAGCCATAGTGTGCCAGTACTCTCACCACACACCAGCTATCAGTGGGGAGGAGAGCAGAGTAATGAAGCCAATTCATAGATTATTAGGAGGCCATGATTGATAAGGGAAATTTGGCCAGGACGCCGGGGTTACACCCCTACTCTTTTCGAGAATTATTATTCTCGAAATAACAATTTTTATGACCACAGAGAGTCAGGACCTCGGTTTTATCATTTATCATTTATTCATCCGAAGGACGGCACCTGTTTACAGTATAGTGTCCCCATCACTATACCCTGGCATGAGGACCCACATAAACCACAGGGTGAGCGCCCCCTGCTGGCCCCACTAACACCTCTTCCAGCAGCAACCTCAGTTTTTCCCAGGGGGTCTCCCATCCAGGTTCACACCTGCTGAGCTGCAGTGGGTTGCCAGTTGTGAGTTGCAGGGTGATATAGCTTAATCAAATATACAAGAGAATGAAGACTTATGGTGTTGCATATGTGTCCTAAGATTGGCTTTCCAGCAGCAACCTTAGTTTTTCCCAGGAGGTCTCCCACCCAGGTACTGACCAGGCTCACACCTGCTGAGCTTCAGTGGGCTGCCAGTTGTGAGTTGCGGGGTGATATGGCTGCTGGCTGCTGGTGATATTGAAGACTGGCCTGAACTCTCTCCAGTCTGTCATTTATAACGACTAATCCTCTGTATTGGAGTCCCCGAAGGATCGTTTCACACGGTCTCCCACGGTGGCAGTGATCCTCGGTCTTCGTGACAGAGCAGCACTATCTCTGACCTGGCACGCCAGCGGAGGCGGCGGTGCTGACGTGCCCTTTCTCTCCCACCGCCACCTCACAGCCCCCGAAGTGATCAACAACGAGCGGTATGCCATGAGCCCCGACTGGTGGGGGCTGGGCTGCCTGATCTTTGAGATGACGGCGGGCCGCTCCCCCTTCCGGGTGCGCAAGGAGCGGGTGAAGAGGGAGGAGGTAGAGAAGCGGGTGCAGGAGGAGCAGGAGGAGTACAACGAGAAGTTCACCGAGGACACCAAGAACGTCTGCAGGCTGGTGAGCTACCCGGGCCATCGGAATCATTGCCCGCTCGCTTCTCCTGCACAAGACCGGAAACTGAAAATAAGATTCATTTCTGACATTGTGCATCCCTGCTATGCAAGATCTTGGTCTAGATTGCTTGTCTGATTTTGATAGTCTTATTGAGCTGTTTGTTAAAACTATTAATGGTTACAAATCTACCTATCTATCAACATGACCTTTGAACTGCAGCTTTCCACTGCTCCTGCTACAAACTCGTCTTAAATTCTTTATAACAATAAAACTAAACATTAAATGGCACTCTTGCTCAAAAACTTTACTTAAAGCTTGAAACATTCTTTTCTTCTTCCTTCTCATGACTGAAAACCTTATCACAATACCATGTCAGATTGAATCAAGTAATTCTTTATTTTCATTTTATTTTTTTTTTTAATTCCTGGTACTGACCAAGGCAGCTGTTCCCTTTACAGCACTGATAAGCTCAAAAGCAAATGAAACTGTCTCTCTCGCTCTCTAATTTGTCTGGTTTTTGCAGCTGTTAACTAAAGATGCAAAGTTGAGGCTTGGGTGCCAGTCAGATGGGGCAGCGGGGGTAAAAGCTCATCCTTTCTTCAAGAACATCAACTTCAAGAGGCTTGAGGCTGGCATCCTGGAGCCTTCCTTTGTGCCAGATGTAAGAAACAGTTTCCTTACTCGAGTTCCTTTTCCTGCATCTAGTTCATCTCAAGACTGTGTATGTTTATGACCATCTCTCTGTCTATCGCTGCAGCCCAGAGCTGTGTACTGCAAAGACGTCCTGGACATTGAACAGTTCTCCACTGTCAAAGGGGTCAACCTGGACCAAACTGACAATGACTTCTATGCCAAGTTTGCCACAGGCAGCGTTTCGATTCCCTGGCAGAACGAGGTAGGAGGCTTTAATGCTGGAGTCATCAAGCTTTGGTCCAGAAATCATCATATAAACATGATAAGATTGCACATTTCCTCAAATGATGTGAGCTTGCTCCTACAATGTAACATGGCACAATGGAAGTTCAGGCACATTACTGTATTGTTTCCATCATTCTTCTTTAGATGTAAATATTGTAGTATATGAATTTGCTGCAGAAAGAACTTTTCAGATTGAATTTAGGAGATGCAACTGTACTGAGCCTCCTGATTTTAACCAGTTTCTTCTGTTTGTAGTTAAACACCTGCCTCTATCTGAAGTTTGCAAATTAAACCCCTTTGCCTCTGCACGGTGTTTACTCTCTGACAGATGATTGAGACCGAGTGTTTTAAAGACCTGAATGTCTTTGGACCACAAGGAACAAGGCCTCCTGATTTAGACTGGAATCACCTTCCTGAACCGCCTCGACGCAGCCTGCTGGACAGACTCTTCAGAAGACATGTAAGAGCCTCACAGTCTCAGCCTGCCTCTTTTCCTGTGCGTCAGGATCACTTTGCTGGGCAAGACATTTTCAGGATAGTAACGGGAACAAATTTCAAACGGTGGAACGTTCAATAAATTTAAAAATAAATTGAAAAGCAAACAGCTTTTCATGTTTTTGGGAGGGCGGAGGATATACTACAAGGAGGGTAATTTAAACAATCTTATTATTTAATGTGGTAAACTTTGGTATTCAAATGAAACCACTTTGATGATGCCAATGACCACTTCTCATTTGTAGCCTTTCTTATATTGAAATTAATTTTTCAGTGTGAATCACTGCAAGCTGGGCTACAATAATTCTTTGTGGTGATAGAAGCGTGTTTCATTAGTAGGCCTTTAGTATTGTTCATATTGAACACAAGCATATTGCATTCTCTTCCAGGCACCAGAGAACACCTTGGCTTACAGCAAAATGTCTTCCAGTGTGAATTCTGTGGACTCTTTAGCAAATTCTGTCCCCTAGTGGTCAACAAAAGTATGACATGCCAAGGGGGAATGATTGCCCCACTCCAGTACCTTTGAAGAAAAGACAATTTCATTAAACGAAATAACAAAAGGAATAAAAGTCACCTCACAGGATCTCAGGATTATTGCAAAGGATGGGAGACACAGATTCAGGGGACGATTTTAAAAGGAGACCGCTGCAGGGAATTTAGTCGGTGAATCTTTGTTGTCTAAAAAGAACAAATGCAGAACAGAAGACTCGAACACCACCAACCTCAAGGCAAAGCTTGTTTGCCTTGCATACTCTCAGGCCAAAGATTTTTTTTAATTCTTTTTATTTTTTTAATTAATTTTATTATTATTAATGTTGTATGTGGAGTTTTTTTTTTTACAAAATGTACATTTGAACAGAAAAGAAACTGCTATAACCGATTTTAAAAAGAAGGTCTGCTTTTTTAACAAAGTGGATACCATAGCCATACACAATTCAACGAGTGCAATGGACACCAAACGAGCACAAACCCTTTTCATCTCCATGATTTCGGAGAAGCCATCTGAAGTACAGCAGAGTGACAGGGCTGCTGTTCGGGCTGGAGGCTGCGGTAGATGGTGGATTAAGACTTGAGGTCACAGAGGAGATAGAACTGCTCTCTGCCGTGGTCTGGAAAGAAAAAGTCTGCTGTCTGTAGAAATCTAGTATCAAACTCCCAGAAAGCACAGAAGAAAGGAAAAGGAGCAGTCCATTCTGAAAAGCTCTAGGAGGAACCTCAAACAATGGAAAACACTAAGGAAACTTTTTTTAGAAGAAGTCAAAGATTTCTTTAGGGAAAGGAGACTATTCACTTTGGTCAATGTCATCATTGCAAATACAGTCCGGTTATGGCTGGGATCCTTGGAATGAAAAATGCCTACATTTTTAGAAGATATTGTCCAAAATCCAAGTTTATATAGCACATTTATATATAGTTATCACATTTTGTTGGTTGGATACTGGCAATAGTACAGATGAGCAGTAGTGCAGGCAGTCACCTTTCCTTCTACCAAAATCAATCAATATTATATTGATTAATACTTCACTTGTATTCCGTTTCTGAATAGATGTCACCTTAAAACCAACCAAGTTCAGCACTGTCCCAAAAGAAGAGAAAAGAAAATAGTAGGATTATGCAGTATATGTGAGTAGTTTAATTAAACAATCAAAACCTATTTCTGCTTCTAATTTCTGTGAAGTACGTGTGGCTGTGTGTTTGGTGTTGATACAGAAATATCACTTTGATATTTTACCAACTCATATTGAAGCCTTACCAATGGAAAGCATAGAATTTACCACTGCCATTGGCAATAACTGCATTTCTTGACCGTTACACAAAAAAGTAGGAATGTAAATTTGATGCGTTTTTTAAAAATACAGAAACAATTGTGCATAATTTCAAACCCAGGTGTTCAAAAAATCGGTAACCAACATTACACTGCATAATATAAAAAAACCCAAAACATATTCAACCATATCCATGTACCCTTTTAATATTTTCCTTTTTTATCACTGACAGGTCTAATGGACCAACTATACATTATGCAGTACAACATACATGAAGCCCTTTAGTTTTTTTTGATTGTACATCATTGCTATTTATGTGTTGGGCTGTGTTCATATCAGTTTTTAAAAGAGTGGAGGTTTCAGTATTTTATAAATAATTCAATCTACATTCTGTAAGCAGAAATAGGCAATGGTGAAAACAGAATGGGGTATCTATTTGAAAGAGCTTTCTTCTGATGACATTTATTTTTGATGATTAAAGCTTTTAAGTGGTAGGCGTGTTGCAAATGACATTCTATGACACAGAAGAAAGCTACCAGCACTGATTGTTACATGAAGAAAGACTCATATCTAAGATGAGAACACCAGGTTTGGTTAAAATACAATTGATTAGTAGCGGACAGACAGAGAGGACCATCTTAAACTATTGTACCAGCTTAAAAAGCTTAAATGTAATTTGTGTCTGCTAATCTAATGTGTTACCAAAAATATATAAAATTGGATGCATTTCCAATTAATTTAGAAAATACTGAAAACAGTTGTTTTTTGTTAGAATGTGGTGGAAAAAATGAGTGAACCTTTCTCTCACCATCACCACCACACAAGACACAGATATTCTTAGAACCAAATGTCTACGTCCTGCAGTTTTCATAAAGACAGAGGCTTGAGGTGCCTTCAGGGAAGTGTGGAGTCAGCTAATGTGATCTAAAGACAATTTGCCAGGTTGGGAAGATACAATGTGCAAATTAACAGTTGAGGAACTGAACGGAGGATCTGTTTTTTAAATGTATTTTAACAGTTTAGTCACTTTACAAAACAATTGGTATCACTCACATATGCAGGATAACAAAAGTTGTTAAGTCTCCTATATATTTATGTACCTATAATTTGGCCATATGTGTTTTCAATATCTGTTCCTTAGATACTGCCAGAACATCAGATCCCACCGGATTTTAATCCATGAATGCATTTCAGAAAGGTGATGCACATTTTCAATGTTAAAACGTTCAAATATCAGGAAGAACATTTATTCAGCAAAGAACAGCTCCTGCTATATACTAAGCATGTTGTGTTATTTTATTGTATCAGTCTAGGAAAAAAGTTTTTTTGAAATATTTAAATGTTTTCATTTGATTTGCGTCAAGTGCCTCTCTGTGCCCAGAACAAGTCAGGCGAGGTTCCATAATGCCAGTATTGAACAGTTGCACTCCGATTGAAAGTCTTCATGTTTTCCTAAGTCAGAAGGTAGCTCCAGTAACCAGTGAAACCAGTGCTCCCAGCAGCATGAGAATCCAATCCAGTGGTGCGTGATGTGTCTGGCGACAGCACCACTGCACTGGACGAAACCTTGTAATGAAACTTTGTAACGTGCCTTGTAACGAAACTCCCAATAAAACCGGTGATGGCCTGAACAGGTGCAAGGTGTTTGTTTTTTCCCCTCTGCCTAGCTATGTCCATGGAAGGAAGTCGGATATACAGTAAGAAAGTCTTTTATTGCTCGAAAAAATCCTCTACCAGCAGCAGAACCTACGTTCCTGAGCCATGAGGCTCACACTGAATTGTAATTCACCAGGAGTCACAACACCTAAGAACTAAGCGTATCGAAAGGTTGAACGAGTGTTTTAGTCCCATGTGGCTGAGGGCTGACCTAGCCTTGGGACGAGGAGACTGGGAGCCCCATGTGGACTGAGGAGTGACCAAGGGGCAGCCACACAGGTAGAGATGGCGGCAGGGTTGGAGACAAGGGGATCGTGTACAGTATTTGTAATGTTTTAGGTGAGGAAATGGTGTCAGGATTGATCGTGAATCAATTTTGAATTTCAATTATGATTATGAATTACTGACCACTGAGTCTGATTGAACTTGGCTGTTGTCATCCCTCCCAACCATTCCTCCTTAGCCTCAATAAAATTTGGAATTTCTAACAAAATCTTAAACGATCATAAACAGTTCATCCTCCCACCCCCCAAACACACACACTGTCTGCCACGGAGGGTTCCAATATCCTTGATCCAGCTAGCTCTTTCTTTCAAGGAAAGCACGTGACTCTTCCAGGGCCTGGATGTGGAACTGCACACATCACTTTGGGGAGACTGATTGATTCTGGAGGCATGCGAAGGTCTGTGCTGAAGGCAGTGTTCGTATCCCAAGGTGAACGGGAAGAAACCATCTGCCTCTGGCCACTGACCATCAGGTTTAAGGGATGCCTGATGTGTGTAATGTTAAAAAGTCTTCTCTAAAAAACCTTCTCTCTTCCTGGGGTTTTAGCATTGACTCCAGAATATTTAGTTCGATATTACTGAGTAGGAACTACAGAGCTTTGGTATAATGTTTTAAATATATACTAAATGCTTTATAAAATATAATATATATTATATATAATACATATATTAATATAAGTAGAGACTAAAAAAGAATTTCCATCTCACTCAAAAAGACTATATAAAACAATACTACTAATGCATGGAACTGACTTTATTGGTTTTAGTATTCGATAATCATTCTTAAACAAAAAGCAATGAGCTTTGAGTGTTTAGGACCTCTTTGAAAAACAATTTACAGCTATGAGAGAAGAACAGACAAGAATCCGTCTCATTTCAAATCCTGGATATGAGATCTGGTTCTGGATTAAAGTAAAGTATTTTTTCGACAAACTAGAATGCAATATATATTTAATATAAATTAACATATATATTCTGAGACATGCGCTGGGCTGCTGAGCTGTCCAGGCTGTGTCCTGCCTTGTGCCCAGTCCTTGCCAGAATAGGCTCCAGTGCCCCGTGATCCCATATTGGATAAAGGAGTTAGCGAATGAATGGATGTTGCAGGTTTCGTAAATTTATCAGCTACTGCCTGGTAACCCTGAGACTATCTGAGCTGACACATTAGTCAGGCTTTCAGCAAATGCACCATCACATCTACAGACCATGACTCGAGTGAAGTTCCGTTGATCAGATTTCATTCTCACAGCATAACACCCTGACAAAAACTTCTGTTTACTTTACAGACAAATTACCTAGTCCTGCAGAAACACTAAAGGGAATCAAATAATCAGTTCTATACTTACGATTTCCTATGTATAGTACACGGCTGGTATATTTCAATCCTCTGTTCACTTTTTACTCCCATCTGGTAAGCAGTTGAGGTCTATCAAAACAAGGATTACTAGGTTCCATAACAGTACCTCCAGCATGAATTCAGCACCTTGATTTTGCTATTTTTGCATGGCTCATGGTTATTTTATCTGTTCTCACTGTTCATTTACCTAGTTACCGGTGTGTGTTTAGCATGGTACTGTATATGATGATGTGTGGGATGGATGCTGTTTATTATTGGCTCTATTTTGTTTATTTTTTTTGTCTGTCTTTTAATTGTACAGTCTGTGCTCTCCTAACCAAATTCCATCAGTTCAATTCAACTTTATTGTCATTAAACTTACACAGGTGCATAGTATAATGAAAAGTGTTTCTCATTAGTCACTCAGGTGCAGTATATAAATAGGACAGAAGATGAGACAATAGACAGTTACACAATAGCAATAATAGTAACAACATGTAATAACATAACATAAATAACGTAATCGAAAACTGTGCAAAATTCCGCAAACAGAGAAAATTTAACAGGACAAAAACAGTGCAAGGTAATTCTTGGAACAGTGCAAAAAAAAAATAGTGTGGTTAAAAAGTAGTATGGTTAATTAATATTAAATATTATTATGCCTGTTACAATTTTACTGGGCTATCGAGGGGACAGTACAATTTTGGCTTACATGTGTGTGTGGTGGTGTAGGAGTACAGTGGTTGTGGGTACAGGAGGATGTTAGGAGAGATCATAATAAGGTGGAAGGGAGTGGGGGCGTCACCAACTTGACAGCTCTGGGGAAGAAGCTATTTTGGAGTCTAGTTGTGTGCGACTGGAGTGACCGGAACCTTCTGCCAGATGGTAGGGGAACAAACAAGTTATGACCGGGGTGAGTGGGGTCAGACATAATTTTGGTGGCTTTTTTCAGACTCCTGGTTGTAATGACAACAAAGTATTGAATTATATTTGAGTATCCACCCAGCCAGGACCGGTCACAGCAAGTAACAGGGCAGCCTGTCAAAGATGCCGGTCCATCACAGAGCACACACAGTCACATAAGGGCCAGGTTTCTCACAAGCCAATTAACCTACCAGTATGTCTCTGGACTGGGAGAGAAAACCAGAGCACCCAGAGGAACCCCACTTGAACACAGAGAGAACATACACAGATAGCTGCCAAAGTCCAGAATTGAACCCAGAAACCCAGTGCTGTGAGGAAGCAATGCTAACCACTGTGCCACCATGATGCCCTAATTGGGTATTAATAATTATGAATATAAAGATTATAAAAAGTTATTTTGCAACTGTTCCTTGCTTTAATAATTCACTGTACTAAAGGAAAATATGTGTGGATATTTAATGCTAAAAGGATTTCTACATTTTCTATATGATACAAAAAAACAGTTACACTTTTTATCCTTGATCCAGTGACAAAGAAAAACAACTACTAATTAAACAGCTCTGCTGGTTTTAAATCTGATTAAGGCACTTCATCAATTTGTGGTAACTTTAATTTGGATGACGACCAGGCAAATACACTATGGAAGGGGACAGTTCAACTCTTAATTTTTACTTTTGTACATTTAATCACTTTATGGAGTAAACCTAGCATACTGGCAATGTCTTAACAGATAGACACGATAAAATTAACCAACCCCACGTGCATCCCGTCGCCATCACTCAGCAGCTGCAAGTGGCGTTTCTAAAAAATACTGTTTAATAACTGAAAAGGAAGTGTTTTAGCCCCTCTCCACCTCGCGTCTACAGGAAATTTTAACCCGTTTTACTCCAGATGTGCAGTAAAATTGTATTTTTAACATAAACCACACACATGGTAGGTCACAGTCTTTGGTGTTTTTTTTTTATTAATACATGACAATCCAATTAATGGCAGTGTGTGAGTATATAAAGGCCATCACAAGGGTGGGTATTCCAGTAAACCAGTACAAAAAACAGCCACAAAGAGTTGTGAAGCGAAAAGGCAAAAGCGGCTTTTGAACTTTCTTAAAAGTTAATATTTCTTTAAATTAGATTATTCATTATTAGAAGCTATTAACGTGGGGGTAAAATAAAATCAAATGGGGAATAATTCGGTTTGAAAAAAACTCCGCGCGAGATCGAGAATCCGAATAGAGGAATTATCAATAAACTCTCTGACGCAATTCTGTCACTCGTTAGCTAATCACTTGTTGATGTTTAAAATCACTTTTCACTAAAAGAAAGCGAGATGTCATATTGTTAGCGCTCCCGAGTAGTTGTGAAATAATCTGACAATTCCTTGCGGCCGTTCTCCCAGTTTTGTTCGCCTTTATAAGCGTTAGATAAGAATAAGGACGTTTTTAATAATAAATTCTAAAATGAGATATGAGGGACAGAGGGTTAAGGCTGAAGGTGTGCTTTTGTAACCATCTGACATTCTTTATAGCCGTTTGATGATGCAGACAGAGTGACAAGATTTAAAGATACAGTGTGACGTTCTACCGTTTTGCAACAATGTAAACCGCGTGATGTTGCAACTATTTTGCGACTTTTAATACCTAGCGTTTAAGGATTTATTTACCTAGAAACAGATAGTTTTGCCGTTTCGCCCGTGTAAACGAGGGCAAAGAAAATGCATCAGTATCTTAATTTATTAATGGAACAGCTATAGAAAGTCTAACAATATAAACATAAACATATTTGATTCAAAATATTCTGTACTCTGAGGGGATCTTTAAATTCAAAATACGTGAGCAGTAAAAAAAAAAACCTAATCTGAACGATAAGGCAATGCTTTTATTCGAGCACTGCATCTGTGGCATGAAGCAACTCTTGACAGCCCGAGTCAGGGACAACAGTTCGTACTGCAAAGAACCAGGAGAAACTGTAATTCGAGTGATGTTGTCATCCCTCAGATAAACTGACAAGAGAGAGTACCTCTGCGGTGATTCACACAAAAAATACACCGATTCATTTTAAAATAATAGCTCAAGACCCTCTTTGAAATTAAGAATGATTCATTATCCTTTATGATAAGCAATTGAATGGTTAGATTCCTGCAACATGTGTTATTCTGGTGTTCGCAGTGGAAATTGCAATTGCAATAAACTGGAATCCGTGGCGTGACTTCAACGTGACTTTCACCTCCTCTTACCTTGAAAAAATCTGGAGTCTTTTGCGGCGATGCAAAGCTTGACGTGTTCCTATCAGGATGAGAGGAAACTCCAGGAAGCTCCTGGCCTTATCTCCCCATCTGGGTTGTTTATTGGTGTCGGTGACAGGCTCGGCGAGTACATCTCTTATCCTTGGCCGAGGGTTAACGCAGCAGTTAAATGATGTGCTTGCTTATCTCCGAGGTGACAACGCCATGGCCATCAAAGTAGTTAAATAGAGCAGTGCACACTGGCGAGCTGCAGAATTGCAACTGCACTTGGACCGTAAACAGATCTCGAGTTCCTTTTGCTACTAATAAAGAGTTACTATGCTGCCAGCTACTTTCAAACTGTGCGCCGGGATTTCCTACCGACACATGAGGAACATGACAGGTAAGCGAACACCACCAGAGACGTTCAAAGCGCATTCATGGGTCTACCAAATAAGAATTGTTTGTCTTTGATTATTAAATCTACCAAGATATTTCAGATTTACAAAAAAAACCTTGGTGAAAGTCTATTTAGGACACTACTCACAACGCATATTTTATCACTAGAGTCCATTCTGGACAGCTATAAATAATTGCATCGAGTTTTAACATTTAACGGATTTTTGCCTTGCTTACGAAATGCGTTTCCCCCTTGTTTTAGCAGTTATTCTCCGCAGTATTCGTGTTGCATGAATACCATGCTTATGTAGGAATTCTGCTGAAGAAGACTGAAAAGAGCAAGACTTTTCATCTAACCTCTCTCTCTCTAGGCCTGAGAAAGACCGCTGTGGTCGCAATCAACCAGGAACTGACGAGGCTGTCAGGTCCCGGCCCTAGTAGCTGGATAAATCACGTTCGCAGGAGGAGCTCCTTGCTCAGTAAGTCTAGTGGCTCCACAGACCTCAGTATAGTCGAGTACCTAGACTAGAGCATTCTGCTAAGAAAGCTTGTGAATTACAATTGACATTAATTCTGTTGTTTTACTCTTCTTTTCCTCTACATTTTACTGTAACTTACCCTACTTTCAAACCTTTTACCACTTGACTATAATTTAGTATGCTGTTATGATAGGACAGAAAGCAGTCCCTTGAGGAAAATGGTACCTAATTGAAATGAAGAACATACTGTAGCTCAGGAGACTGGAAGAAAGACGACCCAGTCTCACACTGACTCTCCCTGTGCTGGTACAGGCAGCCGCATCGAGGAGAAGCCCTACAGCGAGGTGGACATGGCCTATGTGAAACAAGGCGAGGAAGCTTTGCAGAAATCCATCAGCATCCTCAGTGACCAAGACGACTGGAAGACTGAGATTGTGGCAGTGAGTAGCTGCAGAGTTGATGCCCGCTTGTCAGCTGTCTTGATTAACATTGACAAAACCACTGTGACACAGTTATGGAATCGCATTTCAGGAGAAAACTAGCAATGTCTGATTGGGATTTAACTACAGAAGCACCAGTTTAAAAAACAAGACATATCTATGAGCTGTAATTCCAGCACAACTTGTATTCTCCTGCAGGTGCCTCCACAGCAGCCTTAATAAAGCATCCCTTTCCATAATTTCATGCTTCAGTAGGCCTTGGGTACAACCACACTTGGTCTTGGAATTTTTGGATGCTTAGGTCCATTTATAGCATCAGTGTCCCGCAAGCCTATTTAAATTCCTGTGAATGGAAAGCAATTGGTTACGTTTGTTATCCTTTTTTCATAGGCTAATGGTGATAAGGTTCTGAGCAAGGTGCTCCCAGACGTGGGCAAGGTCTTTAAACTGGAAGTTGTCCTGGACCAGCCCCCTGACCAGCTGTATGGCGAGCTTGTGGACAACATGGAGCAGATGGGCCAGTGGAACCCCAGTGTCAAGAAAGTCAAGGTATCCCAGTCTGACAGCGTTGATGGAGAGCAGCAATGTGGGCTGCAGATAGAAGCCCCCCACACCCCACTCCCACAAAATAAGAGTCATTTAAGCCCCTATCATCCAAAGGAGAACTTCGCTTTAGTCTTTGTGAATTTCTACAGATCTAGCTGAATACATAAAAAGAGATTAGTAGGCATGCTTTTGCTAGCAGCGGGGAGGGGATCCGATTATGAGTTGGTCCCTCAGGGAAGAAGTCGGGCATAAGGTTGGGCTACAGCAGAAGTATCTTGATCCCTTAAGGTTTGGATTTAGGTGATCGGTTATTGTAGCAGCGAGTCCAGTAGGCACAATCTGAGAATGTGGAGCCTCAGAGTAGAGTGCTTTACGTTTTTACTGAACAGATGATCAGCTGGATTCAGATGGGAGCTTTAACAACAGTATGAAAGGGGGAAAAAACACAAAGTGTGTCCTTCCACTTAGTTGAAATGGCCTTGTCCCTGTTGTGCTGGTGTCTTATACTCTCCTCACGTCATCACACAGATCCTTCAAAAGATTGGCCAGGACACTATGGTGACGCATGAGGTGGCAGCAGAGACTCCCGGGAACATCGTGGGCCCCCGGGACTTTGTAAGCGTGCGCTGCACCAAGCGGAGGGGCTCCTCCTGCTTCCTGGCTGGCATGTCGACTCACCATCCTGGAATGCCTGAACAGAAAGGCGTGGTCAGGTACACCACAAGAGACGGCTGGAGCCCTGTTCTGCCCATTTGAATATTTATAGCTCACTGATCATCATGTAGCCAGTGTATTAGGACGTTGAAGGTTATTGAATTTGTTGATGTAATTTTTATCCTCTGGTCAAATTACTGGAAAGTCAAAATGCGTTCACAATGACACGTACTATATAGCCTTTACTGGGATTTCAGTACCATATTCTTCATTTCTTAAATCTTAGAAAAATGCATCTGTAAAGCACAGGGATACGTGCACGTGGAATATGTGTTCAGACTCACCAATCCAATCCAACCTGTTAAAAAAGTAATGGAAATCTCCAGGTTAACATAGTGAAGTGAATGGCCAGTGACATCTCGCTAGCTTTGACTTATTCCCTCTGTACTTGCATACCACATGTTCATGGCACTAAAATAAAGGAATTGGTTATGAACACAAATTAATAGCAATTAAAGCAAAAAAATACTTTAAAAATGCAGTTTTTAAAATATTACCTGCAATCTCTAAAAGCCATTTTTGTTCAACATACTATATACATTGCATAGGATTGCAAGTTTTCACCATTGACCAGAAAAGGCACTGACTGATGAATGCAGACTACTAAGCAAATATTTGTCAAGAAAGTTAATGGCGATACAATCTATACATTCTAACACTCAAAGGGGCACAGAAGTCCTCATTTCCTACCAGAACCCTTGGCAGGAGGAACACCACAATGTAGATTCTGTATCGGGAATGTGCCGTCACTCCTGTTATGACAACAGTGATTCATTTCCCAGCCCAACGTTAATGTGCTTTCTGTTCTTTACTATTCCAGGGCAGAGAACGGACCAACATGCATCGTTTTGCGACCCAATGCAGATGACCCCCGTAAGACAAAGTTCATCTGGTTACTTAGTGTAGATCTGAAGGTAAGCGCATCATTAACCGAAGCTTAGAGGCATACTAACGAGTAAAAAATTTTAGAACAAATGTTGAATGAATTCTAGCTAAGGCATTTAAGCCTGACCCATATTTAATTCTATTGTTTTGTTTGTTGGACTTCTGCTGTCGTTTACAGCGGTGATCATTACGAACTAGCCTACTATAAATAGGTCATCAAAGATTACTCTTGTCCCAAAACAAAAACTATTCATTTCACCTCCAGTGCTATTGTAGGTTTATCACCTTACAAGAAACAGAAATGTATTGGTATCAGTGTCTGAACATTAAAAATAAGAGACAAACTTCTTCAAATGCAAAATAATCAAAAATGATGTGAAATTGTGACTCATTTAAAATACCAGTCAAGCATCGGGCAGAATAAAATAATATTTTAACAATTACTAAATAACATAAGTTTAAATCTCTGCCCTAAGTGTCAATATCAATAAAGCGGCAGACTATGCAGGCTCTCTCTGTGCATGCAGTTAAGCTGCTTTTTGAAATATAGGACTAATGCAGAAAAACAAATCATACTTGTTTAACTAAAACTCTCACCAATGGTCAAACATTAATGCAGCCTCATTGATGTAATTCTTGTCTGATTACTTTCTTAGGGATGGCTGCCCAAAACCATAATCAATCAAGTGCTGTCCCAGACGCAGGTGGATTTTGCCCAGCACTTGAGAGCACGGATGGCTTCTGCCCAAGTTGGAACGGCTCTTGCCTGCTGATGCCACCTTTGGACGCGGTGGCCATGTGCTTATTGAACGTGTATTTTGACCACCAGAGTGGACACACCCTTCAAGCAACCCACCCAGCTTTCCCCCCTGCCTCCCATTGCTACAACGCAGCCCCCAAACAAAAGTGCTCAATACATACAAGAATATACCTAATGATGCTTTAAAATGTCGAGTACTTGCTTGTTTCTGCTATGGGAATCAGATGTAGGGAAGCATTATGAACTGCAGCTATAAGGCTGTTTTATTACCAAAATCCAAGTCAACAGTTAACCCCAACAGAGCCTGTGTTGACACTACTTATATTACCTGAAGCAGACACAGAGAAAACTGTCCAGTTAAGAGATTGTCTATCTGCCGTTTTGAAATGCAAATTATGTCATGTGAACTAGCTTATTTATTTGATTTGCAATTACAAAGCCTTCATGCATATATTCTATATATTTGATTTATTTATTTTTCTATTTAAATGTATGAAAGACTTTAAGTGTTTAAAAGATTTTCCAATGCCACTCAAAATGGGACACTGGATTCCTTTTTAAATGAATGTGCTTTGTGACATTTGTCTATCTCAGTTTTTAGAAGATGTCTTTACCAAGACCTATGATTCTCAAATTGTGCAAGTGTTTTAATGAGGTGGAATAAAGATATTTCAGTCCTATTTATGGGGGTAATGGCCATAATCTATATATAAACCATTTCACCTGGGAACTAACAACTGGCAACCCATTGAAGCTCTGCAGATGTGAGCCTAGCTAGTACCTGGACGGAAGACCTTCTGGGAAAGCTAAGGTTGCTGCTGGAAAAAGTGTAGTGGGGCCAGTTGGGTCGCTCACCCCATGGTCTGTGTGGTGGGTGATGGGGACACTGCATTGTACAAAAGTTGCCATTTTGTAAAGCAAAAGCAAGGTCCTGGCTCTCTGCAGTCATCGAGTATCTTGGCATTTCTAGAAAAAAAAGGTGTTAAACCTGGTATCCCGGCCAAATTTCCCCTGGCCTTTACCAATAATGGCCTCTTAATAATCCTCATCTATGAATCTGCTTCATCACTCTGTTCTCCTCCTAGCTGTTAGCTGATGTGTGGTGAGCATACTGGGGCACTGCCATTGCATCATCCAGGTGGGGGCTGCACACTGGTGGTGTGGAGGGGAGTCCCCAGTACCTGTAAAGCTCTTTAAGTGGAGCATCCAGAAAAGCACTATATAAGTTCAAGGAATTATTCTAACAATTAAGAAATACAAACTAGACATGCTTAAGATGCATCATAAAACAATGACTCTTTCACCATTTTTGGCAGCATTATAGGACAATCTTTACATCAAAAATCTTTTCAAGATTAGGGACTTTTTTATGCAGAACAGTACTGCATTCCATTTAGAAGACAGAAATATGGATCATGGTTTATGATGAAAGTCACTTAAAACAGAAATCAAGAAATATAAGATAAAAACTGAACTTAAGAACATATTACAAAAGAGAGGAAGCCATTTAGTTCACCTACCCCATTTGGTAGTTAGTAGCTACAATAACTATTTAACGGTCCACTCCGTGTTGTCTGCGTTCCTTTCACTTGAGAATGGTGCATTTAATTCGTATAGATCCACTAGCATTTTTATGTTATGTTAATGTGCTGGGATGCTCTTTAACGAGCATAACTAGTAGTACCATGGTACTTTAAATCAGGAAACCACATCCTTATTATAGCTTAATTCTAATGCCATACGTACTGACTTAGATTTTCCATATTGTACAAACTAATAATTTTCTAGTATTCAAGCAACCAAATCTTCAATACTAATGATCAATGCTGATATGTTTTTATGACGTCTTTAACAAAATGTCAGCTGTGATATGGCAGAAATTACCAGTGACCCACAAAATACGAGTAGCAGTGCTCCAAAAAGATACAAACTATCCACTTTTAGATTTTTTAACATTTTTCTTTTATTTAAAACCAATTTCCATATAAAACAATAATTAAAAAAAACATTTAACCTGCTATAAACCTGCTTTTACACCTAACATGATGGATACAATAATAGGGAAGCTAGTAATTACATACACACTCAGCCCACAACAGGCAACCGTAGCAGAAGCAAAAACGTAAGAGACTTCTTAATATGATGGCACTGGACCGAAACACTTTAAAGAGGTGCGATTTTCAAGCCTGACTCTCCCTCTGCTCTAGAAGTAAACGAGTATGCAAGTTTTGATCGAAGAGGTAAACCCGGGATAATAATTTTACATGTAAAACTCCACAGCAGAACAAAAACGTACTTCTTCTCAAAACTTTCTTGGACTTTCTACGTCCAAGAAAGCTTACTTTAGCCAATCATATACGTCAAAGGAACTCGGGAATTAGAATTAAAACATTTCTGCTTCTGTGCATACAGTATTTTATATGAGTGCAAATCAGAGCAAAAAATAAGTCTGCTCTTTTTTTACTTTTATTTCCACTGGGGATTTCTTTTTACGTTAATCTCGGATTACTTATTGTTATTGAAATCCCGAAAAGAATGTGATCCCGTTTAGTTACACCCAGCTCATTGATGCATGTGGCGAACCAGGATATCAACCATTCAAAATTTACTGCATCCTGCAAATAATTAAGGTTTAGGATGTCAAGGAAAATTATATTTACCTCCTGTAAATGTCCGGGGAAACCCAGAAATATTGAAAACTTGTCTAGGTATCCTGTAGGTCTGCAAGTGGACTATAAAATAGTGTTAAGCTTTACTTGCTGAAATTTTGGATGGAGTGTTTTAGAAAGACAGGCTTGGGAATCAAAAACTCAAGGTTAGAAATTTAAACATGACATACCAACCTCCCACTTCCTTTAAAATTAGCAAGAAATCTGCAACACAGGGATTATTGATGAAAACCAATATAAGGCCAGCACTGAACATTCTCCTTGCATACGATGAAGGTTTTACCTTGGATTTGAAGAAGGCTAGTCATGTACAGAAGGCATTTGGAACTTTTTAATACTGGCTGACTGTAAACTCTCTCCAATCTGCAGACCTCCAAGAGTATAATTTGATAATAAATCCTAGATACATATTATCTGTTCCTCTGAAACTGCGGAACTGAATTCAGGCTCAATCAGACTGAGGTCTTAACACAGAACCTGATCTGCCCATAGCAGGAAAGGTATGGAAGATTGGTTGAATTGAAGAAAAAAAAAGACGGAAGGGTTCCGGTTCATACATCTTCCCCTGTGGCCCCTCTTCTTTCCCCTAGCAGACCATATCCATCGTTAACAGCAGGCTAACTTCTCTTAGAAATGTCCATGCTTCAAAATGAATAAAACTGAAAATTCAGATGTGTCCGTCACATTGCAAAACCACGATGAAACTGGCCCCTCATTCACGGTTCTCGGACCTGCCGGAAAGGCTGAGAACTCTTGTTTGGCATCTGCTATCCTTGGGATTTCCCCCATCCTCCCGCAGAACTTAGGACTCCCAAGGGGGGCTGCGCCGGCCGTCCACCTCAGTCTCCACGTGATACAGCATATCCGCAAGAGTGTGCTCAATCACAGCCCCCCAGCCCATGTCACTCATCTGAGGCAATAAAATACAACAGGTTAGTCCAAGACTTCAGCAGCTATCCACAGCCGTTTCAAGATCTTCAGCCCTTCAATCCGTGCTCAGTCTTTAACTGAATATGTTGTCTGAAAGCCTAGACTGATTCCTAAACATAACGGGCTATTCAACAACACAATTTAAGCTCATTTTCTTAAGATGGTTAAAATCTTGATCACGAAATGCTACAATATGCATTTTTTGGGTTGCACGATTTTTGATCGGAAGCAAAGCTAATTGGTTATCTTTGACTTTTGCTGAAAGTTTAATTAGCAATCCAACACTCACCGGCTGATACTTGACATCCTTTGGAGGGAATTTGAAATGTGGTCCGAAATTTACAGACACCTAGCAGTAAAAAAAAGGCATTAAAAATCTGCAAGGACATAGACCATCCCAGAAAGCATCAATTTTGACAAATTAATTGAAAAATAATTTAATAAAGCTCTGTGAAGTAAAGAAAGTGTTCCCAATACTATTTGCTAAGACTTGGAATTTGCCAAATAAATGACAATGTGCTTCCTATAAAAAATGGTCTGAAGCTGACTAGTATCACTCAATGCAGAACACTGCAGGTTTCCCTCCCAGAACGCTGTTTCCAATATCAGTCTGAAAACATCACATTTGTCAGACTGCAAGGGATTTTACAACACGACTGCCACAAAACTGATCAGGAATTAAGCATATCATTCCTGATCATTTACATCCGTACATGCTGTGAGATGGTTTTTAGCAATAATGTAATGTGTAGTACCCAAATTTTTATAGCCTATTGTATAGTTATTAAGTGCACACTGCAGACGGAAAATGTACAAAATAGGCAGAGATGCGATTAATTCAGACTGTCATAATCTGTTGTAATTTGAAACATCATTCATTGTTGTTTAGCACTCAAACTATTTTAATAGATCTGTGCCTGTTTTAAGTAATGTCTCTTGGCGTTGAACATTTTAGAGAAGAAAAAGTAAAGTGGCAAGTAAACCACTATTAACGTCAAGCCCCAATTTCAGCATCTCCGATGTTCTAGCACAGTCTTTCTTGGACTAACAATAACAAATGTGACATATTGAAACACACAGCTCCCAGATTCTAGTAACTTAACATTGGAGGTTTACTGCTTTGGTAATCATTGGAGATCAGAGCTTCTCAAGTTCATTTTGCAGAAACCTCCCCTTGCCCCAGATGCCATTCTGTTCTTTCAGACTGCCTGGAGAACTTACTGTGCAGCTTCTGTAGAGGGAGATTGCTGGAAAGTACATTCCTTCAAAGAGGTTTTCATAGGCAACTCCTTGGTTGACTCCATTCCTATAAAATATCATCTGCAGAAGATAAAATTGAACTTCACTAATTTTATCATAGTTTTGCTCCAAGACGTTTTCATTAACTAAAAACCTAAAATCAGTATCCTTAATCAATTATGAACACATAAGAAAAGGATTATTGGCTTGCTACAGTCTGGTTTCATCTTGGGTCATAAGCACAGTTCCAAACGAGAGGTCTTTCTGGCCATGTAGATCGTTCGGTAGTTAGTAGTTCCAAGAATGGAATCCAAGAATCCCATCCAGTTGTTTTTTGAAAGAAGCCAGGGTATCAATTTCAACATGGCTGGGTCCCTTGTCCCACACTCTCATATTCCTTTGGTTAAAGAAATGCCTTCCGTTTTTGGCTTTAAATGCTCTTCCACTAGGTTATAAACCATGCTCCTGGTGTCCTATGAATAGTTATCCCAAACAGCTGTGGTCAGTGGCACTTACTTTGCTGCTACTCGTCGGCTTGAGGCTCTTTTCTGCTTTATCTACATAGTCCTTCTCCTCAAAATATAGGTAGCTTTTGAATTTAATCAGTGCCTGCAGGAATACAAGTAATTAAAACACGGGTTAAAACATTTCAAACCTTATAGACTGATGAATTTAAGAAGTCAAGCTTGTAGTGCCAACATGTGCTCATTTTGTGAATGTTAATATAAAGCTCCTTTAAAAAACTCTAGGAAGTGTAGAAAATTGACAGTTTCTTTTATTTATCCACAGATTTGTATCAGCTTGGAAACAAAATGACAAAATGCTTTGACACAACAGCTTCATTTCTCCAGAGCCAACCTCTTGAGTTGAAGCAGGGGTTCTAGCGAAGTCAATGCCTACTTCTATCTGTGCTGGACACTAAGTGGGAGAGTCTGTCCAAGCTCACCCTACCTTGTCTTTGTATGTGTCTGGTAGTGCCTTTGCAGTCTCGGTGTTGTCCGGAAGCTCGATGAAAAAGCCCAGGACGTCTCCTTGGCCGTAGCCTTCGGAGTAATGCTTCCCAATGGACTGGTGAAAGCGGGTCCCTTTCTTACTGCGCCAGGAGTAGCTGAACTTGTCGTAACCCAGAGGAGCCTGGAGGTTACCTGGGCATTTAAAGAAAAATGCATCTCATTACACAGTGCGAGATTCAGGTGTATAAAACACTGTGGTATCAGTTCACTGAAAAAAGGGCTTTCCAGACCTGGTGGAATCTAACTGATCCATAACACGTCTTTATGACAACTTTATTCTTCTTTCTTCAGGCTGCTCCTGTCCTTTTATTCAAATGCTTGATTGTCATTTTCAGAGCGATTTTGTGATTTAAAACTCAGTGGTGCCAAGTTGAAATCAAGACTTGTATCAACTCTATTTGAGAGAGACTGTTGAGAATCTAAAACTGATCCTTCCTGCAAAAGAGCCTCTCCTCCTTGTGTATCGTTATTTCTGCCCAATGTCAAACTTGAATAAATGTAAGCGGAAACTGAATTAACCTCGACCATCCCAATCTGAAATATCATAAGTAAAGCAGTCCCCTGAGTTCTCTGTAGACGGCGGCTTTTAGCAGCGCAGTTGCGAGAGGCATGGATACCACACCTAAAGGCTGTGACCAGCCCAGCCGTGAGGCAGTCTCCGGGGGCATGTCATCAATGGAGATCTCGAAATACCAGGAGCCCTTCCTCACGCCATGGGACGCCCGCACCATGGAGTACCCCTTCTCTCCAGTCACCGTCAAGCGGTCGTCCGAGATCTTTAGCTGAGGAGCTAGACAAAACAAGCTCGTAAGGTTACCGTTGCACAGTGCCCTGACTCACACAGCAATGTTCTTTTTCTTTGCAACTTTTTTTTTATGCATAAGTCTTAGCAATTGTCCTTCCAAAAAAAAAAAAGAGCTTTGGAATAAGTCAAAGGATGTTTTTCCTGTATAGGATTTTGAAGCTTTTAGGTCTGATGTAAAATTTCCCCTCTCTCAGGTTAATCACAAAAGACAATTTTCTTTTCAATATCTCTGTCATCTCAAGCCATGTTTTAACCTTCAGAATTTGATAGCTGTAATCTGGATACAAGATCAACCATTACTGCAGAATAAAAGTTATTAGTCTCAGAGAGAAGGGGGTAGGGCCATGTGTGAGAGCAGAAGACCAAAATTACCACTACAGTTAGCTCTTTTGCCTTCAAATGCTCTGCACATAATCAGTCACAAACAATACGATATAAACAAAGGAGAATATTAAAATAACCATAAACAAACTTCAAATTGTTCAGCTTCAAAACTACGAAAAGAAAGTTTTGGATACAGCACAAAACACGATCCACAGGTGCGAGGCAGCAGCCGTGCGCGGCCTGCAGACAGGAGAGGTGCGCTGTGCACATGCTGTCCGCGTCTCTCTCGGGGCGCGCACCTCGGTCATGCAGGGCGAGCAACACGCGCTCGTACAGGCAGGCGCGGTACAGGTCTCCCGGGATGGGCTTCCCCGCCCAGCAGTCCAGCTCCAGTTTCTCGGGGTCGGGGGCGTGGGGGTCGGGCTCAGCCAGGATGTAGCGGTACCCGTCCTTGTTGAAGGGGTGCTCCAGGGGATACCCATGGGGTGGGAGCCGCTGAGCCGAAAACAAATGATCACTGAGGAAAGGTGGGAAAATAAAAAAACCGTTACCCATCACAGCCTGTAAAAAAATCGCAGGGCTGACAATTTCGTGATGTAACTAGCTAGCACATGCCGTGCATGATCCAAAAGCAAAATACGGCACTCTTGCTTTAACTACATCATCACCATCTACTGCAAAAGACCCAGAGTGTAATATGCAGTGATGTGAATGGAGAGTTCAATATATTTTTGCATGTTTTAGCCTTGTTTTCTTCCACTTTGTCTCAATACACCAAAAACACAGGCAATCTCCAGCCCCTTCTTGATTGTTTTCTGAAAACCTAAAACACTTCTCTAGATCGGACCCCAAGTGATGGGATGGGCGGGGGCAAGCACCCCTCCTTACCTGCGTGTTCTCTTGGCAGTGCCAGCTGTTCCACCCTCCTGCTGCTTGCGTTTGGCTCCTCTTCCTTTCCCTGTGCCTCCTGGAGCTAATCCACCTTTCAGACAAGCACAGTGACAATGCTACACTGCCCTACAGGCCTCCACTGCAGAGAGCACTTAGCATCCTTCCCAAGATGGGACCAGCTCATTGGCTCCAAGGTGCCACTGTGCTGATGCAACTCCAATAAAAACAAACTGCGTACTAATATTTCCAATTACTGCCTCATTTTTTGTTTTTAGATGCTATTAGACACGAGAGATTGTCAGTTTGCAAAAGGTAGCAGTGTACAGAAGTGGTTAGAAGTTTGGATTTGTAACTGGAAGGTTACGGGTTCCAATTCTTGTACCATTGAGTAGGTACAGAAATTTTAACTGCACTGTATGCAGCATAGATAGTTGCAAGTCATCCTGGTTATGGATTCTTTGTAAACATTATGTTGCCCTTGACAAGGGTATCTGCTAAGCAAATTTTTAAAAGTTTGTAAAGTGCCCTTTTGAAAAGGATGCTGAATGAGAGGTCTATTTCTAAATTATCAATATTTGCAGCTCATGGTACCCAAAACAACTTTTTATAGCTAAATGCAAGAAGCATTTCAGCATTTGCTGAAATCATTAACTGACTATTGTATTGTGCTAAGCAGTTCTGGATTTTTCACAGAATTTCAACATTAAAAACTTCTCTCAAGCAGATTATATTATGGATCTACATACAGCTAATGTGCTGCAAACAAAGGTAGTGCAGATGTATTGGGTGCCATGTGACTGCTTATTCATATTAGCAAACACGAATCAGAAAACAAAAAATCACAACAGAAGAAATTCTGCACATACACAAAGGGTTTCAGAAAAGCAAATAAAATTGCCTTGATAGTCTTTAATTTATTCTTAAAGTTCTGGAGAAAACTAGACAATGCTAAACCAAAAATGAATCAATATGATCAAATGTAGTGTAGATTTGCCAAACCCAGTGTGTTGGGATATTGTGCAATCACTGGGGAAACAACAACATGCAATATTCTCTGGTTACAGCCAAAGGCAATGGAGGTGCTGCACTTCGCATAAATCTGGATGCAGCAGGGAGCCAATGGAGAAAATTAATTACCCTTTCAGAACATTGCAAACTTTAAATCAATCAAAAACTCTAATATAAAAATTAAATACTATTGCACCTAATATGTTACATGTTAAGTCAGTTATCTAAAGATATTTTCATATCTGTATTCATTGTATTGTTTTTAAGGCTTTGAAGAGAGAAAGAGAACCCGAAACCCCACCCAAATATGTGGTTACCATCCTGAAACCAGACTAGACCATACTGTAGAGAAGTATTATCAAAGGAACTGCAAAAAGTAGAAATGGGCCCCAAGCTGAAGAGTCATAAACAATTCACTTACAGTGCAGGATCTCCCCTAAAGCATGGGAACATGGACTAGAAGCCAGGCTATGTCACTAGCTGACTAAGGTCAAGACCTGGTATGACTTGTGGGTCAGAAAAAGAACATCTATGTATAATTCGGTACCAACTTCCACCAGAGTGTACTGCACTTTCCACATGTACCGTGCAATGCCATGGCACAACAGCTGTATCTGGAGCAATTTGCAACATCAAAACAGCAATCAAAGCTGCAATCAGAAAAAAAGCCTCTCTCAATAGCAACAGAGATTTGGTGTGGCAGGGGTTCTGCATATTCTTTTCCATATTTTGTCAACCTTTAAATTTTATCTCCATCAGAAGCAAGCAAACAGTCCTCAGGGAAACTAATGAGAAACACGTTTATGTGCTGTGTTTGCAAATCAGATCACAGCAAGTCTATTTAAGTGGGTTCTGATATGACCTTCTGCTGTGCATATCCTTTCAATGCTCCCCTATACTGAAATTATATTCTACATTAATTGAACCACAGTTAAGTGATTAAATTTGGCTGCATCCAGCTTGCATCATCTACCTCTTTAAAGTAAGTGTCCTTATGTAACCTTGATGGAAGCACATAAAATAACATTAGCCTGACAAATCACCTCAGATAACACTTGCACTGCGACGATGATCTGTGAGATCTGCTATACAACTATTTTCTATACCTCCAGAGGCAAACAAATAAAAGTAAAAAAACAAAGAATAATAATTTCTGAAAAGTGCCATGTCAGAAATAATGTCCAGCTGAGACAGTATCATTATCATCAGCACTGCAGAAAATAAGATTAATTTTGTATTGATTTCATGTTGGGGAAAAGCACAAACATAGCGACTGAAAAGGGAAGAACTACTGGGACTTTGAATGCTAACAAAGACACTTGTTCTGATATTAGCAAGAAATTAGGAGGTCAAGGAATGCCCAGCTCAGAAAAAGCAAGCAAAAGGGTAAATTACGAAAACAGGGATTGCTTAAATCCATCTGCTATAATACCAAATATTCACCTGAAAAAGATGGTCCACCTGGAATACAATATATATATGGTTTAGGGTTGCACGTCACAATACCAAGATTTAAAAAACAATACAGTAAAGACTCAGTTTAATGGACTTTGATTTACAAAACAAAATCTGATAAGGGAATGTTGTCTGAATAATCATCATTCATCAATCATCAATCCCCATTGTAAAAAATATAGACCAAATATATTTATAATTCAGAAATATCAATGGTGCCAGTATATACATTTCTTATGATGGGTGTTGTTTGAGTTTCGTATGCTTTTGCAGATTTATTCAGTATATTTACGATACATGAAATAAAGAGCTTTTATAAAAAAAGTGACAAGAAAAATTTACATTGTGTTGACTGAAATTGTTTAAAAAAATAAGTCAGAAGATCCAGATAGCATATACATAGTATTTTGTGCCTCATATTATATTGTTTTTGGGCTTGAAAACCATCATTTTTTATTTAATATGCATTCAGCAATAAGAGACACCTCTTTCCCCAAATTAGTCCATTAAACTGTGGTTTTACGGTATATTACTTACAATTATGTACATTTTCAAATAAAGAAATATCAGGCTTCTGCTAGACAAAAGTACAAAATAATATCATGTGATTGCTGTCTGGTCTCAATTACCATATGTCCAAACATATTCTGTACTAGCCTTTTATACTGGTTAAAAAATTGCAGCTAAAACAGCTAAAATCATTTTACTGGGCATAAAACTGAATTTTCAAAGCTTGGGAAGAGACTAATGTAAACAAATGCAATGTGAAGATAGACCCTTGCAACATCACAGCGAGTTAGCTGGTAAAGGCAAAGACGCAAAATGCTCTTCTGATCACTGATTTATGCAGAAATAAAACTGTTCATTGTAACTTGCACATCATAAAAAAGTGCTTAATGATTTTATCACAATCCCTAAAATAAGACAATTCATACAAAAACGTTACTCAAAAACCCACTGACCATTCAGTCCTCCCCCGCTTGTTACAGAAGTAGTTTGTTTTTGGTTGTCATAGGATGGTCCAATGTTTCCAAGATCCTGCAGAAAGTGCCCATAATAAAGAATTCAGGAGAATACATCCAACTATATACCAGTCATTTAAAAGATACTTGCATTGATGATTTCAAAAGTTGTCTTTGTCAAGTCTAATTTCTCGTGCATGAAGTGGGATTGCTACTGGAAGAAATGAAAGGAGCTCCCACAAAAGACAGCACCTCAGACAAACTGTACCATGGAACTATGCACTGGGGATACCACAGATGA
This sequence comes from Atractosteus spatula, assembly GCF_055471065.1. NCBI lineage: Eukaryota > Metazoa > Chordata > Actinopteri > Semionotiformes > Lepisosteidae > Atractosteus > Atractosteus spatula. The sequence continues at coordinate 7,983,239 of NC_142707.1, forward strand.
ACTAGAACGACAACAAAGCAACCAGACTGAAGACTTGAATTGAATTAACAGACTTCAGAATATGGGTGCCATTTTTAGCACTCACATCACTGTACCATGATCCTTGCCGGAGTGCAAGTTTGAACAGTCGCTGAGAAAAAATCATGAACGTTTGGTTTTGATGATACTGAAGAGGTTGTGGAATCTGTACTGCCCTGGCTACATGGCCACAGCTTCACTCAAGAATTGTTTGGTGCAGGAAACCAAAACCACGTGGCAAAGTGTTACAATGCACATTGCTATGTGTCAGTCTTGTAAAGCTGTCCATTCAAACATCCCTCAGAAAATAATAATAGGATGTGACTATGTGAAAAACTCTATACATTGAAATATAGATGGCTACATGGACACACAATTCTCACTATATTCAGCATAACTGCACAACATGTATATATTGCACACACCATGGACACATAACAGCTCTACTCACATTGAGTTTTATTCCATTTCAAAAATGTAACCTCAATTTTGTGTTTTTGTGAATTTTTGTGATTTCTGTGATTCTTGTGATTTTTGTGAGCTCGCAGAAAAAGACACGTCATTGCCAGCAACTACTGCTGCAAGCCGTATTGTTGTGCATTTGATAAATAAACTTTGATTTGATATTTGATTTGATTTGATATCACACGCTATAGTGTTATGTGCCAGAATTCTGCAGTTTCAAAGTATAGAGCAGAAGATTTTTTATAACGCCAAAGCACTTCAGCCAATTAAAACATAGTGCATCTTCAGGGAAAGCAGGAAGTTATCAAAAACTATTGCATTTCATTTGGAGTTAAAAAAATAATGAATGAAACATTTAAAATACACTACCTGGTCAAGCAACCCAAACTTTGGGTAGTCCTCTTCAGGATCCTTGCTCCCAGGATCAGGATGTTCTTTAACCAGAAAAACATCTCTTTCTTTACTCTGAAGTAAAGAGAAATAATCTCAATTAAAATGATCCCAATCAGCCTTATTTCCCTCCATTTTCTATTTGCCACACAGATCAGATTGTCTAGATCCCCCCCCCGAAAATGGCTGGCGAGCGCATGATGTTAACTTGTTTTGTATTCAGCACTACACAATAAAACAAGAAAGTTGATTGGGATTAGTACTTATTAACTTACCATGGTCTTCACAATATTATTTGGCCATGTCAATTTGCCAGGTCTCTGCCTCGTGGTCATACATTCCCAGTACTTATCAATAAAAGGAATTATATCCTATAGTGGACAATAAAATAGAACTCAATTAGCGTACATTAACACTCCTAAAAAGAGTTTAATTTCTTAAAGAGGCGATAGGGAAGGGAGAAGCGCAACACCAGTTTCATCCCTTTGCATATCTGATGTAAGCCAGCTTTGAGAAATCTTTAAAACATGCTGAAACAGTTTGAAAATACACAAATAAGTGAAAACTTACTTGTGAGCGAAGAGAATCACTCACAACACTTAAAGAAGCGCGTCCAAAAAGGAACGTGCTTAATAACTGGAAAACTCCTTACAGTAACCAGTTGTGACAATCAGTCCATGTCTTCCATAACCCAATTCACTGAGTGTTCACCAATAGACCATACAAGCGCATGTAATCCTCAAGCAGGAATATCCAATCCTGCTTCTTTAGAGCTAAAGGGTACTCTAATCTTTTTTCAATCCAAGATTATTGTTACTCAATTGTACTTTTTTCGTTGGCACAACAGGGCAATCTTTAGCACTGACTGAAAACTTGAAGGAAAGTGGGGAGTGGGGCTCTCTGGGATTCTCTAAGATGTTAACACACTGGGACACGAAAGAGGCAGAAGCTGTCTGATGTCAACAGTACACATTCAGTTTCACTCTGGCTTCATGAACTCACCTTGTCTTTCGAGAACATGGTCTTCGGATGCTCATCCTGGGTCCGTGATCGCCACGTCAAATTGGCCAGAGCAGTAAGGCACATCTCTTTTAGATCTATGGACCACAAATGAGTTATTAACCAATCACAATCACTTTAACATCATAAAAACACAATACAGGGAGCAAAAGAAAGCATCAGCTTTTGTGGATAAGGTTAGCATGATCTAGAAAGGTAATCACACCTATGGAACAGTGCATTAACACAATTTAGATGTGGTATTCCCTTGCAGGTTTGTTGGTGCTGCAACTGTCATATTCCGATGTGTAGGGAGATAATTCCTTTAAATTTTAGCAGATTTTCACACTATTGCACATATGTGAAAGGACTGGACGATTTTGAAACCAGGGCAGTTGTGCAATATTTTTTTAATCTGAACCCCGTCTGCAAGATTCCTTACCCTTCCTTTCAACTTGTTCTAAATTTAAACTAATAACCGTGCTTGGAAAAACATTCAATACCTCCATGAACATTTACAAAGATGTACCCAAATTCAAAGAGGAAACATCATTGCTCATAAGTCATTGCATCTTAGAGAATACTGCATTTCCTGTACAGCTGACAAAATCAAAAGCACTTTTTACAGCAAGGACTATGCAATTTCACAACACACACAACACACCACCTCATAGGCCCTTTTTTACCACTTCTTGCAAACATATCTAAATGAGCATATTATTCTTCGGCAGATATGAAAACGTAAAAAAAACTGGTTTATCCCAGCACTTCAGAATCTACATTAAAGATATTTTAAATGCCTAGATAACTTACTGGCTTGTTTCCTCAGAAAGTAGGTATTCCCACTGTGATGGCAGACATTGCAGTGGAACACATAGTTGGTCATGAATGGGAGGCAGGTCCTACAAGAAAGAACACACAGGGTTTTTTTTCTGAAGCACCGCCATAAAACAAGACCAAGAAGCGCACACAACAACAGGAGTTCTAAATTCCTTTTCATTAAAAAAAAACACACTACAGATGTCATAGACAAAACATGACCAGCTGTCATCACACACAGCTCCTCTGCTGGGAACAAGAAGAATCATTACACTGGCAATGAACAGTTACAGGGAAAATCCAAAAAACCAAAACCAGGGTGGAAGCCATGCTCATAAACTGGTCCATAGTTGCATATCAATATAATTATGTAGCCTGCTGACTCTACAGTTTATGTTGAAAAGATAAAAGACTCAGCCTTTCAGCTAAGACTAAATGACCAAAGTCAGCCCATCTCACTATAACACACACATCTAAAAATAATACTATTGAGGTTTATACATACAGTTATAAAGCAGGGGTTCCAACTGCTTTTCTGGACAGAGTTCACACAGCAGGTTTTACAAATAACCATTCAATATTCAAATTTCTCAAAGTTGGAAATAAATTAACTATTTATATACTCACTTAAACGGGTGACCCTCTTGATCTAAAGACATGGATAATAGTCCCCAAATCTGACCACAGAGCATCAATCCAGCAGGATTTAGAGGTCAATCAAGAAATACGTTAGGGTCAAAGTATTATTATCCTTCAGCCCTAATGAATCAGAATTCTCTTAATGCAACAGATATTGCTTGGGATAGTCATAACTAACTTACAAGTGTGCCCAAGCTTTAGAAAGAGGCCTATTAGACAAAGTGCACTGGGGGTTTGTCATGGTGAACAATTGTAAGAATGTCTGAAAGGTTTGGGTGATCTCATCCCCTTTTTTGTTAATGTTGAAAGCTGAACCAAGTTAAAAGCAAATAAACTGATGAATCGGCAGCTGGGTATTCCAATGCTGAAGATGATGGTGGTGATGATGATGATGATCATGAGTATTCAGTACCGCTGAACATGCCCTAATGTGCTATCATCACCAGGAAATAGAAAACCCTCACATACGCAGTGTCAATGCCAAAGGTGTCGGCTGTGAACCACTTCATACAGAGAGCACACTGCAGCTCCACCTCCCCTAGCTGCCTCCCGTTCTCCTCGTCCACAGAGCCCGCCTGAGCCTCCAGGGGCTCCGAGCCTTCTCCCGCAGCTTCCTGAACAAGGCAGAAAAACAGCAAGGTCACCTTCCTGCAACACAGTGGACACTAGCACCTGTGGACCTCAAACCCCACAGAGAAAGCAGAGCTACGGTCTAACTTTGTTCTGTATGGACTGTGTTAGCCAATTTTTAAAGAATTCACCTTATGCTTTGAAAACTGGTATGAAGCACAGCTTTACACTGGCCCTGTATCCTCCATATCAAATCAAAACCTCTACACCCTGAAACACCACATCTGATCAGAAAACGAGACCTTGGACTGCCCCATTTTATAAAGTTAAAATAAAATCTCTGGACTTATCTCACAAATTACTGTCATTTTTTGTAAAATAAAACTGCCAGTTTTAAAATGACTTTTGAATTAAATGCTTATTGTATTTTTTTATCTTAGTCATCTGAGCAATTTACTTTAAGAGCCTGGAAAGTTGAGAGATTTTAAAATGGTCAACTGCTGCTGCCCGTGTCTGGCATAGTGTTCTTGGACACTGCAGCTACCCCCTTCACAACAAACCCTGAAGCGACTTTTTTCAAACACAACCTTCAAAAAGTAACTTCATATGGACAAGCAATGCCATGCAACAGATTTCAACTGTATAAAAATACCATTGCTTCTTTTCCATTGGTGGATTCTGTGTCCATTGCTGTTCCCAAGTCTCCAAATGAAGCATCGCTGTAAGAAAAAAAGTTGAAGTTATCACAGTGTACTCCACCAGAAAGCGGCCTAGGATAGCTCTGTTGAGAAATGAAAGTCTCTAACTCTACACTCTAAATAAAAATATTAAGACTAAAATTACATGTTAACAGCTGTGAGTATCGTTGGAACGAGCCTGCTGTTTAAGTGTACTGATTGTACAAACTACCTGACATGGGGGAAAAGGTTTTAAAAGGTTTTCAGGTCTCCAAGAACCTCTGAAGGCCTCTAGACTGCTGGTTGCAAATCCCAGAAACAGTTTTATTAAGAAGCAGAACCTTTACAAGGCTGAATCCTTTGTTTGGGTCTTGAAGAGCGTTTGTTTTTATTATTTACTGTTCATACAACACGCTACAATAAGACAGCGCCATAGAATAATGCAATACTTCTAACAGCCTTTTCTGTTAAGGGATCATTGGACAACTAATATCTTAACCCGAGCCTGATTGGTTCTGCACGGGGGCTTCCGCTTCTTTGGCGCTTTCCTTGCACTAAAAAGGCGACACTATATTTGAAATGAAAACAAAGCTTATTATTAACCCTTGCTTATCTTTTATCATTTACTGACAGAGATATCCGTTTACTACCACCCTCCGCGTAAAAAAGACCCCACAGAAAAAGTCCCACAGATGTTACCCAGCACAATGGTACACCTCTCAGGGTAGATTTAATACGGTGCAGTCACAGTTTCACACGCAACGCGTCAATATCAGCACTTCGTGGGGAAAGAAAAATGTTTTATCTCCTAGCCTCGCATCGATTGCTTCTCGTGTTGGATTTCACGTTCTACACAAGATTCGTCACAATGTCCATTTAGTTGATTGAAATTGAAGTTTCCCTGGTGTTTGCATGCTGTCATGTTAACAGTCCAATGGACATCTTCTTGACATGAAGACATTGATCCCATTTTGTCAAGATGCATGATGAAAAGAAACAGAAGAACACAATCTATTACTTACACAAATCGCCAATGACGGAAAGCTCACTGCATTTAACACTTTGCTTGAGAATAAAACTCGTTGCTCGGATTATTTTCATTCAAACACAGCAACTAACTAGCATGGATATTTTAGCGATTTCTGAATCCCAAAGTCGATAGTCGAGTCGCTGTAAATCATGTGTACCCGCCACCCCCATAAGATCTCTACTAGGATGATACATGTTTAAGCCAACAACGTTATTATCCTTCGCATGCAGAAAAGCTCACCCTTCTGCAACCTCTGATCCCGCAGCAGGCACACCAACCGCCTCTCCTTCGGTCGCCATTTTCAAAACACCGACTTTCTCCCACGAGAGTACGCCACTCAAATCTCGCGATTGTTAAAAAGATTGTTGAGGCTTTTTCAGAAGTACAAAACATATTTCTTCGCATATTGCCACATTTTATGTTCACATTTGAAAATCGCAGCTTTGGTAGTGGAAACCGGCAAAGAAACCAAAAGAGCAGCGCACGTTTGCATTATGTAATAAAGCAGTTTCATATTCGTGATTTTTAAAAATGAATAGCACAAATTGAAACGTTTGAAGCATTGAAACAACATCTACTATTACATTTGTACGTTTTCTCATTCAAATACATTAGTAATAGAAAAATATGTGATGTAATTAAGTAGATCTCATTTATTGATCAATACCAAAAATGTTTTGATACATAATTAAAACAGGGTTAAAATATCTGGAGCTGTTTTCTCCTATATCAAGCCTACAATAAAGTGAATTGACCACCTTTGCTTCCCGTAACAGAACTCTTTCGACTGGGTGTTTAAAAGGCTGACGGAAGTTGTTGTTTTAATGTTCTGTAATGTGACTGGCATGTACTAATCGTTAACACTACAATACCCATAGTGCAGCGTAAATCCGCAGCAGCTCAGCACTTGCTCCCAGGGGTTTCTGGGTAACGCAGTTTATAAATACGGTGGGAAGGTCACTATCAGAGTGGGAAGCCGAAGGATGTAAAGACTACAATTTCCATCTCACGTTTCGGCAGAGTTTTAGTAACTTAGAGGGGGAAGGGAAGCCGAGATTGGAGAGAGTGAAACTGAGGTAAAAATAAAAAACTGAGATTTATGATTGTATCCGCTAATGCAAGTGATGTGTTTATAACAAGAAATAATAGTATTACATTGGTAACTTGATTTACAAACTTTCTGAAAAAATGTACGAGGAGTTGCACAGAGTGAAATGGGTTTTGAGAGAATTGTTCTACGGTATAGTCAGCTGTACAGTGTGTATTAAAATGCCGACTGTTTTATTTTACTTTTGAAATATATTTTTAAATTGTTTTATTCACTTAATGTGTAAAACCGTTTAGTAACACTGTATTTACAATTAATGGAGTCGCAGGCGCAGAAACTCAGTAATATATAATTTATGCAGCAAGCTTTTAAGTTAAAGGGTTTTTAAATTCACCTCAAAAGTGGCATCAATGAAAACTTATTGTTATTGTTAAAGCTGGTTATACAGAATACACAAGAAGAAAATGTTTTTTTTTATTTTAAAAAATAATTCTTTAATTCTTTCATCGGCATTTTTTTTTAATTTTTAGAATACACCAATTTAAATAATTGTATTTGTGCCTAGTAAATTGAACAAACGAATACTCTTGTTATTATTTGGGAAAGCTTTCGTTGAGGTTGTAATTATAATGAGGTTATAATTTCTTAGTAGTCTCCTTATATGTATATTTATATTTTTTCATAGAGTGTTTCTGGTCCAGTGTAAATTGTTGAAGTTTTTGTTGCTTTATTTTAACTAGTAAAAAAATACTAGAAAATAATACTGTTCTTCTTAAGTTGCCCTGATAACTGGAACTTTTTTTTAGTAAAGCAAAGCTGAAGCTGTTATATCTTAAAGAAAGAACGGCCAGTTTAATGCTTATTTCATTCTCATTGTATGCATGATATACTGTATCTGTGGATTTAATGCACACCATTGCATGTTGGGTATTCTTGAGACGATTGTTGTTAAGTTTTCTTTTTTTCTGCCGAAGCAGAGCTAATTGACTGTTTGGTGTCCAATGTTATCTCACCTGTTGCATAATCAGTGGGACTATCTTTGTCTGCAGCAGTCTATCTGATGTGGGTTATGGCAAGATGCAAAAGTGCACCTGACAGGTAGGTTGTCACTCGTAATGATTCCTTATTTTTGTCTTTCCTCTCTAGCTCCTGGCACTTGTGGGGGAGAGAATTAAGATCTACAGCACCAAGCAACAGACACTCAGTTGTTCACTGAAATCTGCCGAGAGAGGCTCGGTCTCCATTGAAGAGGAGGAGCTGGAATACCCTACTGGCCCCACATTCGCTAGGCTCTGCAATGCTGCTCCCCAGGCTGTAGTTTCCAGTGGTTGACAAATCCTTCCCCTCAAATACTGCACGGCAGAATTGTGGGGGGCCGATGTAGGCCCCTGTCGCCTTGGTGATTGCTTACTCCTCTCCTGGTGTGGCCACTGGCCTGAACCGTGGTCACTATACAAACGTCTCTCTGGGCCATCATCTGCCATGTTCCATGGTGGGCCCCAGTAGCTTGTTTGAAAGCCCAATTCAACAAAGCGGGACACGCTAAGGTTATGGGCATGTTTCCAGCAGGTGCGTGTCTGACTGTCCGCTGCCGTTGAAGTGGTCAAGTTCCCGAGCGTTGCACGGCAGTGGGCGCCAGCGTGATGCCACGCGAGGCTGGCAGAGCCTGTTTCTCTTGCCTGCCGCCTCGTTCTCCGGAGGGGTCTTGCTGATGGGGGGGGCCGCTGAAGAAGACAGCTGGGCTGCTCGTGCACAAATTGTGTGCTGATGACAGACTCCCATAATCGATCCGTTCATTTTCTAGCCCCTGCTTCTCGACCAGAAGAGGACTCGGCTAGATTCATCGCTGTTTGTTGCTCAGTCACCTTGACGCATCAAGAGCAGGGAAAAAATAAAATAAATAGAAATCCGGTTTTGTGTAAGAAAAAAATTGCTGCCCTTGTCTTGGAATCCAGAGCTTCTGTGTGGATGAATTGATCCAGTGATTTGATTCCATGTTTTGAAAGTTTGAAATTGGCCACAAAGAACTGTTTTGTTGGGTTTTTTTACCCCTTACGTCTTCGTTCTTGCAAACATTTGGATTTACTGCCTCATGTTTTCCATTTCTCCCTTTCTTTTGGTTTTTGGTGCACTGCCATTATATGCATTATTGTTATCTAAAGTGGACTCTTCATTTTAAACACTATGCGTGTCCTCATGGCAGTAGCTGTGTTGTACATTGGCTGCTGTTGGAGACCTCTTAGTTTGTGCTAAAGCTTTCAGGGACTGGGCAGAGGGGCTATAGCCGGAGAGAAGTTGGTCCAGCATTGCAGGTGGATGTCATGGAAGGGGATACTGCTGGCATCGTAAAAGAGGAGGTATGTGTTGTGTGCCCTTGATCAGAAGCCCCACTGGGGATCTCCAGGGTCTCGGTTTATACAGCATGGGAAAGCCACCGCCGGACTCGAGAGTGGTACTTTTGCTCCCACAAAAATTTCGTGTAACTGCATTAACATGGGTGATGTCTTTGACTGCGCAGTATTGCTTTGCATTTCACGAACTCCCAGCGAAGATTTGTAAACTCATTCTGGCCATCAATAGTTTTGGACACTCAAAGGAAGTTTGTAGACAAACTATTTGGATATAGTTATAGATTCTGTCTTGGTCTGGAAATAACTGTCCGGAAAGTTCTTTATCTGCACTTCTCTCTGCTGTGCGGAGTAGATGGGTTTTCCCATTTACTCAGCAGTTATCATTTTCTCGCCACATCCCTGTCAGACTCATAGGCAAGTCATTTGCTTTCAAAGTTATTTCAAAGTGCATTTATGGCCACAAATCATGTTTTCTATACAGTATTAAGAGTATCCAGGTAAGACTTTACAACTGCCTTTAAAATCAGTGATTTTTGACTTCTTAGTTTATAAGAAACTATAGACAACGGTACATTTTGTATCGCTGAAGCAGAAATGCAAATGTATTTGATTTTACTTTCTTGTGTCTGTGTATGCACAGTTACTCAAAATGTTGTCTTAAGAGCCTGCAGTTGCAAAAACTGCAATGTATTTACTGTATTTCTGTACAGCACAATTACAAAAAAATGGTTTGCAGTGACCTGTGTGGTAAACATACTCCTCTATCTGAGCAAGATATAGGGTAATAGTTTGCTTTTTTTGTCCATCTCCTTTTTCAGGGTTCTAATGGGGTACCTCAGGAAAGCAAACCGGATTTAACCAATGGTTGCTCTGCTCATAAAACTGTGAGTATCGGTAATGAATATCTTCAGAGATTATTAAAGCTAGGAACACAGGCTTTCAGTTTTGAAATATGATCCCGTAGGTTTTGCAAAGGCTACAGTAGTTGTTCCTGCCAATTTCATCCTACGGATGAATGTTTCCTGTATTGATTGTTTCATGAAGTTCAAGTAGGTACAGTCGCTGCGTCAGCATGCATAGACTGCACAGGAGCAGATAAAGATTTATTCCATGCTGAAAAGCAAAGAAAACATTTTGGCTGTGTCTCAACAGCTAAAACGTTTTCTCTTTTCTTTTCTTTTCAGTATGGAATAAACCTTTTTCATAGCTGTTGTTGACCATTCACTGATTAACACCAGTTATGAACTGGAAGGGTTGGAGTTTTGAAGTGTTTGCCCCTGGTTTTTGTGGGTTAGGTCTTTACAGTGGTCTCCATTTTTTTTTGTGGTTTTCCACAGGGTACGAATGGGATTACATCAGAATGTCACAACCCTAAGGATCAAGTCAATGGGAGCTCAGCACTCAAATCGGTGCCAGTGAGTATGCAGGTGCTCCCCATGGGTTGAAATATAGCATGCTTGTAAAGAATGTAAAGTATACTGTTATTTGCTATGAAACTACCCTCCATAAATGCAGTTAGACCAAGAAACTTTTCTCTGGAACTCTGACTTCACACTCAGTATTTAAGATTTTACATTGTGGTATAACACAATATGGTCCATTTTTAAATTGCTGTGCAAACCAAGAACTCCAGTCTTATGCACAGCCAGTTTCATGCTGTACATGTTGATGGAGGTTGCATCGTCACATCACATACCTCACACAATGTTCCCTTTCTTCAGAGCTGCTATTAAAAAATGGCGTAGTCTAACTGCACACTTTGCTAAAATAAGTGCTTTGTATTTCTGTCATCTGTAACTTCTGTTAAAATCTGTGATTTTAGTCTGCACACAATTCTATAAAACGTTTAATTGAATAGCTGAATAGTTTCCCAGCACTCAGCATTGTATATTATATATTTATATACAATGTATGGGGAACCTCTTGCAAACTATTATTAAAAGCACTCTGTCCCAGCATTGGTAGTATAGTAATGGTTCTGATTTTTGTGTGTAATATCTTTCCAAATTTGTGTGAGTAGTCTTTAAGAATTGTGGTGGAAATAAAAAAAAATAGTGTTGATTATTATCTATATTCAAGGAAGAAGGAAATAATCAAGATCATTATTTTTCTCTGGGGGGAAAAAAAACTGCTTAAACATAAACATACTACATCTAACTGTACTCTTGAACTGTCACAAGCTACTAGATGTGCACAGAAACTACAAATTTTACATTTTCTTTTGGTTAGTAAACAAATCTTCATCATTTTTGTCACTGTCTGAAAATGTTACGTACTGTATAACCCATTAGAAACTTTCAGAAAACAAAAGTGCCTGTTGCCAGTTTCTATTGTCTTTTGGTTGATAAAACACACAAACGTAAGAATTGTTACAAATTAGTTATTGGGTTTGATACTGAAAATGAGCCTAGCAGTAACAACACCTGTATGTGTTACTGTTGTAGAAATAAATGCTGTTGTCAAATTTAAGAATGTAAAGAATTATTAAAGTATTTTTACTTGTTATGAACACAGATGTTAGGTAGAGTATGAAAGAATCGAATTACTCTAGTTTTCCGTACTTTGTACAGTACCTTATACATCAGGCACATGAACGGTTTTGCTCACAGTTCACCTTTTGCATGTTTAGATCTTGTAGCCTAGACCGGTGCTCTGGCCCTTTATCATTACCAAATTCATTTACTGAGGAGTGAGTTGTTTGCCCACAATTATTTGGGGAAAATAAAAGACCTTGACTTATACAAAAAGCACGTGGCTAGATATTGTATGAAATGACAAATCATCACTTCTTTCTGGTTAGAGAGACTAAGATAAAAACAATTCCCAGTGCTCTAGTGTGTCATAAAGGACCCTGATTTTATATATTTTTTTAGCCACAAACAGTTTTGTATGTTGAGTCAGAAGGCCTAAAGAATGTGTGTCTGAGAATGCTCTATTTGTTTTGTTTTTTAGATTTCAGCTTTGAAGCAGAATGGCCTATTGCAGTCTCTCACAGCTGGAAGGGAGAACCACGAGAAAGAAGGTATGTTTTTCTCTGAAGCAAACTAAAATTGTTGAAGTGGAAGTGAAATGACAAGTACCCCAGATGTACCTTGGAACTGATCAGCTTTTCTCCAGTGAAACTACTCATAAATAACACCTTATAGCTGCAAATTTCCCTTGGACCAGGCATGCACGGAGTTAAACACGGTTGTACGAGGAAGATAAAGATGGATGAGAGCCAGTGAGCACACATGCTTTGCCTATTCCCCAAAGAGTGAGCCTTTTGCCTTGGTTACCAGCCTGCGTTTGAGGTTGACACACAAGGGGAGCTTAGCTAATATTGCTGGTAGTCAGTGCAGGACTCTTTTTGCAGTTTAATCCAGTTGCTTTGGCTCGCTCCTCTCACAGCTTCTCTGGCCGGGCTGCTCCTAGCCCTTGTCCTGCAGTACCCCTTGGTCGCTGGATCTCGTGTTGAATGAGCAGGTGGCTCAGCGGGTTCTCCTCACAGCTGTTTTTTATCACAGAGGTGAGCCCAGAGATCCTACAGGCCCAGGAGCAATGGGAGGCCCTGGAGTGCATACAGCCAGGTGAGCTTCCAGCCTTGTGTGCATGTTACGGAATAATCCATCATCTTCTCTGCAGGACCTTAAATTCTATGCTTGCAGAAAGAAAAACAGACAGTTCTCTTTCTTTCCTTTTCTGTTTGTACAGCAGACCATTTTCATTTTTTCCCCAGTAACAGGCAGTGTCAATGTATAGGGGTTAGGCTTCTCAGAAAAGAGAGACCTCTGGGTGTTTCTAGCTTTTTTTCTCTCCCTGCAGCTTTTTCAGAGGACTCAACTGGTCACACACCCCTGATTTCCTTCAATGAGGCACTGCAGCATTTCCAGACCACAGACCTTTCGGAGTACGTGGTAAGTTGTAAACGGCACGCCTGGTCTGATGGAGAGGATTGTTGCCACATCGTGTTTATCTTCTTAATGTGAGGAAGAAAAAATTAAAGGCAACTGGAATGTTAACACGCATTGTTATTGCAGAATATCAAATTATTTCAAGAAGCATTTGTTTGAGGTCCTCAGATCACTTATTTACTAGCAACCTTAGAACAGTCCTTAAATATTTCTCTTTTATCTATTGTGCTTTCCTGGGCTTATCAGATTGGCAGTCTTCCAAGATCACCCTCATCTATTTCCAAATGTAACTTCTTTTAACACAGTTGGTTAATTAATTTCATAGAATGTGTTCCTACTTTATATAACAGTATAAAATGTGTATAGTAGTAGCCCTTGTATCCAGCATTCTATTCCAGTTCTGAATGTCCACCTAATAAAATACTGCAACTTCAGCAGAAAAAGAATGAGTTCACAGAGACTATCTTAACACCCCATGGACTGACACTCTCAAAAAAAAAAAAGAGGCCCCACTTTAAGTGGGACTTTCTCTGGCAAAGCTAGGAGGTTTGTGATGAAGTATTTGTCAGCTTCATATTAAAAAAAAAAGGATGCTCAGGACTTTAAAATGTAAAAGAAGATAGTTTGTTATACTAAAACCAAACGAGCTTTTAAAAGGATAATATTTCTCCGCCCAATCCACCTTCAGAAGAACATCCAGCCTACAGTGCGACGTACAGGCCTCGCTGCCATCACACACTTCCTGTTTGGCCCACCCAGACTGCACCGTGAGCTGCTGCAGGAGAGGGATCTGGTGTTTGCCATCGCACAGTGTGAGTGCTTGCTGCTACAGGGCCAGCGAATAACAGCCTTTCACTGCATATCCCATCCCACCCAAGATATCCCGTGCTTTGTTTTTGTGACTGACGTCCTGTACAAATGCCCATCTCTTTTTGTCCTACCTGCACATCAATGCCCCTTTGCCTAAGGTTTTTAGTCTACTCCATGCTACCTCAGCATACAGGCTCTGGGCTCTCAGCCACCTGTTTCTCATTTGCCCTCAGAGTACTCTGTCCTCAGTACTCCCGGAATACCTGATTCAGGAAAACTGTGTTTTTAAGATATAGTAGTCAAGGGGGTATAATGTATTTCTGGATCACATAAGCCATGAAGCCTGCAATACATAAAATGCAGACAGAGTGACTTTACTTTAAGGTGGTTAAAGGGGTAGCAGTTAAAGTTGCCCTGTCAATGTCTTTGGCACTGCTACACCTGGCATGGCTGCCCTGCTCTTCTTCATTCTAAAGCCTCCTAATGGTCAGGAGCACTGGCGATGGCTTCTCCTGTTCCCATTCTGTGAGTCGGCCCCGCTTCACTGCAGGGAAAAGCCTTGGGTCCAGCAGCCAGAATGTCTCCAGGAAAGAAGAGTTTCCTAGTGTTGTAATCTGGCTTTGCATTCTGCAGGCTCTCTGGATAACAGCCAGAAGGTACACACACGAGTGCTGCAGACTATCTACAAGAGGCTCACTGGCAGCCGTGTGGACTGCCCTCGCTATGGGCCACACTGGGAGGCTCTGGGATTCCAGGGTAAGCAGATGATTTTGAAGTGACCTCTTTTCCCTGGAGGGGCTTCTGCTTCTTGAGGGACTGTTGGGATTCTGTGCACAGATTTAAGACGGTCATATGTGTTGGTGGATTTCCAGTCTCCGCTTTAATGAGTTTCATGACCAGGTGCGATCATGACAGGACAGTCTCTACTAATCAGTGGTGCAACTTCTTTTAGATCTATTTTTTGGTGTTTCCTCACTGTGTGTGTATGTGTGGAACAGGCACAGACCCTGCCACGGACCTGAGAGGAACTGGCTTCCTGGGATTGATGCACACGCTGTACCTGGTCATGGACCCAGAGACACTCCAGCTGGCTCGAGACATCTACAAGCTCTCCCAGCACACTACTCAGGTCAGCAGTCATATGTTTACCCCGAACACTGACCAAAAAGGTGAACAAGTTTCCATTCATTCTTACAAAGTAGAGGCTCAGAACTGGATCTTAGTCAAAATCAAAAGGAACAGACTGGTGCAGTCCATTTAACTGTGTACTACTTGTTTTACAGAATTTCCCCTTCTGTTTGATGTCTATTAATATTACTCGCATTGCCCTCCATGCCCTACGAGAGGAGTGCCTCACTAAGTAAGTAGTGCAGGTAACCTGCATTAAAACGTATTGTAGCAGAATGTCATTTGCTACTGCTATATGGTAAGGTGAAATCTTAATTGTATACACTCCTTCCTGCAAGCAGGGTTTTAGTAAATTAAAACGAAAGGTAGAGAACGTGTCTTTAGTCTCATGTTAGATGTCTTGGATTCTTTGATGCTCTGCGGAGTGTCTAAGAAGAGACACATATTGACTGAAAGAGCCTATCCTTGTATAGTTTAAGTAGGTAGCTGCGTCAGCATGCGTAGGCCGCAAAGGAGCAAGTAAAGGTTTATTCCATGCTGAAAAGAAGAAAAAACACACAAACTGAAGAAGGCTCCACAGCCAAAATGTTGTTTCTTTTCTTCTCTTTTCGGCATGGAATAAAACTTTACTTGCTCCCTTGTATGGTTAAGATGACCTTGGAGTAAAGCCTATGTCCACATGTGAGCTGGAGTGTCCGTCAGATTAGCCATTTTGTGGCCAAAACCAGGATTTTAAAATTCATTGTGAATAAGAGATGAAATGCATTTTGTGCAGCTGAAGAGTATGTGGGAGTGTGCATGTTCCTGGTTACTGATTCGGTTGTTTTTAGGGAGTGCAATCGCAGGCAGCAGGTGGTTGGGGTGCTTAATGATTTCTACGTCGCCACGTTCCTGCAACTGTACCAGATCTGGAAGACGCAGTGCAAAACCATCTCTGATTCTGGCTTTGTACTGAAAGGTAATGATGGAGAAGGCATCCTCAGTCTGGTGTTACACGCCCAGAGCTTTTGTCCACGTTGTTGTTAATTTTCTCAACAGCTCATTTAATTTAGCAGTACATTGCCAAATATGTATAAGAACATTTAGAAAAACATTTAGTCCGTCCTTATTGTGTGATTACCTCATGATCCTTGAATGTTCTTCAGCTGCTTCTTAAACAATCCTCGACAATCAGCTACAACTGCATAACTCTGAAGTTTATTCCAGACTTGCTCAACTCTTCTTGTAAACATTTTTCAGTCCTACATATCGTAGCTTTTAAGTTTTGCTTGTGTTGATAGGTTAAGGTTTAATCAAAGCCACACTAATGGTTCCCTCAGCTTGTCTTCTCAAGTACACCGTGTCCTAGAATAGCTCATCCGAATCCCCACATTGTTTTTCCATTGCAGAAGTGGAAATGTTTGCCAAGAAAAATCCAAAACAGCTCTTGCGGCGTCTGGAGGGGTTCTTGCATGAGCGCCGGGCCGGGGGCGGCGGCCTGGTACCCGAGACTCCTTCCCAAAACCCCTCTCCCAGGTCTTCGCAGTTGGGCCCCTCTGCAACGCGGTCCAGTGGCAAGGAAATGAACTTCATCGGTGTGTGCGAGCTTCCACCCGAGATGGAAGGAGAGGCCCGGCTCATCTAATAGGACATGCTCACAGGTGGAGAGGGACCCAGACCGGTCAGGAGATGTCAGTAACGCTTCATTATCACCAAACGTTTTCCACACAGCAGCACTGATGGGCAGGGTGAACTGAGGGCTTGAGAGAGGCTGTGCTAAAGGGCTCCCACACAACCTGGAAGGCTTCTCTCATTTATATTCACAATGCAGCTGGTACAAATGTGTCATTTCTTGTATTGAACCAGTGTGGAAAGCTCCTTAAAAAGCAAGCTCTTCACAGTTGTTTTACATTACTGATTCTTGAAGGTGATTGCAAATATCCCAAATATGTAGGTTCATATTTAAAATGTAATAAAAGGACTTTGTTGGTTATGGCTGTGTGAAAGAATGTCATTGAGATGGGCAACCAAATTTGAAGCATTAACCTCAAACAGCCAAGATTCAGATCATCTGAACATCTGTAATAAGGAGTAATGTGTCTTCAGCTATAAAAGGAGAAGATCGTTTGATTGTGAGGGATGAAAATTAGCTGATATGGTAGTGTTTTGACAGATAACTGGTTAAAGTACCCTGAAGATTAGCCTAAAGGGAGTGTGGGAACCCTTTTCCATCTGCAGAGGTAGGGATGAATGGAGTTCAGGAATTTACTGACACTTTGGAGTGATCATAACATTACAACTTGATGCTGAGTAGAGTTTTGTAGTGGTTTGCGATTCTAAGGTGCTTCAGATTGTCTGAAATAGTCTCAGCACCACTGGGTACAGCACTGTCATCTGCCTCATTTAAATACCATCCAGACATTAAAAATGTTTTCAAATAAATGTTTTAAAACTAGGTTGAAGTAGGTGCAGGTGCAAAACAGCTTATCTTTTCAGACTGATGTTGCCATGCTGTCTCAAGTTAAGCTCCACAAAGCTTCCCAATCACAAGAGCAAACAGTTTACTAAGCCTTTTGACTGGAGATAAAATTAAATGATTAAACTTCAGACTTTAATAATTTAATGCAAATTAAAGGTAGGTTCTAAAATTACTCTTTTATCCTCTTGCTATTTTTTTCTCCCATCATGAAATGTTGAGGTTACACTTGAACATGTGCACTTCCTGTTGCAAAAGGCTTTGTGAATTGTTCCTTCCATTGCGCTCAATCTTGGCAGTATTCTCTGTGCTAGCCGTAGATAGTGCTGTTGCTCAGGATGTGAAGTATTCACCTGGTCAGTAGATCCCTGCTATATTTTCATTTGTGCTTTCCAGCTACTGCTTCATGCTGCGAGTTTAAATGTGTTTAAATATTGGTGACATAACCATGCAGCCACCCTTTTACAAGTAGCTGTAATCCATGTGCTTTGTTCTGTATACCCCTGACCACAGGATTTTGTAAACTCAGGTTTCAGTGGCGTTTGGCTTATGTTACCAGTTACACTTTGTTTATAATGGTAGGACACTAATAAACACCAGATTTAACCTGGTGGTTAGTCAGAGAATTAAAGCTAGTCGTTTTCTTCTCTTGTTTTATCCTGTTTACCCCCATAAAATAAAAATGTGCATTACTTGATATGACAATGAGCCATGTTTTTGACACAATCTTTAGGTATGAAAAGAGATTAATCATTCGGTATTGTGGCTGTTAGATTTATCATCACCCTTGACAAAGAACCTGGTGCACTTTACGTTTGGAACACTACAGCTCAGACAAAACAGGTAATTTAGACCTTTTCAGCATGCAAACAAATTATAGCCTTCATTCTTTGAGGACAACAAAATTGACAGCACTGGATAAAATCAATGTGTAGAGTGATCCTTGTAAATTTTTTAATTTGATCTTAATTTTATGCAACAATATTGGCTAGGTTGCCCAATTACTATTGATACTAAATGATTTAGATAATATACACAAAGCTGAAGTAGTGCAAAGGAGAGTTTTCAGTTCTAATTCTGCCTACATTTAAAGCTATAAATTGATCCTGTTTTTTGAGAAACATAAATTTACAGAAGGTATAATTTAGATATTTAGGTTTTGTTTATTTAAAATCTGAGTCCTTTTCATTTTAAGGGGCTAGCAGCAGTTGCTTAATGATAAAATCAAAACACTGAAAACGAACGTGATGAAACTGACCAAGCAGAACTTTACTGAATTAGCAGAACCACAATTAATAGCAGGAAACCTTGCCAGCTTATTCATTCTTAAAATCATGAGGATTAGGCATTATATCAGTTCGTGACAATGAGGATCCCTCTAATTAAGCAAATTGGTTGGACTAAATTTTACAAGCGTATTTCAAGTTTTTTTATAACTTTTTCTTGAATCTTGTGCTGTGAGGCTGTACTGAGGGAGTATTGTACAAATGTGAATGCATGAATGCGGAGTGCTGAATGTTTTATTAATAAATTCCATGTATGTGTGAGATCACCACTCATGTATTTCAACAACAGTTTCTTCATTTAGTTATTGGTATGTTGGATAACACTTTGGTATAACAGATCTAATACTGATAGTTTTCTTTGTTGTATATAAATGGTGACAAATCTCTGGTGGACATGTACAGTTTAAAATGCATCACAACTCAGTCATTTGTACAACAACTTGAATATAAAGCACTTCTATCTGTATGGCATATGGAAATTGATACAATTGCAAAACCTGTTAAAGACAAAATTATTTGACTCTTTTTACAGTGGAATTGGATTTAAATCGTATGGATTGTTGTGACAACAGTCAAAACCTGTTGTGGACAAAGTTACTCTTAACTAATATTTTTTTTAAAGAAAAAATAAGTTGAGCACAAAGTTTTACAGGTCACCGAGGGTAATCTTTGTGAGATACTGAAGGAACGGCCTTTTACTTGACAGATACAAAGCTAATACAATGGTTGACTGAGGAAGCTAGGACAACGATTAGTTAAATGGGGTTTGGTAACAGATACTCATGATTTTAAACAAAGTTGTCTCTGTAGTTTGCCTTACACATGTCAGAGATTGAAGCAAGGAACTACTGACACGCTCCTGTAATGCGTTTAACACTGCAGTAAACATCACCGTAAAAATCCTCCTGACTTCCTGTACTGTCTGATAAGTGCTATGCAGTTAGAGATCTATTTTACTGGTATCTAGTGTCTAACATAAAATATGCTTAATGGTTCTTTGAAAAAAGTTAAAAGCTTAATTATTTTATAGTGTAGTTAAATGTTTGCAGTATGCCAATGAGTGAATTACCCTGTTGTAGAATGCATGTAGCCCATAGACCATGGGAGTCTGCAGTGCAAAGGAAGCTTCTCTTTGTTCTGTGTCTGTTGTATTGTCACTGCACTGCTGGGAGTCTGTCCAACAGAAGGGGTCACGATCTCTGTGTGTTTCAGTTTATTCCACCAGACTTGAGGGGCTGTTAAGCATTTGTACCTCCCCTGCTGCTTTATTACAACAAATTGGACCCTTACAATTCTGTATTCAACCACCTACTTACCCAGGCAGCCACAGTCTTAGGATGCTTTTTGGGGAAAAGGGGAACATGAAAATCCCCAAAAGGGGAACTATCCACAGAAAAAGCCCTTTACTGTATAAGGGAGACTATTACATGGGCATTATACTTCTGTATTTACCTTGCACTTGAACCAGCACTTTCCTCTGTTTAATAAAAGTACAAGTGCTGCAGTGCTTTATATATTACCTGCTACCTTAGAGTTAATATAATCCAGCAAGGCAGGGTTGTTATTCCATAAGGGACATTCAGGCCTCTCTCACACTGTTCTTATTTTGAAATGAGCAGTGTTGTGCACATTTTTGTTCAACATAAGTGCTACTGTCATCAGATTTCAATTGTTTTCAGATGAGTTGAATCTCCGTTTCAGTCCGTTACACGAAATGGGCTGCTGTCTTTTGGAGGTGAACACTGCTGTTTGCACCTGCTCTGTGTGGCATGTGCATCGTGAAGCCCTACTTCTTCATCCCCTTGATAGTGGTTTGGACTTCTGGCGCACAGCTACTGTTATGTTCGATCTGGTTCACATCCAGCTCTGGTGTGAGGGGGCTCGGATCAAAGGAAGATGAAATAGCTGCATCGTGGTTCTGGCTTAGCTCGGTGTTGCTGGGGTTTGCATGCAAACTTTAGCCAAAAAAAAAAGCAATGTACTTATTTATGGCACCTTATATCCTAGTTAAGGAGCATGCACTCTCTGTAGTAGTTTGACTCCTTTGTGATTGAGCAGAGCAGCATTGTTCCTCCAGCAGTCCAGAATCACCATGAGGCTGGCAAAATGGCTTTTGCAGCATTGGTGCTGGCTCAACTCTACCAGAATCTTATACATTCACAATTACTAAGACTTATATGCAGTATACAGTATAGAACCAGGATCACTGCTGATGTTAACCAGTAATACTCTTGCAGACTAACAACCCATAAGCATGAAATAGCTTCGCCTCTCACTTGTCAGAACTTCAGACCAAACAGGAGCTGAGTGCTTGTTTGAATTGTTCACTTTTCAATGAAAAATACATGCCTTTTGTTATGCACTGACTGAGCAGTGTAGTGGCTTTAACCTACAAGAACAATGTGTTAGGCTGCTGTTTTTTTTTTTAATTTGCGAAGGCTTTAATTTTCACCAAGTATTCAAATATATGCAAATGGCTAGGTCCTGTACATTTTTAAGTGTTCTAGATGGAAATACATTTATAAATTTGGAACAATATATGTAAAATCTCACTGCTTACAGTGAAAATGATATGTTTGCCCACATACACACTTCTGCAAATCTATGTAAATGAAGCCATGTTCAAAGGGCTTTTGATAATCTTAGGAAAGGCATATATATTTATGATACTTTTGTCTCAGGATGTGTTTGCCTTCTATACTCAAGTAATTTAATTAGAGTGAGGAATTCAAAAAACCTTTTGACTGTTGTTGCTACCAAAAATTACCAAGACTTGAAATAAAATGCTTACTTTTAAGTTCCCTAATTAAGAATTCTTTTTCACCTCCAATGCATAGTCTGTTTGCTTGGCTTTTTGATTTCTCTCTTGGATGTCTGCTTACTCTCTAGATCCTTATTAATTGTATTCATTGAGACAAAGCAACTTCCTATTCCCTGAATTTTACTTTGTTTCATATTAATTTGTTCCTTAATGCATTGTATCTGTGTGAATTGTAGAAGATCTATTTTATAACTCGTTACTGCTAAGTATATACAGTTGTACATTGTATGGAGAAGCATTACAAATAAATTACATTTGAAGACTATAGTTCTTGGCCATTTCATTTCCACTCTAGAACTCTGTTCTTACACAGTATGTTAAAACACGTTTGATTGCAGAACAAGACTGTATGGCTAATGTAATACTATTGACAGGCAATGGTGGAAATACAGTACAAGCAATAAGTGGTTTGTGCTACAGGTGATCCAGAAACAGGTGTATACAAGTCATTGGAGAGGCATACAACCCATAAAACGGATGAATTCCACAAACAGTTCTATTTTCGCATCTGACAAAAACTGAGAATGGTCTATGCTTATCACATTAAGATCTAAGAATTCTTGTGAGAAGCTGGAATCCTTTATCCTTACGCATTCACCCTGTGCGTGTGCCGAGTGTCCAAGGGAGACGTACTGCGCCAAGCTCTATGCACTAAAACCCCTCCCTCCAAGGGCAAGCGCTGTAAGAGGCAGAAGGCACACGCCTGACAGCTGCCCATTCATTCTCTATAGCCTTCTATCCCACTGGGCCCCGGGACGAGAGCTGGGGTCGTAAAGGGTCACCACTGCTTCCAACATCTGCTAATTGTCTTGCTAGGCGGGCCTCACCTCACATGTCCTTCACTTTATATCCTGAAAAGCACCTGAGCAGTTCAATGGAAAGATTCAGGAAAACTGCTCTGTGTTTTTGGAACAGGAGTTTAAAATTCCCTGCTTCTCTTCTAAACTGTTTTCCTTATCTGCAAAGTCAGTCATCCACCCAAAACGTACACCACATAAAGGAAACTTTTAAAATAAGATTAACTTCTAAGGGTAGAATACATCCTTTAAAGCTAATAACAAGGGTTAGTGTAGTCTAAAAAACATTCCTTGACAACATTTTCTGTATTTTAACTCAGTCATCTGGTTGACTGCTTTTTTTATTTATAGTCTTTTCTCAGTGGATGAAACATTTACTTCTGCATGAGGAGTAAAATGGCTACCGGCAAGAGGATACACGTTCCTTGTCATTAAGTACAGCGAACCACTGATTTTGAAAACGTGACTGAAAATTGATCCAAGGTATTCTTTACATATAAAGGGCTACCTTGGTGTGCCGAATGGTGCTAGTAGGCAAAGTAAGCAACGAAGATTGTTATAAAACTACAAGACGTTTACTTCTGCTGGGTAATGGTTAATACAGAGTTTAAGAAGCGATAGCATAACAGTTTGTCATTTAAACTACCATGGAAGCCACGCATCACAAATGTTTTATAATCAATGTTTGCCGGTACTACTGATACTCAAGTTAGCCATAATATCAGTATGGGTTTGACGCGTTCCTGCCTTATGCTCCCGTGAGAATCTATGTTACGTCTTAATCTTATGTTAAGTACGAAATGAAATGTATTATGTGTACGCCCTAAAATCACCCTGGTTATTTGGAATCAAAGTAGAGCTCCTTGTCCCAGTTTACTTTGTTCCGACCTTTTTTAAAACTCATTTGGGAAGAAAAATAGTTCCGAACTTTCTATATCGTTGAAACATACCGTGGCGTGCACGAAATCGTGAAATCCGCAGGATCCCCCACTAAAATATTCAGTGTAATGGTAATTTGCGGGTATTACTGAAGTGTTGAGCATCATTGACTACTAAGTGCTGTAATAATCTAGAAGGCGTGGTGTCTACACTAACTTTAGAAATAGTGGCTTGTTATGGTGGAATTAAATTGAACATTAATGCTATACGCGAACCCGACCCCCTCCTCCAAACTTTAGACACATCCTATCTATCAAAATAACACAAATGAACTTATTTAAATACAAATACAATTTAATCGGTGAAACTTTTTTTTCTTGTACGGACAAAAAAATAGGACAAAAACCATTTGCGCAACAATGTTTATTATATGCCGCGCGATTTCATTTGCATCACAACTACACTTCACGTGTCCTACCAGCGTAAAATCACAGAATTGCAAATTAATGACACGGAGTTCAACAAAAAGGTACAAGCTTCTAAAGAACAAGGGCACATTTTAACCAGATCTTCTGTAATAAAGCAGAAAGTGTGCACACCCCCAGCGGTGAAAGGACATTAGCATTTTAAAGCAGGGGTTCAGGCAATTCCACTGAGGTAAAGTGCATCATCTGTTACAGCGTTTGCATTTCCAAAGTAAGATTTAATCTTAAATGAGGTTTACTGTTTGCAATGGCTTTTTTGTCCTGTAATCACCATGGTTCATAAATTATCGAGGACTTTCTTAAGAAAACACACATGTTAATTTCACAAGTGCGAGCGTCGTGTGCTGGGAAGAGTATAAATGGAGGCCGCGCCGGCGGTGCCTAGCCAGTTCAATTCAGCTGTCAAAAGAGTTTCAAGTTTACTTCTGCGGTTTTTCTTTAAACATATAATGTACTTTTTAAACTAATCTTTCTACAATCATACGCAGAATGCAGTCTGGAACGCTTCCATCACTGAGCAAAGTATCTTTTTCTGTGAGCGATATTTTGGACCCTACTAAATTTCTTGGGAGACGTAGCCGAGTTCACCGCGCAAACGGAGTCGAATACCATACACAGAAAAGTAATGGTAAGATTTTATTTTCCTATGTATAGTATTCGTGTATTCTAGCGCCACATTATCGAAAAGGCGCCATATATTGCCTAAGAAACGGCCACGGTGCCACAAGATAGCGCTGCGGAATCGCTGTGCTGTGTTGCACTTGCCACACAGCGAGCTGGAGAACGTAAAACCGGGGGCACAGCAGCACACTAATCTAGTCCAGGCACTCCAAAGTAAATTATCGTGTTTTTCGAGTTAAGGCAGCAGTTATTAAACGTGGGAAACGTTTACGAATCATTCACGAAACATTTAACAGTTCTGTTGGGTTCTGTTTCCACCACGCACGAAAATAAACGGGCGGTTTTATTTTGAAAACATACATTTTTTTATGACGCTTGGCGCACACAACAAAGGGGCGATTGGATGGGCTAGGTCGTGCGTATAGTATGTCGTTATCCCAAAACCTGCTTTGTCCCCCACGCCCTGCTTGGAAACCATGAACCGAACCTCAAGGGGAAATGTTCTAAGTATCCGAATTTAGAGCTATTTGCAAACTAGTGATCCAAACCATATATAGTGCCTTGCCGCAGGCACATTCTTATTGAGGCCCATGGCACTGGCTGTTTCACAGTTCCAAATACACCATTAAAAGCAAATTGGTTCCCTCTGCTTTTCTTTTAATCTTGCCACTTTTATTAAAACTATTGAATTATACGCCCTTGGCTCATGTAAGTAACTGTGGAATATTTTAAGATTTTCTGTTTTATATGTATTGAACGTTTACCGAACTTTTATTACATAGGCCCGCTGTTATTTGGTTCTCTTGCATGTGAAGACGCTCTGTCGAGAAGAAATGTAATATAACGTGATTACCTTGATTTGAATCAGTAGTACAGCGTTGACACCAATGTATTAGTGTTGATTTCCCGTGAATCCACAATTTATCGTATACTTCTAATAATAAAATAATCTAGACTTTTACCATGTGACAAAAGCAGACGTTAATAATCTCTTGGGGCCTCTCTGTTTTCTTTCAGGTATCAAAGATTGTCAACAGGAAAGGCCGGACAGACAAACCGACGGCTCAACAGACTGTACTGCAGAGCTCTCTGCCCGCCGTGGTGAAACCGCTGACCCGTGTCCTGCGGCATTTTCACCCGGGACCGGCGAGAGCCCCGTTTCCCAGAGCAACCTCGAATCGCCAGCTCCGCACGGCCGCAAGCCAAGCCCGGCAAAGCCCAGATGCAAGTCCCGGCGGATCCGGACAGCCTTTACATTCGAGCAGCTCCGAGTCCTCGAGAACCACTTTCGTGCCAGGCACTACCTGTCCGTCTACGAGCGCTACGGCATCGCCACGGCGCTGCGCCTGTCCGAAACGCAGGTGAAGATTTGGTTTCAGAACCGCCGCACGAAGTGGAAGAAAGAACGCGGGGGAAAGGAGGCAGAAAACATGGAACAAGGCGTCCAGAATAACTGCCTCTTCCCTCTGCCTTTCCCCGCGGCTTTACCGTGCACACCGCAGGGCACCCTGAGAGACTGTTACCCACCTTTCAGTCTGTGCTCGCAGCCATCTTTGCTGTCCCCATTAGTTGGTAGACCCGTTTTTTAAATAGGCGATTTCCCCCCCTAAATTAAATGTTTACTCTCTTAAATGTTAGAAGAAAGAAGGGCATTTCTGAACACTTTTTCAAATTCCCTGGTGTGAAAGTTTACAGCCAGAAACAAAAACAGTCTGCTTTAAGGACCGCATTCATAAAGCGTCTTCGCTCTTTTTCTTGCTTGTGAGAAAACGCAGAAATATATTCCATGATACGAATTTTGAGTAGCTAAATCGTTGTTGGTTTTATTAATACCATGAGTTGTTTTTTGTATTTTCAAAATCCGGGAGGTAAACTTAACGTGACATTAATGGATAAAGCACCACATGTAGCGCTGCGTTCGCTCAAACTGGAAGAAAAACGTAGACTTGCTTGGATGTATGGAAATAATCGTTCTAAACATTTCACATAGTGTGAAATTCAGAATGTCTCTAACACCAAGAAAAAAAAAAGTGTATTTTTGTACCAAGATTTACTATATATTGATAAGATGATGTTCTTTTTGTAAAAAAATAAACAATCTGAGATAATTTAATATGCACTAACATCTGTATTGAATTCAACCGGAACATTATTGTTTCTTAAAGTTATTTAATTTGGAAGAGCAAAAATAAGTGTCGATCTGGGACGCGATCCTTGTGTCTGACTCAGTCCCTTAGTTTACCTCATTGAATGTGCAACTTCCTTGCCAATTACGGTGACTCAACTAGATATTTCTCTGTTGTAAGTCATGCAAAGTTGCTTTAAGTTCATTGTTAAAGGGAAAGCTAAGAACAATGTAGTGGTTACATTTCGTTTTGTTTTCGAATGAAAGTGGGGATTTTTTTTCTAAATGTTTTTGTAACAATTATTACGCTTTTGCTCTGTTGTAAATAAAGGTTTCCGAAATCATCTTCGGTGGGATTAAACAGTGTTGTCTTTAATCTGAAACATGTTTATTCTAACTCGAGTAGAGAGTACAAGGACATTTAGTAACTGTGGCAAAGCAGGAGGAGTTTGTGGCTGAAGTAGAAAAAAGTACTGAGAATATAGGGTACTGTGTCACCAATAGCTCCTTACCCTCTGAGAGTCCTATCTTAAACAAAAGACTGGCCTTCGAGACACAGCCAAAACATAAGTCTTGTTAAAACGTGTTATGGGCAATCTTTTTTTATTTCTGCACATGGCGCACGTATCCATCGTCATTTGCCCGTGCTTCTCTTGCGCGTTTTGTATGTTTCATGTTAAACCCAAACCCTCTGCACTGTCATATTTACAGGTTAATGCACAAAGTATACTTATGTCCTTTATAGTGCCAGATAGGAAATTTAACAAATAAGAAATATAAAGACTGTAAATGACATAAATGGAAAACAAACAACAATTGTAAGCCTTAAAATATAGAAATGCAAATAAAAAAGATGGTGTGTGAGATAGAGACATACGATGCATGCATGTTGTAAAAATAAACTATTCCAAATATATCAGTTGTCCAAATTAAATGGGTGAATAACCATGGGAATAAAGGATATCCTGGTTCCACTGTGTTTAAATCCAGGTAGCCTAAATGAATACCCTGTTGAAAGGAGCTCAGATGAAGTCAGATGTGGCACACAGGGAAAATGAGCACATCAAGAACAAAGGTACTTTTTTCACACTTGTTCTGAAAGTGTCCAGATTTGGGTAAAGTTCTGGAACAGGTCTCTTGTTATACTATGATTCTAAATAGGACCGTTCCATCTTCACACATGGTAACTCCAAGTTGAGGAAGATGACTCCAAATGCCATGGCTGAAACGTATCTGTTTGTCCGACCTGGCGGTAGCAAAACAAACATTAGAGCTGAGAACATCGGCATTCCCTCCAAGATTATTGGATCTCGGCATATTTTGCTATGATTTAAATGGAGCTCTCAGCAACCTGGATCCATGGTGTGGGAGGGTGAGAAGAGTTCTTCCGCTGATGTAGTCAAAGCCTTATTGCTAGGGAATCCCAAAGGTAATAGAGTCTAACCAGCAACTACTGCTTAACTGATATACCGAATGAAGGGTCAAGTGGGCACCAATGGAGTTTTTAACGAAAGGTCAGGAGGGATAAAGGCAGCCAAACTAATTAAACCCAGCTGCCGCAAGTCACACTAATTCTGACGTAAGCGCTCAGTCTCCATATATACCACACGTCACCCTCTCCTGTTCCCCACCCATTGTTCGCATCCCTCCTCCACCTCCTCGCCACCTTTGCAGCTGCCCCCTTGGTTGGCTGGGGGTCGTCCAATGGCCGGGAGGTTGGCCCTCCGCCAAGTCTCCACATCTCAATAAACAATCCTACTTCCACTGCTGTCATTCTCCATGAAGACCTTGAGGAAACAGCTCAATGAGGAGTTTAGATCCCTAAGCAACAAGCAAGCGAACAAGTGTACAACCCCTATGTGTTTGGGGAATACTCTGGGCTTTGGTTTCAAACATAACAATATGGTGGCATTTATGTTGAAATTGGACTTTTTTTCAGTGTATTCAATGTAATCTTTCTAATTACCTCAAAATATTTTAATTACTCTAACACTCACTAAAAGGCAGTACTCAGCATGTAAATGGGGGTTTCCAGAAGAATACTTCATTAAATACCTAGAGCATGTTAAGAAGTGCCTCTGTCAGTCATATCGTCTCCAGATTATTGGGCTCTTACTGAAAACAGGAAAAGGCCTTTTTAATGTGGTTTGGACAGAGAGCATTTTTTAATTGAAGCCAGAAAACAATTTTTGTCTCAGCAGTTCTGGGTAACATGATTCAGGCCTGAAGAGCTAGTTAATGCAGTTTTAACAGGGCTCAGCAGTGATGGAAGAAGACTGTTTTTCTCTGTCAAGGGATCAAGGTTTCTTCTTTGATTATCCAGATTACTATCAAGGGATGCCTCTAGATCACGACGTTGTATTACGTATTGTGTGTTTTGTATTTGTGTTGTCATTTTTTAGCTGCGGATCACGCCGAAACTGCTCGAGCATTTTTCCCAATGGAAATTATCTTCCAAAAGTGAATGTTTCTGCCTGTTTTTCGTCAGTTAGTTTACGAGAATGATACCAGATTCTCAATTACAGTGATGACCTGGAGACCCCATTATGAAGCAGGGAATTTAATGGAATAAACAGAGTGAACTACCTCAAGGGCACAGCAGCAGTGCTTCTCCCAGGAGCTGATCCAACAGCCCTGTGGTCTGGAGTTTAGAGGCCTAACCACTGCTGCTGCTCCCTTGAGTGAGATGCTTCTCTTCTGAAATCTCATGTATTCATACTTCTCCATGTGTTACCATTTTCTGTGTTTCAATCAAATTCCATTAGCATCAATAAATACAAATTTGGCTGTGGGAATCAGGGAAATATGTATAAATGTACTCTGTTACATTCCATAAGGACGTCTAAGGAACGTAACCGCAAACAGTTTGTGTCTTAACTCTTGTGAAAGTCTAGTGTGGATATCACCCTCGACTGGTTTGATTGGTATGCATGCAGGAGGCAGCAAACGTTTACAAGCTATCACAGTAAGCTTCTGTAAAGCCGCATATACAGTTAAGCGTGTGAAAGGATCGTTTGCTTATTTTACGGAAACCCCGCGGTAAAATTCTTTCCTTCTTAACTCATATATTCCACCATTGCTTTCCAGAACAAGAATAAGTATATGAGTGGGGTGGTCTTCTATATTATTATTATAGTTGTATTAGATGTGGTCAATTGCCTAGACAAGGACAATCATCAGGCCCATGACCCCTAGAGCTTTATTTCTTCCACTGGGAGTTTTTGTTTTCCTCTCCTCTGTGCCTACACAGTCTACTGCTTTTGTACAATATTATCAACTACTATATAATTCTGTAGAGATCTCTGTGATTGACTGTTGCGATTAGCACAACTGCAGCTAAAATGATTGAATAAATACACATATACTACACAGCCCTGATCTCCAAGATGCTACTGTATTTGTAATTTGAACACGTGTCCAGATGTGTATCTCTAATATGTGTGCTAAGTATGTAAACAGAAGTTTCTTAGGCTTGTGATGCCTTCTGTTTATAAGAGCCCTGGCAAGTCTTGCGCAGAAGGATCAAAGCTGGGCATTTAATGAGAGGTCATACTCTTGAATGTCAGAAGGAAGATCAGCACATTTATCCAATGGGAATGTACCGTGAACACAACAGGTGCAAATCAACCCTATAACATCGCAAGGGCATGAGCCTACCTTTCTATCCAATAAAACAACACAAGGTCTAATGTTTTGTTCAATAATTAATCTAATGTGCTTAATCACATTCTTACAATACAACTCTTCTATGCATATGTATTATTTCAGACTCCCACTATACTCAGACTCCCAGGCAGACAAAAGAATGATTTTTTCTGCCATGCAGTGTCATCTGTTAGAGAGGGGGAGCCAGCTGTAATCTAGGGTTTACTTCACTGTGGTCCTTGAGGTTCACAAGCTTTGTGAAGCTTGTTGCTCCCGAGTTCCTAATTGCCTCATCATCTACTTAAGTGAAACAGTTCGACTATTGTTTCCTTGGTTATGAAACTGTTTGAAGATTTAAACCTCTGCTCAACTGAGTTTCTGAGGTGTTCACTAGAGGATAGAGTTGTCTTCTAGCACATCTGGGGCGCTAACCCCAATGTCCTGGCTAAATTCCACTCTGGGTTTGCATAGTCTGGCCTTCCAAAAGTCCCCCTTTAATTGAACAGGTGAAGTAAGATCTGACTCCTCTACCTGCTGTGCTCTGCAGTGGGGCTGCTGTGAACTCCATTTCCAAGGTGGATGAAGTGGGTTCTCACCTCTATCTGAAGAGCTCTGGGATCCTTTGGGAGAAGTAAAGAACCACAGGAGTGTAAGGTATTATGAAAGGAATGAATTCCAAATAAACATAGGTAGCTTCCTTCTGCAATTGTTTCATTTTTTTGTAGTGTGATTGTGACAGTTTCTTCAGTAAATCATTTCAAGCTGTAAGTCATGCGTTAGCCTCTTCCGGAACAACTGTGATTAAAAAGCGTAGGTATACATTACTGAAGGCGACACGGTTTACAATGTGCTCTTCTGTGCTTCTGTACAAATTACTTAATTTGCCTTTGATACCCATGTGGTTCTAATAAAGATGTGTAGCTATAAACATCCAGTGGTGCGTACAGACCTAGGTGAGTGAATTTAAAGTGGAAAAAGATCATGCACTGAACAGCTACAGTAAATTCTTGGCAGAACCATTGTCTGGAGCCAAGCCCTGATGAACTAACTCTGGAATTAGTTACCTGTAACATAGGCATGCAGTTTTGAACTTCTTTTCTCATGTTGTGCTGAAAAAAAGAAAAAGACAAGAAATATTAATAACCACAGAGGTCTGCTGTCTCAACCCCTTTAAAAATAAAGATTGAAATATGCTTATGCCCCCTTTCTCCTCTCTCAAACCACACCTACGTCCTTTGTAAACAGGAAAAACAGTGATATCTTTATACACATCACACCCAAAAAGTCGATTTTACAAACTTTATACACCTGTAAATTTTACAAATGTATTTTTTTTGTTTTAACAGTACTGACACTATCTCAAATAGTTCAGTACCCTAACGATGCAATTAATTAGACAAAAGGAACGTCACTCCAGTCCCCCAAATTCTCAGATCTGCAAAGCCTTCTTACGTGATGCATTTATGTTAGGAGGTGGCAACTCTGGTCCCTTCGGGTCTCAGGGTCTTCTGGTTGGATGGGTGTCTGAAATTAACAGCAGTACAAGAAATTTAGAAAAACCCTGGCACATCAGCTGTTTCGTAATCAAGGCCTCAGTCCGGGTAGTAATGCTGCAACAAGCCGCATGTCTATTATCAAAACGGACAGGCATTGCGTCGCGTCATCACCGGAAAGACTTGTGGTAAATAGGCGAATAGAATTCTTAAAAAAAGATTATGATCATTTAAAATTCTCAACAGTACAGAAATTAAAAAGGAAAGGCCACTCTTATATATAGTTCCGTTAAAGAGTGTTAAATACCACACCTGGTTTCTGTTATTGTAACGGCTACGCAAAACCATCACAGAGCGCTCTAAATGAAATAATCAGATATTTCCTGATTTGTCATGATGTTTTACTTACACATCACTGATAGAGATTATTTTAAACTGCGTCAGCAGGTTTTACATCGGCGCTAAAATAAACCACACAGCACCTGATTTCAAGATGTGTTCTTTCTGAGCTAGAGACCCTTCTTTTTTCGTTTTGGGACTCTTCTCCCCCTAACGCACTGTACCTCAATCAACCAACCTTGTTTACATTTGTTTTTAGAAATTTCGAATTATAAAAAACAATAAAGTGAAAAATTCCTTTCGTCTCAATCAGGCAAAATGTTTTTTTTTATTTACGCCATTAGTTCTGGCGTCTTTTTAACATGGATGTCTGGCCAGGAAAACCATTATTTCTGCGTATCCTGCGAGGATAATTTACAGATTTGAGACTCCGGCTTCAAACGCGTTTTCCTCCTCTACGTTTTGATCATCCAGTATTTGACAGGAAACGTTTTCTGCACTTAATACGATACTACATAACTTCCAGAAATGTCATTCGTAATTCGCAGATGAGGATCCGCACCTGTAAAAAAAGCTACTAAGATTTTGTGGCAAGTAAAATTTCCAAAAATGTTTTGATAACAATATCATCATAGGCTACGATCCTTAACTGTAAAAAGGAAAAACTACTGTATCTTAGTTTTCGTAGCTTGTCCTTTGCATATCGATAGTAACATTTAGTTAATTCTATTTTTTTGTCTTTTTTCCCTTAAATTCTTTACATTATAGGAACGTCCTAATATTATACATTATTAATAGAGAGACAAACCACAGGTAACATGCACAACAAAACATCGGCACATTGCTATAGGATCCCTAAACTGAGATGATCGCAAGTTGTAGCCCTTACTTCAGCCATATATAGTAGGTTGAGTCCTGGCGCTGTAACTGGAACTATC
This sequence comes from Atractosteus spatula, assembly GCF_055471065.1. Classification (NCBI taxonomy): domain Eukaryota; kingdom Metazoa; phylum Chordata; class Actinopteri; order Semionotiformes; family Lepisosteidae; genus Atractosteus; species Atractosteus spatula. The sequence continues at coordinate 8,015,960 of NC_142707.1, forward strand.
CTGCAGGTCTCGGCTTTGTCACCTAATTGATCCCCATGTAATTTTCATTACCCATTTAATGAACCTTTGCAACCTTCATTTACTGGGCCATTTGTTTAAGAAACTATAAAATAGTTTTTAATCAAACAGCTTAAATTGAGTTAGTAAGGGAGGCTCACATGTACAGTATAGAATAATATTGGCAATAATAATGGTAGAGGCAGTGTGCTCTTATGAGAATAGGTCTAAACACTATATTTAGTACAATGAAATCTTATTTTCCAGGCTGGACTTAAATTAAAAATAAATTAAAAAGGAAAATTATAGAAGGGTTTTGTTTAATGCTTCGATTTAAATTTCATTAAGTCACGTATTCAAAGCCATAAATTCGTCAAAAACCAAAAACTAGTAAACACTGTGTTTTTAATTTTATCATTTGGATTAAAAACGTCTTTTGGTTAATTAGTGTTTGACCGAACTACCTAATTAACAATACTTCAAATACAGTTTTAAAGACGTTGATATAAAGAACAACAAAACAAAACAGAAAGGGATATAAGAACAGAGTGACAAAGCCACAGATGGTTTTAATATATATATATTAATTCATTGTACAGTTTTAACCATTTATCTTTTGTATTTGAGTTTCTCAAACCAAGTCAAAAACTGAACAGAATTTTGAAGAAATGTTCAAGAAAACACTTCTCTTTTTCACACCGGTAATTTTGCACTGGGCATATTAGAGATTCCATAGACCCGCACAAAGTGCTATCCTAGGACCAATATCAACATTTAACAAAGTAACAAATACTTTGAAACTGGCCATCATTCTCTAACAGAAAACCACATACACTGTTTAAGTAAGAAAAATTCTGGGGAAGGGAAACTTGAGACCCTTCCTTCTAAAAGCGATATAGCCATCATTATAATCTGGGTTTAGTTGTGATTTTTGTTAGACTAGGTGAAGTTTTCATTAAATGTCCTGTCCTAATGGAACACCAGGTTTAAGACAGCTTCACTTAATCACTAAAGCGGTTTTACCCAGTCCAGGACTTGGATGACCAGATGTGTCTATAGGTTTTCAGTCCAACGGAGCTCTTAACAATCTGAATCATCTTATTTTTGGTCTGACTGGACCAAGTTAATGGCTTCTCACAGCTCTCTCCTCAGGTTCTGGTGCTTTAAAAAGACCTGGAACACATGCAGACACACAGTGCCTCCAGGACCTTCAGGATCTTGGTTGGGACTCTTGGTCACCAGGAGTGAATTAAAAATGTTCTCATAGTGGACTGCCGAGTGCCTATAGACTTGCTACCTCCCATTCTGTTAGTTCTCTCAGTCTGGCATGCTTGTGTGGAAAACAGTCCAGGCAAGAAAATAACCCGTTCATTTCATTTACATCTCTTTTTGCTGGACAAAACATGGAAGAACCCCTTTAAAGACATTTTAAAGGTAATTATTTGCTTCAATGGCAATACAGAGAAGATACAGTCTCTGCAACCTGCTCATTCCAGAAATCCGATACATCCAGCTCCTTTATTATTCTATTGATCCTAATGGAATGACAACAGAGCTGGTTGGAGCACAATTCCAGAATGGAGTAGATTGGAAGGGCTTGTGATAGTTAGGCGGCCCTGATACAGAGAGTCTTCTGACCCTACAGGCCATGTTCCCCAACTCGGATCCTTCCTGTCACGCCCACTACACCTAGAGGGTGCTCTATTTTCCTTCTGTTCCTAGTTCCCTGTGATTATTCATGTCTTTCTGGTGTGTCTTGTTGTGTAGCCTATTTATTTCCTGCTTCTGCTCTGCTTCTTGCTCGGCATTGTTGTTCAGTTGCCCTGAGACCCGCCTAGCACCAGGTCACTCCTGTCCTTGGCCTGAGGGCATCGGTTTCTATACGGCTTCTCCTGAACAGCTGAGCCCGGGCTAATCCCCGTCTCGCCGCTACGCATAGGGTCTCTATCGCTCTCCTGCCATTCCGCGGTTCATCCTTTCCGACATCCGTGACACTTCTGTGGTGAGGAAATGGATGAAAATAATTTGGCTACTTGAACAAAGACTTCAGCTACTTGGAAAAGGTGGAATGGGAATCTAGAGGAGCCTAATTTGTAGTCCCCGAGGGCTAGTGCTAAGGGCCTATGGTCAGGGCTGGCTTGTTCTTCTCTCCCTGTAGAACGTTCACCAACGGCTATAGCCAGATAGTGCGCAATATGGTGCATTTCCAAAAACAAAGGAAATGAGGAAAACCAAAATCTTGAAGTCTTGTGGTTTTCATTTGCGCTGATTGTTGTTTCTTCTTTTAACTGGCACACTAGAAGGCAAACTTCTCTCATTTGTTTTCTATGACAACTCTGGCAGCAGCAGAAGAAAAAAACAACATTGAAACCGGATTGTTCTGTAAACAAGATAATCTGAAATCTTTATTAAAAAGTAGTGCCCATTTTATAAGTACCTCTGGTTTTGATCCTATCCCTTGCTGTAATTATAGTGAAAACAATGGAATGTTACAATAAAACCAGTATTTCGATGTTACTGTTTAGATACCACTTGGGGCTACATTGCTTCATTATGAAGGATGTTCTTTGTGTTTCTCATCTTAAACTAATGTAAGGTCTAACCAACATTCTAGACTTTTGTTTCCCATACTATCATAGTCCCTTACAATTATATTGTCTGAGATAAATGCTGTGCACTCTAAGCAGTCTTTAGCTAGAGTTGTCCTTTGTTCTGTTTTGATTCTTCTCCTGCCTGAATTATATAAATGAAGGTATTGCAATAAAGTGACATTTAGAGACTGAGACTGCACAGCTACTCTGTTTGCTTTTCACAAACATGTACAAGCATGTTTTTTAAAAAGAGTGACAAGAGGACGTGGATTGCCAATGTGAATAATAAAAACTTCAATCTGTCTCCAGCTTTAATACAAAATGGGCTTTTTTTGAGTTTATGAATAATCAGTATTTCTTAAGTTCAATAACCAGGACACAAATGTCCTCCACAATATAAGCATTCTAGTTTTTAAAATATACATACCTAAATTTGAATGCACATTGTACAGAAAGTCAGCTGGAGTTCTGGTTGCAAAAAATGCCTTAATGGCTTAAAAAAGTACAGTACCTTAAATATTATTGTTAGGGTTTTCCTTAGTTTATTTGTTTAATGCAAATGGCCACATCTCTTATTTCCATTTGTGTGGAAGGGTAAAAAAAACACTCAGAACCTAATAAAAGATATAAATGCAGGTCATAACCAAGATTAAAACTGTCTGGCTCACAAATAAACCTGCAGATCCTGCTGCCTCCCAGCTCCCTTTCAACTTCAGTCAGTCAGCTTCCACTTGTGCTGCTGACCTGCTTGGGTCAATTAAAAAAAAAACTGCGTTTACTGTCCCACCCGAGCCTCCTGAGTGTGGGTGGTCCTTTCTCAAACATCCGGTAAACCAAGGTGGAATTCCTGTTTGTTTTGTCGACACAATCGAGAGCTTAATGTCTGCCAAAGTTCGGTGATGAAGGGTGAGAAGAAAGGGAGTAGGGCTGGCTTTGAAAGTGGCAAGCCATCATTGTCGCAGACAGAGCCCACTTGTGTAATGTGTGTGTCTATGTACAGCAGGAAGGGTTTCATGAGTTAAGCTAGTGACAGTTTGAGCTGAGCTAAATTCTTTGTTCTGTCCCTGAAAGCCAGCATCTAGCAGTATGTCTGGTACTGCTTCAGTGTGACATTGAACCAGAATTAGGTTAGATTCAGAGGTTGTCAGGCAATGACTGTCTTATATTCTGTGTACTCTTTAGCAACTTTGAACTTGGTAAATGAACAGGCAAATTTCTCAGAAGGCCCAAATGTATATTTCTGCTGTCTTCGAGGAAGAGCATACTTTCTGGAATGGTTAATGGCTTTATAATTGTTTTATCTGACTAGTAATTGTATCCAAAGTAACTGACATTTGAGCAATTGAGGAGAAGTACCTAGCTCAGGAGTACAGGAGCACTGTCCCACCTCAGATCTGAATCTTCCTGTTCAGAAAGCAGAGGCCTAAGAACTGCATCACACTGCCACCATATGAGCAGGCCTGGCAGACTCATGTTGATGGATCTGGTGACATTTGCGATTAATCAAAATAATCCCATGTTTTTGGAATCATATAATTTGCTGTTGTTGTAAATAAAGAATTTAAGGAATATTGACAGTTCCGTTTCATCTCTATATGGTCATCAAAGACAAATTTCAAAACTGTAGATTTTAGAAAATGTCAAAAATCTGTATTGTGCTTCCAAGGATTCTTTGAGCTTCCTATCAGAAACAAACAGAACAAAAGACGCTGAATTCATTTAGGATAAAGGCATATGGTCGTGAATAAGTAAAACTAATAATAGTAATGTTCCTCATCATGTGTAGGACAAAGATAGCAGCTAGTTGTCTCTGACATTTCAAATTTCTAACTGTTTTAATTAGAACCAGTGCAAGATGTGTCAGGCTGACTGGACAGGCTCCTTGAAAACAGCCTGCAAGCTTCAGTCAGCAAGTGCCAATTGGGAGGAAGCCACAAACACTGTGGAGCTGCCAGCTGTGTCCAGCTGTGGGGATGTTTTCACCATGCCCTGGACAACCATGCTAGACCGCTGTGGTTAGAGAGTTTGTGGCTTGAGTCTGAGAACATGTGGACTAGGCTAATACAGAGAGAGGCTCCTTCACAAGCTTTTCAGCATCTCTGTGGATCTGAGTCAAGTCAAGAGCTCTGAATTACCTTTGATAAAGTTAACTCTTGCAAACATCACAATCTCAAAAGGAGACAAATCCTTCTGATCTGTCTTCTTGTCTGAAGCTTGACCTATCTATTTTGGATATGTTTTTAGCAGAGCCACTCTTGCACGTGTAGATTAAAGAGGTGGCTTTTTATGGGGACTGTAATTCTATCTTGAGCCTGTCCTCCCCATCTCATTAACCTTTTCTCTTCAGTCAACTTTTCTGCAACACGTAGCACAGATTTGTAAGCATAGAACAAGGATCTGGTAGTATCTTTTCAAAATGTCACCAGTAAGTGCTGGCAGCTGCCCCTCAGAAACACTGTCTCAGCTGCTACTGGTTTAGGACGAATTATTTAGATGAAAATATATATTTAAAAGCATACAGGAACACAGCCGCCTGTAAGCAAACATGTGGCTCACATCATACTTGGTCTGCCAGGACTATCAGTACCCTAAATGAAACACAAAGAAGCCGACCGCCACATGATTTTACTACCTCTCATCCGCTCAGAATCTCTCGAGTTCATGCAAAGTTGCTCTTGCTCTTCTGCATCTGCAAATGACATTGTATTGTAGCTTACATTCTGCTGCTGAGAGTAAAATGCATTTAAGTTTACTGCCATACATATATACAGTACTAAGGGGATTAAATAGAGATATTCTACAACCGAATGCTTTCTTTGGTTTCTTTTTTTCCACACTCTTTTTCAGTGGATATGTTCAGTGTTTTGAAAAATGAAGTCAAAAATGTTTAAAGAGAATAAGTAATTTTAAAAATAACCTAGATAAGCATGTTTGTCGTGCCATTTTGAGAAATTACAAAACCTTTCTCTTTCTGATTTCCCTTGATGCTGAGTGTGCGAAAGTTTAAGAAATTTGAAATATGTTTACTAGGGTCCCATTTTGCCATATACAGACTAAATTAACAAATACCAAATCAGTTTCTTTATTTAAAACACAAAGCGTGCCAGGATGGAAAATACTTTTTTTATGGGGGAGTCACTTTACTCCTTTCGGGAACATATAATAAATCTGTGTAGAAATGAGCACAAAAGTGTTTCCCAAAGTGGATTCCCCCCTAGTGCCTGAAATGGACACTTTCTAGCTGAGTCTCCTTGGTTTTCTTTCCCCGCAGTGAGTCCACACAGCTAGTTCTTATAATCCTGTCCTGAGTGATTGATATATCAAGACAGTCCCCTGGGTGTTTCAGTTAGTGGATTAATTGAGAACAGCATACTGTAGGGTTCTCAAAAACATACTATGGGCTCCTTCAAATCTTTCCTACATGTAATTCAAGTAATCAGAAATTCTAGTAATGGGTTCCTGTTCTGTTTCTCTTGTGTAATGTCTCCATAAGGTATACAACACTCTTATAACAGACTCTAATACGTAACAGGAATACTGTATGTTGTTTTTGATTGTAATCAGCTTGCTTATCACTGGATGATAAAAATAATTCCTTGCATTTATACACTGCTTGTCAAGCTACATAATCCCAAAGTGTTTATACAAACAGGAGGGGACCTACATGGCTGACACGCAGTGGCCATTATGTACAAGCTGCCCCAGTGTTAGAGTTGACATGGGAAAGTGTGTAGGCTACTTAATACATTACTTGACCACAGTGGTCTCTGATAGCAATTGTTGTGCGACATCAATGTCTCTGTCCATAATATTATTACGCCCTAATGAAGCGTAATAATGCACCAGAACGTTGCCTCTTTTGTCAAAACTGAAACTATTGTATCCAGAAGGTATTGTCATAGTTCTTCTTCTTGTTCCTCCGTTTAGATCTGTGCTTCATTTAGGTTTTTTATGTTGTATGGGCATCTGGCTGGCTGCACAATAAATAAAGCAGTAAATTAGCAGGAATGCTTTGAGCAACAATAGGTTCTAACTCTAATCCCAGGTGAGATACTGTTGTCATCTCCTTGAGCAAGCCCAGGGTAGACCAGTAAAATACCCAGTACACTGGGTGCAAAGTTAAATTGCTTTGGATAAAAGTGTTAGCCAAATAATACCAGTAATTAGCGTTGAAGCCTGGTGACTGTCAGGATTTTCACTGTTACTCCCACTCTCTCCCCCTCTCAATGAATCGACACAGTTTGGTAACACCCTCCAACTTCCAAAGCACCCTTGGCTGTCAAAGAACATGAACAAAGATTAAAACTATTTTTCCACAGCCTGCAAGCTATGACAGAGTACAGTCTGGGAAAGAGCCAAAAACTGTTCTCAGGATCACAAGGCAAAAAAAAGAGGAAATGATCTGATCATTAACAGAAATATCTATCCATGTGTACCTGGAGAGCCTTCTGTTACTACATATTTCCCCATCTCGGCTCTCATTTATTCCCTGCTCCTCTTGTCACCAGCTAAGACCAACTGCAGTGGCTGTCCTGCAGGCAAGGTACTGTTCGCCTTTATGGGGATGATGAGGTACCTGCAAAAATGTAGCAACATGGCTGAAACCTGCCTCTAAGTTTTCTACCTGAAGCAAAATCATGCTACATAACGAGATCCAATGAACGTAGACTAAGATGGGACACAGGCACCATAACATATAAAATGTGTGCTTAACGTCTGCAGGTATCACAAAGACCAGGTATGAAGACAACAGTTCACAAGGAGGATCACTTGGATTGGCACGAGCAATAAACATGAATTGTGACGTCACGAGACTTCAATGGTGCAAGTAATTAGCTTCACATGCAATCCAAACTAATTGCTAATATCCCATATCCCACTCCTGGCACCAGGCTGGTGGTAAGAGTCAGGCAGCAGGGACAGAATCTGGAAAAGACTCTGCTTGCTGAGTCCACCTGGAAGTAAAACACATTCACAAGTCAGTCATGACTACACATCCAGAACGCCTTGCTTGCTTTGGGAGTGATTGCGTTATGAGAGGGTGAAGTATATCTAAATGAAAATAGTGTCAAATTTAGAAAAACACTCTTTACATTAAAACATCTCAAGCATTAGATGGAAAATAAATGATCGTAGTGTTTCTTTTTGCACTGTTAAGAAACTATGTTTTACTTGGTATGAAGGTCCTTCATCCATAGATACCCGAAGACAAACTCATTTCTTTTTTCAAAGATAATCCACTTTGACCCATATATCTCCATATTATTAGTGCTTATCTGTTCTAATCTTTCTTATTAATCTTTCCCTATTAATAAAGTCCACAGACACAGCAAAGGCTAGCTCATGTGCACCACGTGACGTTTTGTGACTTTTTTCGGGGTTATTATTCTGTTTTATCTGGATGACTGCCCAGGTTCTGCTTTTGCCTACAAGGACAAGCTAAGGCTTATTGTGGTGGTGCAGCCTGCAGCTGTTCTGCAGAAAGAAAAGAGCGTTTAATATCTCAAGCTGTCGAGAGCACTTCAAATTAGAAAGGCCATCACCTGCTTCCTAAGTGCTAGCAGCACACCCTGTTTAATTGCAGAGGGAGAAGAATGTGACACTTTGATTGCTTTTCAAAACAAATTTTAAAGAGTGCTGTGTGCTCTTGTTTCGTACAGCCTGAGCAAAACATTTGCACAGGAGTGCTGACCCTTAAAGTAATGACTGCAGCCAGAGACAGAATTTTCACCTGTCAAGGTATGCATTTGAAGGTGCTCATTACTGCTAATATTAGGGTCTCATCCTTTAATCCAGTTGTGGAATTTGGGGAAATCTAGAATTAGGAAACCAATAATCCCATGATTGTGCAGTGGTGGGATCCATTGCAGATTTTCAAAGATGCAGACTCCTATGCAAAATGAACCGATTAAAGAGAAAAATGACACATTTAATATGATTGTATCAGCAACTCTGCCACAGTCCATGAAAACATTCTCCAAATACCATAACAAAATGTTAAATATCCACTATTTGGTGCAGGATTATAGACGAGCACCTGGCTGTTGTAAAACTATAAATGGATCAGACTGCTGTGCCTTCCTGTTTCCACGAAAATCCATCTTTTGACATCTGGTTTGGTTTCTGCTATAGCGTTATTTCCTATGAGGATTCCAACAGCAGAAATGCAAGTGAAGGAAGCCAACCTTATACAGTATAAAGGAGAGCCTGTTCACATATAAGGGGGGATAATTACTTTCAAATTCTGCTTGGCAGCTATTTAAGAACCACGTACCATATATTCATAGGGTTGATTTCCTTGAATAACAATAGCCAAACTAACCCCATACTTTTAAACTTACAAAGAAGTTACTGTACTACACTTCAGACCCTCAGTTCCCATTCTCATTCCTGACAGCATAAAAGCTAATGTTCCCTGGTGGTGTTGACTGCACAATTACAGACGTTCGAAACCTCCAACTTCCAAATGCATACTGCGCAATACATCTAAGGAGTATTTCAAAGTCTCAGCAAGCTAGACACAATACTGCTCAAGTTTATGGCCTCACTCTAAATAAAGAACTTAAATGGCACTTTGGTGTACTTCACTGGAGATGCAATGTGAAACAGGCAAAAAATGAAAAGATACACAAGGCCGCAATCTAGCAGTTGTCCTCTTTTCTCCCCTGTTTTCTAACTGAACCACAGAATTGTGCTGGTCAGAACTGTGCAGAATAGTGAAAACTATGCATCTGAATGAAACAGTAATTATATCCATTTTGATTCCCCAAATGTGTCCTCTGCATAAAATAATTTCAATATACAATAAGCAGCCCTTTACAACAAAGCCATCTCCGTGCTGAAGCTCATATGGGTCAGGAACTACCAAGTTGTGTTTCTGAGGCTGACAGCCATGGACTGTTCACTTAACGGCAGGGTGAGCTTCTTCCCTCTGCGTGCTACTAAAAACCAAGTGAGCACGTCCGCCGTTTGTAACTTTTTTTCATATTCTTCTGAACATCTAAAACAATTCTTGCTATCAAATAATTCAGATGATTAATAAAAAATCTTCAAGGTCTTCTTATACTTCTTACATAAGAAAACATTTCAGCGCAAGTATGTGTTGGAATATACAATCTACCCGCCAAAGAGGACTGCTCTGAATTGGGATAGGGCAGGATAAAATTAATCTGTGTCAGAATGGAGTTCCTGACTTGCTGTGGAACATATTCCCTTTTAACAAGACCAGAAGCAAAACCCCACTTTCAGCTTGGTGCTTAAACTATGCAGTATGGTGAGACATCATTCATTTAGGCGACATTGCCTGTTAGCATGAATGCTAATCTCTCAGGTCTCTAATTCAGTCTTTGTGATAAAGGGTCTATGTTTTGTCAGAGGTTTCAGAGTGAAGGAGGGGGCTGTTTGTTTGAGATATATTTTGTTTTAACTGGCCAGTCCCACAATTTCCTCAGTGATCTAAGTAGATTAATCACATATGAAGGGATTTTCTAGGGAGTAGTGAGAAAAACAGACAAAAACACCAATTTAGTTTGCAATGGAGCACAAATCATGCTTATGGAGAATTGAGAGACTGAAAGACTTTTGTTATGAGATCAGTGGATTGCAGGCTATCCTTTCCTAGCTCCCCATTAACCCCACCCCCAGTAAATTTCAGTGGGACATATGGAGGTATGTATGTATGGAATAGTATTTTACACACCAACCGCCTTTTGCTTTTTATCGTCCCCCACTAACATCTGTTTATGCAGTTGTGTCAGTGGCGCCAGGTAGGTACATCAGAAGAGCTCAAAGATTGCTATATAGGCAGCAGTGAAGCAGTCAAAGGCTCTAGAGCAGGGGTGTCATGCTCATTTGCAATGGCATGCATGATTTGATTTTACTTTAAGCAGTGCATACATATCACAACTTAGATTCATTCATTTCCCAAGCACCATATCCATTAAAGGGTCATGGAAGAGCTGGAGCTTATCCCTGCAAGCAACAGGCACAAGGCAGGATACACTCTGATCATAGGGAAAAGAGATTAGCATTATTTAGATTAGCATTGCTGCTGGGTCCCTGGGTTCTATTCTGGAGTGCTATCTGTGTGGAGTTTATATGTTCTCCCTGGATTTCTTCCCACAGTCCAAAGACATACTGGTAGATTAATGGGCTTCTGGGACAAATGGCCCTGGTGTGCATGTGTCTGTGTTTTTGTCTGTGTGTGCCCTGCGATGGACTGGCATCCTCTCCAGGGTGTATCCTGCCCTGCCGCTGTTGCTTCCCAGTATAGACTCTGGCTTCTGCGCGACCATGTATTGGATAAAGTTAAAAAAATCTATGTACAAATGTATGAAAAAAAATTATAATATTAGATATGAGCTCAGCCTGGTTTTTAGGTTCTAATACTGTATCTTTAATCAGACACATTCCCTGAATAGGACTTGTATACAATAGTTTCATATATAAATTTACAAGCCTTTGGAAATGAGAGACGGTAACAGAAAGCATTACAATTCATCAATTCAAGTATTTCAAGGGCAGGTCAAAGGTGCTCCGGCCATCTCTCATTATTATAGTTAAGCTGTTCAAAGCAAGCCTTGTTAGACCTTGTTCTTCAGAATGAAACAGCACTGCCTAACTGTCACGCACAGACAGTCCAGGCCACAATAGATTTTGACTCACAACTGTTTTATTTTACTAACCATTTCAAACTTTTTTGCCAATTCATTCATTTACCAAGAATTGTTGCACACTGCACTAACCCACAGGACGTCCTGCCAGCCGTGTTTCTAATATAAAAACACACACTTAGTATAGCAATTCTGTGGAGCTCCTTACAAAAGTAATGTAGAGCAGGATCTTTGTTATCAAATGGGATTTTAAGCACAACACAGCAGCAGATCTCAGAGTGACCCAAACAGTGAACTGCAGTTTACTGTGAATTAGAACATTTTACACTAACAGTTCACATGAGATGTGGACCACAGACATATAAATCTATCTAAATTAAGGAAGATTTTATAACTGTTTTATCATCTGTTACATCAAGGTTTGCAGAAGTGCAATGGGATTTATGCTGTTCACAGTCTGGAAGAATCTCAGTTAGGGCTGAATGCATAACATGTTATGTATTATGTTTATTAATTTTCACTTTAATCAGCAGTTTAGTAGTTTGCTCATATTTGTTTTGTTCTTCCTAGTTTGTGATGGTAATCACCCTGCTTCTGCTTTCACAAAAATAAGTCTTGGGAGACTCTCTGATGCTATAGTTTTTAAAGGTACAGTGTTGCTCTAAACTCCACAAAATCACAGGCACATAATACGACATGCCTGCATTTTTATTTCTTCATTCTGCAGTGGGTGTGCCAATGTTTGTGCACCACTAACTGAAACATGACAAGCCTGCAACTTGCATCTAAGGATCTGTCCCTAGCAGTTTGCATTGACCAGGCGATACAAAGACTGTCTTTTGGTAAAGAAAAGGGAAACTCATGTTGCCTTCTCTGGAAAATTCCTGCTTGCCTGTCTCATTGTGCTATCGTTAACGAATCCTCATCTGGCTCTAATTTGATTAAAAAACAACTGCTTCTTTTAATTTCCATTACTGAGTCATGTGGGCATAGTTCTTTATCTGTTCTGAGTGAAGTAGGTTCCGCTGGTTGCAGGGGAAGAAGAGATTCCAAACAGCACACCCCTTTCCAGCGTGGGTCAGCCCCTCCCATCCAGCCCGCCCACCCTTCTCACCAAGGCACTCACTCCTCCTGTTTCCTCCCCTCCCTCCAAAAAATGACCCTGATTTTTTTTTTTGCAACACTTCCTTTTTTTCCCCCCATCCCATTCCCCTTGTTCCCTGCTCAAATAGAAGAGTTAGGGGCTGGGCTTGGAGTTTCTTCAAAGTTTTATAAGACATCTGCAGCTGCCGGGATTTGTGCAGAGCTCTTCAGGCTCACAGAAAGAGAGGCAAGCCAGCCAGAGAGGTAAGCAGAAAACACAAAAGGGTCCCATCCCTTGTTGGTGAGGTTCTTTATTTTCCATTTTCTAGGAGTAACGTGCTCTGTAGGACCCTACAGAAGTTTTCCGCTTTTAAAGCAAGAAAACTCAACTGAGCTACATCTTCCAGACCTTTTGCACAAACGAAAAGCAACTGGGATAAAAAAAGAGGGAAAGAAATCGGGTTTCGACTGTACTTCATTGTCAAAGAGGATTGTTGTTTACTTTTAGGATTCTGGATGGTTTTCATTCTGTGGAAGCAGGGATTTCAGCAGCTGGGGCACTGAGCCATTCCTCCTTCTCTTGCTCATTCTCCTCTGCTCACACTCTGGAATCTGACGTCTTAGGAGGCCCGTCTGCTTCACTGTCCTACCCTGTGTGAAAGACTGCAGAGCTGGAGATTAATGAGCGATTCCTTCCTAGAGTGTCTTGAGGGGACCTGAAGATTGAACGCTTTATCTGCAAAGGAGGTGGAGGCAGGTCATTCAGTTGTTCTGTTTCAACTCAGAAAACACTGGGAATTGGTACCTGAGGCTCCTGTCAGCTTCCTTGTGATCTCTGAAAGAATGCACTGCAGTCACTTTATTTAAGTGCTTTTTTTTAAGCTTTCCCTTCTTTCACAGTGACAACTTAAGCCAGGCAGTTCTAAGTTTTGAAAGTGATCCTCTTGCAGTGGAGATGGTAAATGCACAGGATTTCCTGGACATCAACTGTGAACAATTTGCTATCAATTTTTAGAAACATAGAGAGATTTCTTGCTGCCCCCTTTCCATGAGCCCGGTTGCTCTCTAGTCCACAGAACAAAAACTCTGAGGATTTCTAAAAAGCTATCTATATCAATTTTGCATAATTCCGAGAGAATATCAATTTTTTAAGCTGCACACATGTTTAAGCTTGCCGTCACTGCACTCTGTCTCTGAAGTTTCTGCCCGGAAATCTGTTCAGGGAAGCAGATTGACACTGAAAGACAATTGCATGTGGCCAAGCCTCTCCTAGATTTCAAGTCAATCAGTAGCTGAGCAGCCCAATCTGCGGACTTTAAACATCACTTAACCGCATCAAGTGAAGCGTGTCATCTGGACTGAAGATGGAGGGGAGGATTATCATCTTTTCTTGTGCTCTGCTCGGCCTGTGTTATCTCATGGTGTGGTGCAGCACCACTGATTTGCAGTCTGTTACCTTGGACCACGATGCCACCGAGCTCCAGACAGGCAGCCTGCGAGACAGGAGGGCCGTCTCCAAGAGGAAGCAGGACCGGGGGGACGAGCCGGAAGGCAGGGTCTTAACGGAGAGCCCTGGCGTAGATCCAGTGCCAAAGAAAAAGGCAGAGAAGGCCAAGGCAAAAACCAAGAAGTCTGCTGAGGAAGTACTCGCAGGTAAGGGGAAGCAACAAGCCAGCATGTCCCTAGTAATGAGAGGTCAGGAACCCCAAGCTCGGAAACCCACTCTCCTGCAGGGTTTAACTACACATGGAAATGATCTGTGAGTGGCAGTGACACACACAGTCAAGACCTGGTATTCAGGTTGACTTATACTGTAAAATAATATAATTAGCATAGTTAAGACATTGTCACAACCCAGGACCACAAGATATTGTTGCTATCCAGAGCGAGGCCTACAGACCCTAATCACTCACTCAATTCTGCCTTTTAAGAAAAAGGAGGTTTCCAGATCTTTGAAGCTTACATGAGACCAAGCACAAAATTTATCAATTGTACAAAGCATTCATTTAATACAATTAAGAAATAACTGCACCTGTGTTTGTGGTCCGGCCAGGTGTTTGGAAAGCTTATCTTCGTAAAATGACACCTTTTGACAAATTAGGCATTTAATTTTACCACATGAAGTGGTCTTAGTCCTAAATGAACAAAAAGTAAAGAACACTGCTGCTCTTCAACACTTCCAGTCCTCACTTGTTTTTTCTAATTCCACTAATGCTCAACATGAATTAAATTAGACGCTGTGTTGTGAATCCTCAGATGTCCAAATCTTTGTTCATTTTAAAGGTGGAAGTGAATCAGGTTGAAGCCATAGGAAACACAAGCTTCCTGTCTTAGTCACAAGTTTAGGAGAAGCTATGTACATGTACAATACAAAGCTACATGCGTGCAGAACTACTAAGTGACGTGATAATTCCAGTTCAGTTTGTACAGGTCAGTGGGGAAGAGCACTGCAGATTTAAGTAAGGTTCCAACCAAGAAGAAGTTCTATCCATTCAAGGAATGTTATAGGTTATAGTGGCTAATTGATCCATCTGGATCTCACCTGCTGTTTCTTGAAATAAGTCATAGTGTGGGTTTCAACAACATGGCTGAGTAGCTTATGCCGTAATCCTACGTCGTAAGTAATGGCATGGATAGGATTCAAACTCTGTCCTCTGTAAAAGTAGCACCACAATGTAAACGGACACAGCCAACCAGGTACAGTATGTTTTATTCTGGAATTTCTTGAGTCAGTGTCTAAATTACTATATTATTACTGTATAACATTCACTAAATGCTTGATGTGTGGAATTTGTCTTTTCAATGTACCTTCTGTGTTGCTGAGCATAGCTTAGAATGTAGCCTAACGGTGACAATGAGAGGGATCAAAGTTCTGCCTCACAGGCCGTATCACTCTCCATCTCCCTGACAGCTAATGAAAAGGCAGTCAAGCAGTGATCTTTCCCTTCAGGCTAACACGCAACTTCAGTCACGCTCCTGGGTCAGAAATTTCATATGCGACTTGAAGTGGGATGGAAAACCACAAGGCAAAAGCAATGCAAAATAACGACTACAGCAAACCATATTTCGGCAATATTTTCTGTTATTGATGTTGGCGTTGAGAGCTCTGTGAAGTTGCCCCCCCTACAGACAGCACAAACGATTAAACCCACCTCATTCCGTAGTGCTACGTTTGTGCCGGTTTGTGCCGTTGAAAGTAACTTCCCAGCTGCTTCCCAGTTTCAACATGTAACTTCCCAGTGCACGCGTTTGCTTGTAGCAGCTCGATATATGCTCGACCTGTAGGAGTTAAGCACGAAGAGGTTCTAAAATTTCTCCTGTAAGCAAATTACACGTTGTGGAAGGCATGAATAACATTAAGATAATATTGACGGATAGATGCGAGTGTGCATTTTTCAGATAACGATTCAGATCGCCTCTAAATGCCCTGCAGTATTTCTAAGTGAACGACGTTTACAGAGCTAAAATACATCCAAAATATGTATCTGACACTTTTATTAGCAGATCGTTCTTGAAATTAAAGGTACGATTAATTGGTTAGAACTGTAATGCGACTATAACAATTCAGTGTAAAGTCTTGTGGGAAGTCACGAATTTCCAAAATAGGTGTCTTTTTGCATCGAAAATAGAATACTAATTTCGTGGGTTTCATACAAGTTTATAAGCATCATGAAAGATCAAACAAGATCTTCAGAACTTAATATTTTAATACCTTCGCAGTTTTTATTCTCATGGCGCCTCACTCGATATTACCCTTGGGGCGATGCATTTACTCCAACCTCTGAAACTCATACATGCCTGCACGTTCTTCTGGTATGTTATGCTCAAGTCCGCTGAATATTTAAAGGCAAGGTTAAAGCTCCGTGAAGTTGCCCCCCCTGCAGACAGCACAAACAATGAAACCCACCTCATTCGTTAGTGCTACGTTTGTGCCGTTGAAAGTAGCGTTTGTGCGGCTTTCGTTTTCGAGATATAGCGCCTGGGTTTTTCGGGGGTCGTGACGTCACTCATCCCCCTACAATGTCGTAGGGAAACCATAGCGGTCTCATTCGTTAGTGCTGCGTTTGCTGCTTTCGTTCCCGAGGTATAGCGCCTTGCTTTTACGGTGATCACGTGACCATGAACGGCGACTTTGACCGCCAGTGACCCCCGTCTGCCGAGTTCAAGCGCTCTGTTAAAGTTTAGCTCGTACCCTTAACATTGCAAAGACAATCAATATCCATAAACATATGAGCCTCCTTAGATGTGAATAATACTAAGACATGACGCATGCCATCAAGTTAACCATCTTTGACATAAACCTGTGGTTGAAATGTATGTAAAATCACCGTGATTGTAAGATCTATGTTTTTTTTTATTTTCTAAGGCACATTTTCCTTTACTTTCCCTACCGTGACACGCTGTTGTCAAACGAGTAACTGTAAGATACCATCGCGACAAGACCTCCGCAGCATGTCATGATAGGCACCTAATGTATAACGCATGTATATGGGGCAGTATTATCGCGACTGGCGCCTTGCTTCCATGCCACCCAGGCACCGCTGTCGCAACAAAGGTCTCATATCAGGATATGATATACCCGGATAGGACGTGTCACAACATATGGCCTCCATGTCGCGACATTTGGGCGGGGCATTTTGTCGGGGTATTTCATATCGCGATATACGGGTTTCATGTCGCGACATGGGGGCGGGGCATTTTGGTCAGGGTATTTCATGTCGCGATATGGGGGCGGGGCATTTTGGTCGGGGTATTTCATATCGCGATATACGGGTTTCATGTCGCGACATGGGGGCGGGGCATTTTGGTCGGGGTATTTCATATCGCGATATACGGGCTTCATGTCGCGACATTGGCGCGGGGGCGTCTGTCATATCGCGATATGTGGACTCCGTGTCGCAACATGGGGGCGTTTTGTCGGGGTATGTCATATTGCGATATATGGACAGTGATGAGCAAGTCGCAGTGGGTATCGCGATGTGATCGTGATGCGCGCACTCCTATCGTGACATGCTGTCGGAGTCCTGAACGCGCTGTGGATGCCATGACATTCGTTGTCTGTTATTCAGTTTTGACCTTAGTGCGACTTCTCTTAGATTGATTAGTAATTGGAAACCAATGGATGTGTTACTGTATATCCAGCGTGCTCGTACAGCACACGTTAACCGCCGCCACAGTATTTGGACCAAGAAGAACATCCATCACCTGTGTATCTACATGTTCTCGGAACTTCCGCTGTGGCGCTGTACCCAATCAGAGTGTCGATTCTCACTCCTCACCCAATCGCGGCCCGACCTGTTCGGGGGTTTAGCCAACACGGGTCTGAGAGCTGTTCAAGCTAGCAGCGCCAGGTGGATCGGCTTGTTTACTGTCAATGAGAATCTATTTTTAAAATGCTTTACTTATTTGCAAAATTATTACATCGGCTTGTTTTTGTATTGATTCACAATGATCCCGTACTCTTCGAAATAAATACATTTTTTATTTGCAATATAACTGTCTCCACTGCTTTCTGTAATGAATACATGGTATTTGAACAATTTTAATCGTATATTTGAGGTAGGGGAAAAACCTTCTGCTTTGTACTTCAAAAATGAATAGAAATGCAAAGTGTATGATCATTATACTATTATGATCGTGCTTTCAATTTTGTTTTTTATTGTTAAATTATATCGATCTGGAAATTAAAATATGAATGTGGGCTCTCGTGTTGTACCAGCGGTAATTTAGAAACTGGTGTTTCTTCACCAATGAAAGGAGTACACAAGCAATACATTTTCTAGAACAGGGTTGAAAATTAAAAGAAAACACCTAACCCAATGAAGTAACAGTAACTCCTCTCTAAATGTAAGACTGTTTATTCGTGTAAAGGCTGCAAAGTCTGGGGTCAACTGATCAAAAGTCACAACTGAAAGATCTGGTAGTCGTGACTTTGCTGTTTTGTACGTCACAGAGTCACAGCCAGGAAAAGAACGCGCTATTTTGAAATATATTGAAACATCCAGCCCACCCGACCAGACAGACTCGGAAAACAAAGTGCCCCCATTGTTTTCATCACAATCAGGAGTTCAAGTACCGAGTTTGTTGGTACCTGTAAACAGCCTTGTAAATAGTCAAGTGATTACCCGAAAAAAAAAACAAGGCGCTATATCTCGGAAACGAAAGCAGCACAAACGCTACTTACAGCGACACAAACCGACACAAACCTAGCACTAACGAATGAAAGCGGTTTGCTTTCCCTACGACAGTGTCACGACCCAGAAAAAACAGGGCGCTATATCTCGGAAACGAAAATAGCGGCACAAACGAATGAGGTGGGTTTAATCGTTTGTGCTGTCTGTAGGGGGGGGCAACTTCACGGAGCTGTCGTAGAGCTAGAGTGTTAGTCTACAGAGAAGTGATGCACAGAACAGCTGCAGCAGAAAGGTTCATGTATTCCTGGCGTGTTGTAACTGCCATTGTCCACTTCTAGTCTTTGACATTTAATAGAACTGTTAACTTAATATAATTTGAATAATTGTGTTATAATAATTTGTAAATGAGGCCAAAACAAAAGAAACTGCTGCTATAAATGACAAAAAGCCTGACACCAAAATTCAGACACTTTGTAAGAGAAGATAAATAACTCTTTTCTCTCTGCTGCAGAGTCAGTTCAGTGTATTAGCAGTTAAGTTTGTGATACATTGCTTTTTTTTGGCTCAAGTGGAAAAACAGCATGTCCTTACACATAGGAAAGACTGAGTATGGTAGGATTTCAGTTACTTTGCGGTCATGTCTGAAACCTAATAATCAAGAATAATCATTAGCAAGCAAAAGAATATTTCTCTTGGACAGAAAAAAATATGGAATATCTTGTACAATCTGGAAATCTGGAATATTCAACATATTCAATTCTATTATGCATTACTTAAAAGACCAGTACTTTACAGTACTATATAATGACTGTAGTATTTCCCTTGTAATACTAAAGTGATTGGATTTGAAATGTTATACCTGTATATTCCAAAGTATATCTATAGTCATGCACCCTTTGATCTGAACTGGCAATCATAAATCTTTCCGTATTTTTCACTTTAAATAAAGGCTTATTTAAGAATGTAATACTGCAAATTGGAACCAAAATAAAAAGAACACTTCAAATCAACATTTTTTCTGTCTTAAATGCTGTTTTGAGAGTGGGAAGTCAAAATACACAATTACAGTATTAAAAGTATTACATTCTTTTTATCTATGCGGTATTTGAAAATGGATGTTTTCAAATTACAAAAAGAGCACCCCAGGAACAGTTTCAGGACACTTTGCTAAGTATTAATTAAATATACATTACCCAAAGGCAAGATAAGCTATTTGGCAGCAATTCCAGACATCATTTCCTATAAAAGAATTTCTACAGATAACTTGAAACAGGATTTCCATGAAAGCTAAATAATGATGATAGACCTTTTATGGCTCAGGCACTGCAGTAAATGTATCAGCTTTTTACCCAAAATAAATATTTTCCATTCCATTAATATAAATAGAGGGTTTTGGTGGGGAAAAACGTTACTACACCACAGTTTCTTTGTAAACCAAAAGCATTCATTATTCTTATTTTGGGAAAAGGAAATAATCTGCATAGTAAAATAGGCTGAGATGGACAGAATTCACAAACCAACAGACTTTCAGATTTTTTTATCTGTGGTCCCTGGCCAGAAAAAGTGTCCTGGATAACTGAATGAAAATTGTTCTTATTTTCAGTCTGATCTCCATTATTTTATGAAAGATAGTGCGTTCTTAGAAACGTCCTTCAGTCTTCCCTATTGCTCTATTCTTCTAACCTTCCTAGCAAATTTCGGATTCTTTGCAAAGACATGCCAAAGATGCTTGCCAGGAAAGATAGGAACAGCATGCAGCCTTTTAGCTCACTGGTAAAGCATAACATTGTACTACAAACAAACAGCATTTCAGCTGGAAAGGACTCAGAAGCCCATGATGACCCGTCATTTTCATGTTTCTGACAATGTTACATTTCAGAGTAAGATAAGATAAGATCACTTTATTGGCCATATACAGTTTCTTGTATTAGGAATTTGTCTTTTCACATACCCCAGCTTGCTCTCCATGAGACACACAGACAGGGAGAGAAGCTTGGGGTCAGAGTGCAGGGTCAGCCATTTATACGGCGCCCCTGGAGCAGTTGGGGTTAAGGGCCTTGCTCAGGGGTAGGATTCCTCTGCCGGCCATGGGATACAAACCAGCAACCTTCCAGCCACAGGCACAGATCCTTAGCCACAGAGCCACTATACCCGTAACATTGAAGACTGACTAGTAAAAAAACAGAAAAAAATCATTTTGTTGGGCAACACACTAGTAGAACTTTAGAATTTTATATTAATTACAATTAATGTAATAATTTGGAATTCAGAGGATTGTGTACTACTTTGATTACCATAAAAATATATGACTGCTCTGGCATCAGTCTAGGGAAGAGTGACCATATACATGCCTGGTCTAAAAGAATTGAATCTTTTTAGGCTTGAAAAGAAATTGTCTGGGAGGTGAAACGATTCATGTGTTCAAAAGTCTCAAAGGAATTGACAGTCTATGCACAGACTGTGCACAGAATCATGTGCTTGAATCTGAGGCACATGTGTGCCTCCAGCAAAGGCTGGTGTGCCCAGGGCGTGTCAAGGTGATGTTAGGTGAAATAACTTGTGTAAACTTCAGAGAAGAATGCTCCGCTTGATCCAGACTAGGAAAGTAGCTGTCAGGGATTACTTACCTAGGCATAGTCTGAAATGTAATCTGGCTCAATGCCCACTCCTCGACATGCCTTACAGTACAGCAGGACACTTTCACACCTACACCAGCCACTCCCCTCCTAGACCCCAAGGGCCAAAAAGAGCCAAGGGAAAAAACCAGGAATGTGTAATGTAGCGAAACAACCTGTGGCAACAGGCTGAAAGACCCACTGAGCCCTGGCAGTGTCTATGGGTTCGGAGGCACTTGCCAACCATTCAAGGAAAAAATAAATAAAATGCAATGTCTCTGCATAATGTTTTTGGTCTGTGCACTGATTTATTTGAAGTTTAGCAAGGCATCCCTACATACCTCTGACCCCATGACCAGTAAGTGAGATTAACAGAATATATAACTGATAAAGAAAAAAAGTATTCAGCAATTTGAGAGCTTATTTTTTTTAAGAGTGTTTGTCTGACTTCACAAGAACCATGACATTGTCGAAGAAAGATCCCAGAATGGTATCATGCAATTATTTCCAAACTGCGTAAGGGGTTCCCGGAGGAAAGAACAGGCATGTGCTGTCTGTCTGTGCCGAGCACGTATAATGGAAAATTGTGTCTGGTACTATGAGTCACTCTCATCTTCATCAAAATCGACGAGCTTTGCTGGCATAGACATCATCCCCATTTTAAACAAGCTAGCTCTACACTGTGCTGAAGTGAGTCCAACACAAAGAACTGCGTTCTTACCCTCGGTTGCATTTGTTTCAGAAAATAAACTACCCCCTAGTGGAGTATCTTAGACATGCCATTATGGTATATGTTAAACTTAATATTCCATTTTTACTTTTTTCCCCCCAATACAAAATAATTATATTATGCTTAATGCTTTGACACAAAGAGCTACGTGAAATTATCTCACTAGTGTCTTTTCAACTTGTGTGTTTTACACTTCCATGTTTAACACTTTCATGAAACTGTCGTGAATTGTGTTTCGTGTATGACTGACACTCAGCAGGGTAATTTCATAAATGGAACCCAGCTCCCCTGCTGAAGGGCCCCTGTTCAGCAGCCTTTAAAGCCTCCAAATCTATAGCTTCTCAAGAATTGCTTCAACTTAATAAGCAAATAATGAGTTCCTTAATAGGTCATTAAGGGCTCAGGTGGGAAGAAAATCTTAAATTGTCTGGTCCCCAAAGACAGGAGCTGTGCCCCCCTGCTGTAGCTGACCACGAGAAATCTGATGGCACTGCCGGCCAAACTGTGATTTCATTATTTTACTGCTATGATATATGTTCCCCTTATCTGCAATAATTTCCAATAAGAGTGTCTATCGCCACAACACCTTAATCTTTCTCCTGACAATAGTCTGGCAATTTAAACACAAATCAAGGCTGTGCTACCAGTCAAACAGTCCAGCTCATGGCTTCACACTGATGATGGAAAGAGCCCACTTGAAAACCCCAATGAAAAAACCCCAAACCCCCAACTCAAGACTTAGGATTATGGCTAGAACCAGTGAAGTGCTCAGCATCTCCAAGGGACTGTACCTTCATGTTCTATGTGTCAGAATTGCTGAATCTGTTTCTCAAGTACACATCTACATTTTGTGCCCTTGCAGTGCAATTTTAGCTATGCTTTTATGGTGTTGCTATCTTGAGACATGTATTAATACTTTTTTTAATACTTAGGTTTGTAATAGCTGGGGCTGAGCTCAGTATAAGCCATGACCCAACAGTGTTGCTGTAACCATTTGACAACCTAAACTCAAGTAATAACTAATTCAATCTCAGAATCAGGACTGAAGTATGCTTTAAAAAAAAAGAACCCCTATACATCACCCGACATCAGCCGTTCAGAGACCATTTCTAGCTGCTTGTCCATAATCCTATTTTAATCAAATAAATTAGGGTTCATTATACGAGTCAAAGCGGCTGTTGTCAGTTGTTCTTCAGCCTGAATTCCTAAACTCTAATCCAAATGTCCTAGTTGTGTCAATGCCACATCTTCTCCTGAATTACTTACAGCTGTGGGGCAACAGCTGGAGCAGGTTAACATTTGTTCTAACTAGAAACAAAAATGAGCACCCTGTGTGCCTTGTATGTTAGGCAACACTGGAGCTGGCACTGATATATCCATACATGTAGAGTGTACTGTGTAACCTTGCTCTTCCTATGCTTGTGTTTCTTAGTGCTTCTTTATTACAAGAGCATATACAGCATTACTTTGCAATCAAACTTATTGTTTCTGTGGAAACCATTGAAAGATATGAACAACAAATGCAATGTACAGTCTATCTTAACACTGAGGGACTGAAGTAAGGAAGACTGGAAATTGGAGAAGGTTAAGATGTCTATATCACAAAGCCCTACCCACAAAGTAAAGTAGTCCTGTAACCTTCGCTGACACATTAAAAGGATCATGAAGGACCATGGAAGCAAATACGTTCATGCCACTTTTTTGGTTTAGTGTAGGAAGGTCTCTAAACCCTAGACATGTGAATGCCCAGTATTCCCAGCCATGGATTGCTAAACAAGAGGAATATATTTATCTTGACTATAGACATGTCAGCAGCGACATGTCAGCTCAGCTCGCTATGTGCTTAATGGTGTGTATTTCACATCCGGTGTCTGGTGTTCAGCAATTATGAGCAAACTTGCAGTTGTGTCAATGTATCTTTTTAGAGTAGTTGTGATGTCTGTGTTGTGTTTTTGTGATTATTTGCTGTATGTCTATGAGCTGTCCCGGCATCTCTTGAGATGAATAAAATCCTCATGCTTGAATGCATCCTCCTTCTTTCTTCGATTTCTCCTTCGAACCCTTAGCTAAGGCCAAAAAAGCAGCTGAGAAGGAGGCTAAAGCAAAGAAGCAGAAGGCGCCCAAGCCCACCAAGAAACCCAAACCTCCCAAGCCCACCAAGAAACCCAAGTCCCCAAGGCCTTCCAAGAAACCCAAGGCCCCAAAGCCCTCTAAGAAACCCAAGGTTCCCAAGCCCACCAAGAAGCCCAAAGAGAAACCAGACAAGGGGAAGAAGGTGTTGGAGGTGGAGGAGGAGACAAAAAGGAAGGAGGAGGAAGAGCGAGTGGAGGAGCAGCCGACAAAACACCCTACTCTGGAGGAGGAGGAGGATCGTATCCTCAGAAAGTTAGGCTGGGACAACCGTAAGTACTACTGTAGATTTCCCATACACTGTGCTAGTACAATCCAACACCATGAAACAAACAAATTCCACACGGAACCTCTACAGGGAATATGTGGGAATATTTGCCAACATCATCCTGCAGTCCAGAGGTCTTATTAGTCACAGACCTCAACAGGCACGGCTTGAGAGATTTTCTGTTACCTAGGAAACATCTCAAGTCACGTACAGCGCTGCTGTGTGCTTGTTCACAAGAAAGGGCGAGGGATGACTCAGTAATGTTTTTTTTTAAATCAAGGATTTTCTGGCTGGTATTTTTTTCCTCTTTTAAAAAAAAACACCATGGTTAACGATGGGAGCCACTGCTCGAGCTCTGGGACAGAACAGCATTGTCAGAATGTTGCTCTTTCAGCACGAGACAGCACGCACTTTGATGTAGAGTAAGGCTACATGAAATAAGGAGGTTACAAAATTGCAAATACGGACTGTGTTGTCATTTAAGAATCTAGACACGCTGAGGTTAATTCTGAACTAAAAAAATACCACTTCTCTTTAGTGACCCCCACAGAACCACCCACTGTGGCTGAGAGAGAGGAAATCCACACAGACCTAGGTAAGAGCTAGCTGTTCTTCTGTTTGGAACACCCCCTTGGCACTAGGGAATAATAAATAAAAAACTCATTAAAGAAAACACAAATGCCAACCAGCTGTTTCTACATCTCCTAGACAACTACACAATTGGGGAAACTGCACTCCCAGGGACTGTATATTGAATTTTACCACAGGAATTATAAATGGGAGTCGAACTGCCAACAACTAACAGTAAATATAAAATCACATTGATTTATTATTTGCAAAAAGCAGTTAACTGTGGCAGAATTTTTGCAGAAAGCTAAAGAGATGTTTCGAGATCCTCAAACAGCTTAATTGAGGCCACTCTTCACTTACACATGTAATCCTGACAGAATAAGAGCAAGACCATAAATGAAATATTGTACTGTAGTAAAGGACAATCACAAACATTTAGAACACAAGCACACGGTCTGCATACATAAAATCAGCCCCTGTCTGTCAACATCACACATTCTGACAGTATACTACCCTTGCATATTAGGATGGATGTCTAAAGTGTTCTAAAGTGCACAAATTAAAGATGTAAGTGTCTATTTGCCATGAGACTGGAATTAAATGTTTGTGTAAGTTTGTAAGGTGGGGTGCTTCTAAAATAATCGGCACAACAAAGTTTTAAACACAAACTTACATCGCTTTGGTGACATCTGAAGGGATGGTGCAACAAAACACTTACACTGTTGAGCAAGGAAAATGTACTGTATAGCATATTGGGTAAGTCTTTAGACTCCTAACTGACAAGCTGTGGGGTCAAGTCCCCATTGTGCTGTTGTTACCCTGTATGAAGCACTTTACCCCAGCTACAGTATGTGAGTGGGGACCAGCACTTCTGGGGGTAACCCTGTGATGCACTTTCCCATCTAGGGGGAGGAGTCAGGTGCTCCCTTGTCTGCTTAACACTACAAAAAACAGTTTTACTGCTTAGAAGAGGGTACCTAACAGTTCAAGGAATTTTACAGTCAAATCATTTTCCCTTTGGAAAGCAGAAAAGTAAAAAGGGATATCTTGTTAGTAATGGTACAAATTCAATATTGATAGTGTCAATTTGATGCTTCTAACCAAAATACACACAGGATGTGTATTTCACAAACTGTTCATGTAACCATTATTAACCATTGCAAACCCTGCTGAAAGTACTTTTTATTTTGCAGTGGATATTGTTTTGAAACCTGAGGTGCCCTTAACCCCTGATCCAGTGAAAGAGACGGAGGAGAAAAAAGATGACTACTGGGATGCAAAGTGTAAGGGAGACTTATTCTGTTTTTATTTAAATGCAATCTCATAAAAGAGTGAGATTAAAAAATAAAAAAATCAAATCAAATCATAAAAGAGTGAGATTTATAGG
Organism: Atractosteus spatula; assembly: GCF_055471065.1. NCBI lineage: Eukaryota > Metazoa > Chordata > Actinopteri > Semionotiformes > Lepisosteidae > Atractosteus > Atractosteus spatula. Next base: position 8,042,077 of record NC_142707.1, read on the forward strand.
AGCCGTTTGTAAAATAAAATCTAGGAGCTAAGGCTTTGGAAAGTACTCAGGAGCCTGGCTGTGTGGCGTTGACTGGAATGTATTTCTGTGAAGGCCGCGGTGACTCTTTCAATGTCTCCGAAGGAACACGTTGGAGCACAATGTGGCTCACACAGGCACAGCAGCAAAGACACCCGAGACCACTTCTCTGGTGAAGCATGACCCTTTGGTACTCCCAAAACCTTACAGCAGGGGGTTTCCAAGACTCAATCTGTAGGCCAGTGTTTGTACAGCTTTCCAGTCCAGCTGAGCCCTTATCAAATTGTATCAGTTTACTATTAGTAAAATAGGACAACATTACCAACAACTTCAGGCGCCTGCTGGTGAAGATACACCTGCCCTCTGGGACCAGGACTGGGAACCCCTCACTTAAAGGATTCAGAATCACAATGGCATTTATTAATCCTCAAGCCATTGCCTAACATGTCTAGAGCAGGTATCAAGCGAGGGTGTTTACTTATACTGTAGCTGCCCCTGTGAAGCTAGACGCAAACCATCAAGGGAGAAATTCTGAGATTCCTGAACCCAGTCTGAACAGCGGGAAATGAAAGAGTCAGTTGAGCAGCAGTTAGAGGTCAGAGGTGTTTGAGGGCTGACTTCTGTCACAAGAGAAAACCCTCACCCCATTCTGTTCCACCGCCAGTGTCCTTTTTCTCCCTGACAGATGACATTCCAGAGCCCCTGCCTGAAGAGAAAGAGATCTACCCTGGGCCCTACACCGAAGACTGGAGCCAGGCAGTTACAGGTACTCATCACAGGGGAAGGGGAGTTATCACACTACTCTAATCTGAGGCCCGAGGCTCAGTTCTGAGACTGATGGAAGACAAATTCAGATTAAACCGAGGGACTCCGTGAAAACACAGCCCAATTCAAAGGTTTGCGGTAGTACATCTGAACTGATCTCTGTGCCAAGACCTAAGAATCGTGCTACTCACCTGTGTTGATGGCAGTAGGAGCGGTAGGTTTTTCATTGGTGTAGATGAAAGTTTTAGGCACTGGTACCGTGTATATAATAGTGTATTAAAATAATCATCCAAGGAATATGACTTAAGGGCAACAATTATTTTTTCAGAACGGATTTTGATCGCGTTGAGCACCACGTTCTTCATGTATTAAACTGACCTTTAACTCTGCGTTTTCTTAACAGAGACTAGGGTAAAAAAGTATTCTCCTGGTTAAGAGAAAGGAGAAATTTCCAGCTAGATAAAACCGTGTGAAATCTCAAATGGAGGAAGAGAAAAGCCTGAGAGCGAGCCCTCAAACATTATTTTACTCAGCACTGTTGTGTTGATTTTCTGCTCTGTTCTGCCTCAGCGGAGCCGACCCCTCCTCCGTTCGAAGACACGTGGTACGACATGTATGACTACGGAGATCGTAAGTTTCTGATAGCGGCTGTCCGTTTCCCCCTTGTCCCTGCGCAAGGCTCCGTGGTGGTGCATGTTGTGTGTCCGTCACACTCTTGGCTCAGTTTCTTTTCTCTCTCCAAAACGTTCAAGGCACATACTGTAATAATGCGCTAACGCTGGGTTAGAGAATGGAAACAAGCGATCATAGAAAACACTGAGTCGTCATGCAATAATGTGGCTCATTATTTTTTAGAAGAAGTGTTAGTTGTTAATAGAGCTCGTTTATAAAGTTCGGTCTACACATGCCAGTAAGAAGCTCAAACAAGCTGTTGTTTGTGTCAGCTAATGTCCACACAAGAGCTTCTTAGTTTTACCCTCCCAAGAGGTTAATACTTGGATGCTCACAAAAATATCAAAGAAAGCTAAGAGTCCATCTATTAAAAAAATCATGGCAAAATCTTTGCAAGAACAGCAAGTGAAAAGCACTCTTTTTTTTCATTTAAGGTGCCTCCCCAGTCCGATCTGATTTTTTTTTCACACATGCTAGAACACTTTCACAGTTTCACACAACAATAATTTCTTTATTATTTTATAAAAAGAAGATTTGTGCACTTGAAATCATTGTTCAAAACTTTGCCTCCCTTCTTGAGCAGCAAGGATGATGGTTGTAATCTAGAATAACTGGTAGAGAAAATTACCAACAGCAGTTTTCTGCATTACTCTAACTCTGGGATTCGTATGTCTTTAGCAATCAAGAAGGTAGAGGAGAAAAAAGAAGACTCAAAAAAAGAGAAAGAAGAGAAAAGTGAGTAAATGTATTTATTCAAAGATAAAATTTGCTCAATGTAGCCTGGGGCTACATTGTATCCACCTCATTCCTTTGTAATATAAAGCAGTGTCACCTGTTAGCATCTTTCTGCCTACTGTCCAGAGGTACTGTATTCTTACACACCACCTGGGTGTATATACAGTAGTACTGTATAATACTCAATGGCTCTGTAATGTTGTTCAGTAACATCTCTGATCCCTGATCTCTGAGACTCTTCACACAATGAGTAACGGTAACCACATCAGAGGACACTTACGTACAATCACATGCTGGTCCATGCGTTATATTGAACTAAGTACAGGAAAGGTTTCAAATTTTTAAAAAGGCAGTATTTTGGGAAGGAACGTCATGGGGTTGTGAATTGGAGTGTGCTGCCTTTTTTTCTACTTTATCCAGGATGTGGAAGAGAGAGGGGAAGACAGGGAGAGAGGGAGAGAAGGGCAAAGGGAGACAGTTAATAAAAACAGCAGCTGCTGCCACGTGTTGACTTCTTTGAGGACGGGGGCGAAAGGGAAGGAAGTTTTCGTTCCATAACCACTTGGGATTTCTCTCGACAGGCAAGGGCAGAAAGAAAGATGTCTAACGGATGACACATGTAATGGCACAGGGTGATCGGAGTCGAGTTTTACAAGATCTCAGGCAGCGGACAGAGCTGGAGGACAACCCTGTGTTAGATTCAAAGATCAGTCACATTGAAGGATAGTCAAATGCATGGGTCAGGCTAAAAACCCTCCCATCTTGCTAAATTCCTGCACAAGGCCTGGACAGAAACGAAAGGGGCACAACAATGGCGTTCTGGTGTTTTGCGAACGAAATAAAATGTGGCCCCATGTTTCAGAAAACAAGCCAAAGCAAAGCTGTGCTGTTATTTAACATTTCAGGAATGATCATGCTGTGCGGCATTTTACAAAGTTTGAATTTCTTCCCCTTCCCAGTTCTCATCTTCAGCGTAATTCTGTCCTCAAGAGTACTCATGTGGCTTCTCAGTCTGTGTTACATTTTCTGATTAAATTGCTGCATATGAGCATCACATTCCTTGGCTCTGAAAGAACAAAACCAAATCAAGGGTATGCTGTTCTGCATTACGCTCACGGTATTACAAAACCAAGCTCTCCAGAAGCCTTTTCACTTTCCTGAGATTACTTTCAAGGCAGTTGGTTTCAATATTACCCTACATAGTCAAATTCCCAAGTTGGTATTGGCTCTTCTCCAGTGGGGCAGACAGCTCAGAAAAAAACGGCCTTCATGCTGAAGGACTTCAACTGTCCATGTTGACAAAATAATGTTTGGATTGTCAGATTTACGCCCTCTCCACTTTTACAGAGCGTATCTATTCATAAACACAAACCTAGCTGCCGAAACCGCTGTTGACTGATGCCTGCTGCAAGGACTTGCCTTGCACATCATTTTTAAACTCCATTCATAGTAAGACCAAACTTTTTTTTCCACACCAAAACATATTGTACAGTACTTTCTAAGATCTTATAAAATCTGAGCCACTGAAGGATGAGGGCAGGACTGCAGCCCAAGCCTGTATCAACAAGATCCAATAAACAGTATTATAGGTTTGAACAGGTCAGAGTTGAGGGGGTCAAACTTGAATTTTCACATGCAATACATGCAGGAATATAGTACATACTGTACAGTATGTGCCAGTTTAATGAATACTTCAGAGCTCCTGAGAGCTATGAAACCAGTACAGAATGGGAAATATGCCATACTGCGACAGCCACTGCATTTTCTTCTGCTACATTGGCACTGTCGCGGCTTGTTTGGAAAGGAGTCTAATCACAGGCAAGTGACATCCTGTTGTCCTCATCTTCCATTACAGACAAAGAGGAGACAAAGTGGGAGGAAGAGTGGGAGACGAAACCAAAAGAGAGAATCTACACCGAACCAAAGAGTAAGAGGTTTATGACTGTCCCTCTAGCCCTCAGGGCTGATATAAAGACTGTGAAATACAGAGGGAGCAGTAATGTCACTTGTATATCAACCACTGTGTGTCCACTGTTACCTTCTTTACTGCTCTTTGTGCTGAGTTTGTTCTTTTTAGGTGTGAGATACTGTCTGACCTATTCCCAGTCTGTTGTCTGTATGTGTGGATGAGGTGAGGTTTGGAATTGGAAATAATGTTTTATTATCCCAAAAAATAGATTACAGATGGACATTCTTGAGTCAGATTTGTGCAGTGAGTCAGACAGCTGGCTGATGCTGATATTACAATACAGCTGTTTTTCCAGGAAAAGAAAACGCACGACAATCCCTTTGAGGATTCTGCAAATATACAATTTGCAGTCTTTGGAGTTCTGATAAAAAACACGGACAGGGTGACCTCAGCACCAGATCAGATAAAATGCGTACTGGTGCACAAATATCAGGACATTCTCGTAGTGATTGTCATATTCTGATCTTGTGGAGGTAAAATTATCACACCTTCAAGAAATGCTATAGGACATCTGCTGTGAAAATATTAGATTCCCATAAATTTATTTTTTACGTGCTGCAGGTTCTTGTGCAATTTGCACCGTTGAAGCAAAAGCACAATGTGTCTCGCAATTATTAACTCTGTGTACATTCTCCCTCTATAGATATATCACCAGGCACCTCGGGTTAACTTACATAAAAGCTTGCAGCTCACAAAACCTGTTCAGTGGGACTTGTATGTCTGCTGTGGCACAGAGCTGTGCCCACATAAGGAGAGAAGCAACAGGTCTTTTATGGTGGAGGGACAGTGGGAATTTGGTGAGGGAAGCTAACTGTTGGATAAAAGATTAGGTTTTTTGGAGTCAGTATTCATAGTTTTGTGAGTGACTTGAAACCAGTTGCGAAGAGTTAAAGACAATTGATGTTACAAGCACAGGCTTGACATTTCCTCTTCAGCCTCTTCACTTAAGAAACCACTGTACTGCCTGTTGAAAAACAACTGTGCTTTCCAATAACCAACACAGAGCTCAATTCCTTTTCCTGCAGCCCAGGTCCCAGAAGTCAGATTTTTAGGAAACAAGAGTTTGAATCCGATGGCAAAACAAAAAGAAATGGCACTAAGAAAATAGCCTTTTGTTGGTTCAGATAGATATCTGTTTCCCACACGTTTACAAACAGGGAAACTGGAAGGGCGCGGGCAATCCCATCATGGCTGCAGGATGTAATGTCAGTCTTCAGCATTCTGCAATTAGCCAGCATCTTAGAGCAAAAACACGATCAATCATTGTAAATTTCAGGATCATGCTCACTTTATGTCCTGTAAAACATGATCTGGGCTGAGCTTCGCTGAATTGAATGGCAGAGAGCTCTAATGTCAACAGTGATTCTGTGCTCTTGGCGTTGACTGTGTTGTTTCTGGCAGTGCCTCCAGCCTGTTCAATGTAACTGTCTGGCACTCATTTCCAAACGGCAAACACGACTTGTTGATTACTAGATCAGAAGAGGAGTGTGGTCTATAAAATCCCAGCAAACATCTAACATGTTCTCATAAGCCCTTAGCAATTTCAGAGCTCTCTGGAGATAGACCGCTGCAGTACTTTCCAAGGCAGTGCATGGTAAATCATGATAAGATTACAGCATCCCAAACACTAGTGGACACCAAATCAATTGTCCAGTGATATGATGACATTCTTAACCTTTCTAAAAATCTATCACCTTCATTTAATAATCTACTCTTGTGCCTTAAAAAGATTTTTTAAGCTTGCATTAGTTTCCAAAGCACCAAACTTAATTGATGCTGTTTTGTACAATTTTGCTTACTTGCAGTTTTTGTCAAACTGTTTGTTAAAGATCCTGCAGATTAAATTATCTGCTTAGTTGCCATACCAATGCTAGATTTGTGCATGACACTGCTTCATTTGCAGCGCTGGTGTAATTTTACATTTGCGTTTCTGATCAAAACTAAATACTTTATTGTTTTAATATTAAGACACAATAGTAATGGATTTAACTCGCACACATTAGCACTCTTACCAAGACATCTCAGTATTGCCCTTTAATAAACTGCTCTTGCTACACTGGAAAACCAGGTATAATTCATCTACAACATCTGCGGACTGTGCCAACCAAGAGGGAATATCTAGTGTTTCCAGAGAGGAATTACGGGCTCATGTCTGGTCAGGAATTAGGAGTGCGACTTACTTGAACGAAACCACGATCATGAAAGCAGGCACAAGAGTCATGATTACTGCTAGTAACTGAGTGTCACAGAGGCTGGGGGTACAGGAAGGACTGGGGAGACCTCAGCCTGGTCACCCTGCCGAGTCACTGGGCTCGAGACGCTCCCCTGATCAACAAGCAAAAGAGGAAACCACAGCACCAGAACCTCTGCTGTACTTCTACAGACAGGAAACCGAGAGAGACGGTCCCTAGAGAATATAAAACATAAATCTCTTGCCACTCACCATCCATGGCTTGGCTCTGCTCCCAGTGTTTAAGGAAGGCAACACGTGCTTAGGAACAAAGTAGTATCCAAGTGAACAGACGGAGAGCAGCTAGGAACAGAATTCACGCTTTTCTGAAGAAAACATTCAAAATTGAAAATTTAGGTATTAATATAGAAGTTAGGGATGTTATCTTTGCTGTACAGGAGCTAAATTCCTACTGGTTTTGTAAATATTATGTTCAAATACTCAAAGAATAAAAGCCAAAAAATGATGAACGATTAATTCATTAAAACAATGACAATATTAAGATATAAGTTGATTCAAAACCCAATATTCTCTTGGACAATCTCTCTCAGACAATCCTAGTATAAAATAACATGCTGTACTAGTGATTTTACATCACAGGACAGAACATCCTGACCATAGAGTTGTGATTCATGTACAGTACGTAGCTACAGATATGGCTACACATTGAACAGTTCTGTTTTCTGTGCACTATCTACAACCACCTGGAGATGATGTAACATGGGTCCCAACATGTCTCAACTGCTTTTACTCCTAGAATGCCCCCCACTAGGCATGGAGTCCCACCGCATTGATGACGACCAGCTGCTAGCCTCTTCCAGTTTAGACCACAGCCTGGGCCCCCAGCGAGGACGGCTCAACATGCAGGTATGAAGCAGCACCTAAATCCTGTGGCTTAACAATGGGAGCTCGTAGCGATAGACCGAACACGAGGAGGTCAGTGCAAGCTCATAGCGATAGACCGAACACAGGGAGCTCAGCACAGGCTCATAGTGATAGGCTGAATACCGGAAGCTCACAGTAGGCTTTTAACGAACAGAGGGAGCTCAGCTCAGTCTTGTAGCGATACAGCAAACACAGGGAGTGCAGCAAAGGCTTGTAGAGAAAGACTGAACACCAGGGGTTCAGCGCAGGAGCTCAGTGCAGGCTCATAGCGATAGACTGAACACAGGAGTTCAGTGCAGTCTTGTAGGGATAGACCAAACACTGGGAGCTCCATGCAGTCTTGTAGGGATAGACCAAACACTTGGAGTTCAGAGCAGGCTTGTATCAATAGCCCACTGGCTGATATGGTACAGATGTTTTAACCAAACAAATACCACAAATCATGAAGATTTAGCATGACAGATACAGTTCAACATAGCTAGTGGTGCATGCAATGATGTTATGTTTTTTGCAGCAAAACTACAGTAATTAAGATGAAAAAAATCCATTTCAGTGGAAAGGGAGTTCCAGCTCTAAGGCCAACTACTGTACTCTTGTACCATCAATTTACTGGTTTTATGAAACTTCCACATCTTGCAGAAGTGGACATCTGAATTCCTATATGTACAGTACTATGTTGTAATGGTTGTTTGTAAAAAGAGAACCTTTGTACCAGTCTTACCAGGATGTAGCAGATTAAAGAGTCCTATATCTGATGAAGCTAAGCTTCCAGACCAGTGAAAATTGTAGAATCTGTGTTGCTTTTATTGAATCTGAATCAAGTGTCAAAGAACTATGTTTTAGAAGCCTGTAGCAGAAACCAGAAAATTAGGATTGTGGGGAGAGCGCAGATTATTCTCTTATGTTCAGTTCACTGGACTACAAGTATTTATTTTTAAAGACACGTTTCTTAACCAATGGACATTAGTAAATTTATTTGGCTTTTTCAGTCCAACTGAAAACAGGAGGAACAAAGTTTAAAATGTAATCAAACATGAAAAAGTCTTTCCCTTTTGTGGTGGAAGATAATGCTGTTTAGAATGGGCCTCTGGGGTCAAGATGGGGGAAATCATCAATACTCACAGCTCCACGAATGACAGCTATGCCACCCTGACCTGCTCTGTGTCTTTTGGTTTCTTGTCTGACAAATGATTTCATGGCAAATGAAGTCATCTTCACAGGGTGGGGAGGATGAGACCGAAGTGTACGGTGGAGCATGGTGTGCTGAGAGTGAGGAGACACAGCACTGGTTCGAGATGGATGCCCGCAGGGAGACAGAGTTCACAGGAGTTATCACCCAGGGCAGGGACTCCCAGATACAGTAAGGAACCTCCCATTACATCACACTGGCCAGCTGAAAGGTAGCAGTATTTAGAACAAATCAAACTCAAGCCACAGGACATCACACAAGCCAACAGCAGATATCAAAGTCCCAAGTTTAGGATGGCCAAAACGTTTTCATTTTGCAAAACCTGTTGACTTTAACATTCGATTTATTCCGCTCTTAAACTTGGGTTCATCGTCTTCCAACTTTTAAATGCATCAGTCGACTGTAATAAGGGTTGATACTGCAGGTGCATTGAATCTGGCTTTTCAATAGAGAAAAAAGAACTCCCAGTCTCAGCGCATACCGTAACTTGAGTCAGTGCCACTTCCCAAGATGACAGTTCATAGACAAGATTTGTAAATTAATTGCTAGTATTGGATCTCCCCTATTCCTCTCTTCCTGTTATAAAGCACTGAACATCAAAAGCAGTCACTGTTGTATTAGCTATGGATATTTCACAATGTCCTGTTTTTTTTGGCCTCTGTGCATCAGCTGTATGTTTTCCATTCATCTCCCACCAGCAACGATTTTGTGACTTCCTATTACGTGGCCTTCAGCAATGACAGCCGAGAATGGACAGTTCTCCATGATGGCTACTCCGAGTGGGTGAGTGGAGCCGAACCCCAGCCCCATTGCAGATCAACCACAGGCAGGACCCACACTGAAGAAGCCAGGAGATTTCACTCTCAGATGTATGTTTTTTTAAGGGAAAACAAAAGAAGGAATGTGCATCCATGACGCGCTGAGATAAAAACAGTATTCATATACTGTATAAAGGTTGAGAGCATCAAGAGACAATAGCTTGTTGTTTCTCTCCCCCTCGTGCCTGAACAGATGTTCTTTGGCAATGTGGACAAAGACACGCCAGTGATGTCGCAGTTTGTCGAGCCAGTGGTCGCACGTTACATCCGGGTTCTGCCCCAGAGCTGGAATGGCAGTCTGTGCATGAGGCTGGAGTTCATGGGCTGCCCTGTGTCCAGTAAGTGACAAAGACACAGCCAAGAGATACGTTATCTTATACTATTACTTTTTGTTTCTGATTTTGCAAAGGCACCCTCAGAGTTTGTCACTATTCTTTGTGGTAGATAGGATTGGCACTGGAAGCTTCATACAATATCTCAACCACCAGCATGACTTTTCAAGAAAAAGCTAAAACCAAGCACAAAAAAAAACTTTATTTTTCGTACCTGACCCCCAGAGTTATTTTTTCTTTTAATTTGATTGTTATTGGATATTCATAGAAATGTTTTGTTTAACTATAAGAAAAGCAGGATGATCATCATTTTAGTTTACCAGGTGAGAAAAACTTTCCCCCTTATTCTGTTCTTATGTCAAGACATATCATGAGCTAAGATCATCTGAACATTCTGTTCTCAGAAAAAAAAATCTATGAAGTGACTAAGAAAATCAGTCAGTAACATACTTGCAGATATTTTTGTTGGAAGGTAAAAACAGAAGGGGAATAATAATTAATTCCTTTTCAAAAATGAAAATCTGCAGTAACTTCTTGTCCTCTATCTGTTTTTCTCTAGGCTTTAAAGGACGGGAAACAATCCTTGATCTTTAGTCTCTGTTTCAATCATTTCTAAAGATGCTCCTTTAACAAAAGTTCTCTTTCTTTCCTCAGGGCCCAGCATATACAGCCAGAATGAAGTCACATCAACAGATGACCTGGACTTCAGGCATCACAACTACAAGGAGATGAGACAGGTAATTTTCTCATCAACGCTAAAACACCAGCCTAGAATGTTCTGTGCCTCTAGTATATGATGGTGAAGAAATGGCGAAGACTCAGACTGCACAGGACAACCCTTCCTTTAGCCCCGTGTTCTTAACACAGTTCCTCCTCCTCTCTTGAAACCCAGATGATGAAAGTGATCAACGAGGAGTGTCCCTCCATTACCAGGATCTACAATATTGGCAAGAGCTCCCAGGGGCTGAAGATCTATGCCATGGAGATCTCAGACAACCCTGGAGAACACGAGGCAGGTGAGGACATCGTTCAGCTCAAACCACCAGATCTCCCATCGCTGTCAACCTGTTTCTGGGAGATTTACTAAGAGATAACGGAGTAATTCCAACACAGGCAGCCTATATCCGTACCTCTGGGTCTGGTTAGCTAATTCTCCCTATTCATCCCATTTATATTAGGTGTGCAAAATATCAGCTCTTAAGTTTTTGGGTAGGGATGGTTTTGACGTGGGATGCTAGGTTTAAGAAATGTATCACAACACTGTATACTTTACAAAAGAGTAGTCACTTAAATGAAACACTGACAAAAAAAAAACTTTACCTCCCCTTACTATTAGAAGGGTAGAGGTTATGTCTCTTCCTAGCCTTGTGATGAGAAATGCCAGGCGAAGCACAGACTTCAGAGCAATCCGGAGTCCAAATAACCCTGCTGTGGACCTGTTCTGACAGCCGATACAGCACTGTATGTACAGAGGAAGGTGTCTTGAGTGGGACCAGCCCTTAGAATCAGGCCATCTTCTACAGTTTTCTTCTCATGAATTGCAATTTCCTTGTCAGGGGAACCGGAATTCCGCTACACTGCCGGTCTCCATGGTAACGAGGCCCTAGGCCGGGAGCTGCTGCTGCTGTTGATGCAGTTCATGTGCAAGGAGTACAACGATGGCAATCCCAGAGTGCGCCGCCTAGTGGAGGGAATCCGCATTCATTTGGTGCCCTCGCTCAACCCAGATGCCTATGAGCTCGCCTATGAGATGGTTTGTGGATCAGTTTGCTCGTACTGTCACTTATTCTGTGTCCCTCTCTTTCTGAAATTTTACAATCTGGTTGCGTCTTCAAAAACTAGACATGACTGCACAAACTCAAAATAGAACACTTCATTCTTTATTTCAACAGAAATACCGCAGTATTGTAACTTCTTTATTTTGAAAATGTCACAGTGTATAGCAGAAAAGTGTTGTAGAATTGCTGTAACTCATTGTTTGGAAAAGGGTAGTGTGAAGACTCTGACATTAAATGTACAACTTTTCTCACATAATGACAATTTCATTATTTGAAATTTTAATATAATGAAAATCTACAGATGGAGAGGACGTTACCTTCCAATTTCTCCTTAAGTATTAAGTTGAGGTAGCACAAGCAGTGAAAGACAAGGGGAACTGAAAATTTAAATGACTCAGAGTTTGGAAAATAATGCCAGGCAAAATAAGAGTGGGCAGGCTAATGCACTGGTTCTCAAAAGTCCAGCTGTCAAGACGTAAATTGTCTCTAAATCATCAAGTGAGTCAATGCTTGACTTTCTTACATCTCCTTCTCCCCAGGGCTCTGAGATGGGCAACTGGGGACTGGGGCACTGGACAGAAGAAGGGTATGACATCTTTCAGAATTTCCCTGACCTCAACAGCGTCCTGTGGGGTGCAGAGGACAGAGGGTGGGTCCCCCGCATAGTGCCAAATCACCATATCCCTATCCCAGAGAACTTCCTATCGGAGAACGCTTCGGTGAGTCTGAGGAAAAGTCAAACACGGTCAACGGCCAGTTCAAGCGCCTAAAGTTGACAATTCCTGCAAGATTTCGGTTAAAGTAACAGTTATACAGCTTCCTCGGTGTAAATATACTTACAACGGAGGTGGTGAACACGTACAAATTGGCACTGCGTCATTTTCCGCAAAGTGCACCTTCTTTCTTACTTGCAGCAGTCAACCATTCCACAGAGTACTGGTAATGGAGAAAAAGTCTAAAAAAGTCTGACTGTTTTCTCTCTCATGCTCATCCAGTCAGGATTCAGTCATTCCTTACGGGTTGCCTTCATGGCTGCAGCTCCAGTATCACACGGGGAGAAGGAGAGTTCGAAGCCCCGCTCCTCCAGACCTAGTCATTACTGGACACGCTGCAAGCTTCACGGGCCATTCCAGGACGAGCAGCACGGCTCTAACTGGCATCGCTTCGAGCTTGCAGAAACCACTGCTGGGCTGGGGGCAGAGAACGCTGTCCAGCTAATGCCCATCTTCAACCATCTGTGTGCCACCATTTGGGGAATTGTGATCACTGTTACACATCTTAACTTCACTTTCCTACATTACTAGAACAGCGAAGGAAAGGAGCAGATACATCCTCTATGCCTAGATATATGTCATTCTGTGAAACTGAAAGCCTTCTTACTTAACACCAATTGCTGACAAGCTTTTAGAGCTTCACTGCAATTCAGCCAACTCCTAAGCAACAAGCATACCCCATACTGGATATAAAAAGTGTACTACTGTATATAATTGAACTATATCATCCACTGAGCAATAGTGGGCCTACTGTTCCTTTAGCTTAGAGGGATCCTCTATATTTGTGTGTCAGGTTGCCGTGGAGACGAGAGCCATTATTTCCTGGATGGAGCGGAATCCGTTCGTCTTGGGGGCCAACATCCAGGCAGGGGAGAAGTTTGTGACCTACCCTTTCGACATGCAGCGCCCGGCTGGGAACAACGGGCGCCGGCGGGGGCGCGAGGAAGAGTACGATGAGGAGGCGTGGGCCCAGAGTCAACAGCACTACGACAGCGAGCTCCGCGAGACTCCGGACGACTCCGTGTTCCGCTGGCTAGCCGTCTCCTACGCCTCCACTCATCTCACCATGACTGAGACCTACCGGGGGGGCTGCCACACCGATGATGTCACCGCTGGCTTGGGCATCACCAACCGGGCCAGCTGGAAGCCAGTTGTGGGCAGTGAGTGCACACCGCATCTGACTGGAAAAACACTGCAGTGAGAAAATCCCACACAAATCTGTACACAGACATTCAAGAGGGGTCCGCAGCTGTTCCTGCTGAGGCACAGTTCTTCTGGGGTTATGCTTAGTTTTAAATACTGAGTGAACAGAGGCCTGAAACATGTCATTTCATACAAAAAAGTAAAGAGCCCAATTTCCATCCCCAGCACAATGAGAACGTAATCCTGAAGTCAGCGCAGTTCTTCCAGACTAAAGATACAGATATGTTTTTGAGATTTTTGTACTTAATTTTTTAGAATGCAAAGTTTTCAAAAGTGTACCCAGAATAACGTTTCTGGGGCTATGTTTGACTCTTTCCAGTTCTAAATCTACACTGTCTCCAGGTTCTGAACATGCATTAGGAGGACTAGCTTAGTTTCTGTTAAAATTCTGGTAGATTGCAATATAAGGTAATGTGCAATGAGGAATCTCAATCTTAAGTGAGGCATTACAGTAAAAAAAAGAATGAGACTAATATCCATTGAAAGCATCAAACTATCACGTAACACACAATTTTAGTACTTCAGCATTCTGTCTGTTCTTGTTAGTCAGCTGTTAATGCCAGCTTTTCCACTGTCACTTAGGCATGAATGACTTCAGCTACCTGCACACCAACTGCTTTGAGCTCTCCATCTTTGTGGGCTGTGACAAGTTCCCTCATGAGAGCGAGCTTCCACAGGAGTGGGAGAGTAACCGAGAGGCCCTGCTGGTCTTCATGGAGCAGGTAACTGGGGCCACCAAGCCAGATAACTGCTGTTACCATCAGAATTCTTAATTTCACCTCTTTATGATGTCCTTACCAAGCCTTGCAGCGATATCATTGTTGCTCAGCTGGATCTGGTAAGGCTGGCTTCTAGTGTTCCTGTTGAAATACAGGTAATTGTGCTGAGAGATAATTAACTGTGTCTTCATCTCGCCTGGACAACAGAGCAAGTGAAAGCGATCCTCCAATTATATGACAATAAACCAGTCTTCCAGCTGCAAAATCTTGCCAATTTAGATGCCAGATTTGAAGGAAAATAAAAATCAAGAAACAGGTTTGCCCGCCTTTGTGCACTGATTTTACCTCAAGATGACAGATGGAAAGAAGAGGCTGCCTTCTTATGGTTGTTTCACTGGTGAGCTCCTTGTGCCCAAGGCCATGATACCGAGCTCTACCAATCGGATTCACAGACTTGCCCTAACACAGGCGTGATTCTGATCTATACAGGTGCATCGTGGCATCAAGGGAGTGGTGAAAGATCGTGAAGGCAATCCCATTGCCAATGCTACCGTGTCTGTGGACGGGATCAACCACGACGTTAAGACAGGTGAGGATTTAAGGCTTTCGGGAGGCGGATATTCTTGACAGTTGTTTGCAATCCTGTGTCGTACAGGAGTCACAGGATAAATCCTTATCGGAGTCATAACACATAAGCCTGTGTTCCATTACATATAATTCCAAAGCAAAGTGGCTATTTTAAAGAGTCCTCAGAAAAATAACAGTATAGCATGACCAGAGTGATGACAGAATAGTGTAATATACAGTATTACAATATTGCAATGGCCAGAAACTTTAGCATGAGATCATAAGATGCCGAGGGATATCATCAGTGATTAATCTCACTTGTTTAGCTGCCAACGGGGACTACTGGCGCCTGCTGAACCCCGGAGAATATCGAGTGACGGTGCGAGCGGAGGGCTACTCCCCAGTATCCAGGTTATGTGTGGTGGGCTATGAGGTCGGGGCGACACAGTGCAGTTTCACCCTGGTCAAATCCAACTGGGACCGCATCCGCCAGATCATGGCCCTGAACGGGAACAGGCCCATCAGACTCATCCACAAGAACGGGAGCAGACCCGGGTCTGCGAATGGCAATGGGAACAGGTATGTAAAGGGGAACAAGAACGGCAGACGGCGCCCGCTTTCTCGCCTATCGCGTCAGCAACTCCTCCGATTGTTGAGACTCAAGAGGATCCGGGAGCAAAGGCTCAGAGCCAACGCCACGAGCACAGCGCCCCCTACCACTGAAATGCCCCTCACTACCACCCAGCCTCTCCCGAGCTCCACTGAGCCCACCACTCCAGAAGACATCCCCGCGGAGGGCACACCATACGATTCTTGGTTCATCGTGGAAAGCCCAACCACACCAGCCGGAGCAGGTTTGTGGGACACGCCGGAGCCCACGGAGAACTACGAGTTCGAGTTCAAAATCGACGACGAGTACGAAAACTAAGCGCCGCCTTTTTTTCGTGTGCGGGCAACAGCGCAGTGGCGAAAGTCGTGAAATTCTGTAACTTCGTTAAAATCTATCTTATTTCCAGTTTTAAGATCTTCTTAGTTGGAGAAAAGCAACGCTTCACCCTGCCTCCACACACGCATGTGCACTCTTTCACTATGTTAATTACCGGCGCTTACAGGACCTTTTCCAACCTTTTAGCGTGGCCAGTAGTGACAACATGGTTTGAACAAATATTAACTGGGTGGGGAAGGCTTTGCGTCTCTGTTATTCGAACGCTGAGGAATGTAAGAAGAGTGGATTCTTAAGGCAGTTAAAGACTTATGTGTGAATGTATGAAATACCAATTGATTATTTTAATTATTATCAGTTGGATCTGATTGTGAGAGACCTACTTTATGAGGGCAGGAACGTACAGTATGAGCATTTGAGAAAAACGTTTTGGAAAGCCTGTAAGGCTTCTGCACTCCACAACTGATGCACGCAGAATGTAATTAACAACATTTCCCAAAGTTAAAGTTAATTTTTCTTAATAAAAGCACAAGATTTAAGGTTGTGTTGGACTGATGAGTTCATTTCATTCTTTTTTGTCATTTTAAAAATGCAAGCACAAATTTTGAAAACGAAGAAAAATTTCTTATTAAAAACATTACTGGTAGGAACATAATAGGTAAGGTTCCCCAATAAATAAATAAAAAATCTTATAAATTAATGCACTGTGTATTTCTGGTTACTTATGAATCACATAAACCAAGCATATATAGTACCAGATAATACAATTTTTTGCTTGATTCATAAGCCTTACCCTAAAACTAGAATCATGTTCCTCCATTTATTATTTAGAAAGGATCCTTGTTTTCTAGTACCAATGATCCAACTTTTAGTACTTAAAATCAAGATCTCCAGCAGTTTGAAAAAGTACTCTGCAAATACAATGATCTAAATATTTACTTGAAATGTTTTGCGTTTATTTTAATACATTTGAACAATCAATCATCTATCCAAGGCCAACTATCTTGAATGCAAGGTACAATCTGGGAGCAAATGACTCCCCTTCCCCACGATGCTTACTGACTGTAAGTCCGATCATTTCTTTTTAACTGTATTAGCATGCATGTACACTGAAACACTAACACTCAATGACACTTCCACACTTTCAAAGCCCATAACCATACATATGATAATGATCCAAAACATTGTCTATATGTTTATTAAAATAAAGAGTAGATTCATTTGTAGCGTAGATTTAATCTGTTTCTTAGCAAGACCATTATCTTTGGACATTAAAAGGAACATAACTGTATCTGTCCTCATTTAAAAAATATGAAATCCTTCTTCAACAAACAACTGACATTGCTATTATGGGGTTTAAACAAAACAGTGCACAAGAAGGTGTCTTTTAAATGCCACCTGCAAGTGGAACTTCCTCACTCGTGATCTTACATCACTGCAGGTTCGTGTTTTTTTTAACCTGAGCGAGTTCTATAATATGCATTATTTCTAATAAGTTCACATCAGAGGAAAAAAACACCTGACAATCCAATGCAGCAAATAGGTTGACGGAAACAGACACACTTAACTGAGTTATGGTCTCCAGCTTATTCAATTCCATAGATGTCGGAGGCAGAGGCAAACTGTAAAAATAGCTAGTGTCAGATGAATGAATTCTGTGTTAATATCTAATTCAGATAAACCACAGTGAACAAGGGGTTACTTCACAAAGAAACATAGCAGGGATTCTGGTACATCATCTGGCTGTAGAGTTACTTCCACACAGCAGGAGGAATCCAAGGTTTCTGATGTCACGACGGCCTCACTCATTCTGAACACAATCACTAGATACTTGTGAGGAAACAGTTTGTGCTTGTTAGCTTTCTTTTGCCACTCTCAGTGGCTGATGTTCATTTCGCTCTCCTCCTCATCCTCCGCTGAGAAAGCCGAGAAGCTGATTGGCTGACACTCCAGATTGCGTAGGTTGACCAGGCAAGCAGTTTGTGTTGTGCTGAATTCTGGGACAGCGACCAGGAGGACTTCTTGACCATCCGCTCCTAGATAAGAAAAGTGACAAGACAGTAAGAGTGAACAGTAGCTATTTTAAGAATTGGCATCTGTCTTTGGAATTTAATAATCTGAAAACCACTGTACAGCAGCTTACTCAATTAAGCCTGTCTGGTTCCATCAATAAAAAGCATACATAACAGTCCAAAATCCAGGTGGGTACTATCTCTACAATAATAAAGAGATACTGCATAAAACCCCTCAGCCACACACGTCATCCCTCCAGGGCCACGATTGGGAATCAGGTAGGCAGCAAAAGCTGTCTCAGTTTTTTAATTGCCAAGATATAATGACCACCTGGCAGAAGGTACTCGGAGGACTCTTCTCACCTGTGATGCGCTTCGACTGGAAGGAGGGAGCATTGCCACAGAAGTAGACGTGTGGACACTCCTCCAGAATGAAGGGATCGTTCTGGTAGAAGGGGTAGCAGCCTTTGGAAAAAACAGAAGTCAGCAACAGTCAGCTAAAGCCTTTGTCACATTACAGGACTCGACACGACTTCTAGCCGGAGAGCATGTCAAACTTAACGACTGCAGTTGCTGAATCTCGCTGCCTATTCTGTCCTAGAGGGCGTCAAATTATACGACTAGGAATTGCAGGGGGTGACTAATTACACGATTCCCTCACAACATTTCAGCACATATCCAAATCTCGGAAAAATACCGTGAGGTCGCCTCATTTTGGCAGCCAATTAACGTGGAGCACCCCGGAATAAGAGGAGGAGCATCGCATGAAAGAGAACAAACAAGCACTAAACATCGAACAGACACCTGTGCTGGCTCGAAGTTCAAAGAGCCTCTCCTCCATTCGCACAGTCCAAAACACTTGCTTTCCTTCTTTCCTTGCAGCCCCATTGTACGCATTGCACTTCCAGCGGAGCGCTCATTGACTGTCGACTGTCGCAGACTCAGGAGCCTGCCCCTGCAACTTGCGACTCGCTATGAGAGAATCAAACCTGTTTGATTTTATCGTAGCGAGTCGCAGAGAGTCATAGGGGCTGTTAAGAGCGCTATGACTGAGTCACACTGCACATTTGACGGTAACGGGCACGTGCTGCGACTCTTTACAACTCGCTGCGATTTTCGATTTATGATTATGTAAATGAAGGCTACGGCTGAAAATCCTAGGAAAAGTCGTGTAGTGTGACACCAGCATAACAGATGAGATTAGCTGACTTTACGAAGTTTAAAGCTTCAAGCAAACAATTCACTTCCAGTCATGGTCATGGATTGGTATTTACACTGCAAAATGCCAGAATTTCTCCCTGGAGCTTCTCAACAATTTATCTGTCCTCCTCAGGCAAAAAAAATGCACAAATTACAACCCTCCATTTCTCTCCATGTCTTTCTCTTACAAAAAGTTCCTTTACCACGAGTCAACTCTTGCAACATCGTAACAAAATATCCACCAAAAGTATCTACTTTGGTTCCTACACACATTGTTTCTCAGTTCTCAACCCAAGACATATCTCCCAGCTATGAGGCTACACTGCTGCCCCTTTAACTCAAAGGGACTTCTCTATAGTCCACAGACCCCTTACACAAATTTGCCTTTCTACCTGTTCTCACGCTCTCTCTGTACAGCGGCTCCTTTTCACTTTTCTGCCGGAAGCAGGGCAGCGTTCCTCTTGCCCAAACCCCTGTGACCAGCTGCTTACCCAGTGTGTCAGGTGCAGTGGGCGCAAGGTGGGAGAGTCTCAGTGTGGTCTCCAGGATGTCCAGATGTTTGTCCATACTGCTATATTTGAAGATGTCATTTACGTTCTGCCCGGAGGTCCCCAAAAATCTACAACACATAATCAGCAACAACACCCATCACCAGTCCAGTTCTCATAATAAAACACAAAAGAAATCCAAGATGGGAAACGTTAATTAGTAGTATTCATGCATTGTATCCCTCACAATAAACCCGCCAATGCATCACACTCTTAATAAAGCCAGCGTGGCTTTGAATATGAGGCAGGGAGGAAGATAAAAACATTCAAATCTACAAGCAAGCCCGGGCCAGAAAAAAGGCCATTTCTTAGACATTTATTTCTTGGCATTTATTATGAAGACGGCTACGCCACAGTGAAGCACACAGGAAAAAAGGAATGCAGACACTTTTCTGGCCTTGGAAAGGAGACACAGATGTCTGCAACCATCCAACCCCCCCCCGCTCACCGGACCCCGTTGATTTCGGCCTGGAAGGGGTTGCTGACAAGATGCAGGGTAGGGTAGGCCCGGGACAGGGGGAACATGCAGCGGTGCAGAGGCTGCTGGGGTAGAGTGTAGTTGGTTGGGTCGTACTCTCCTGGCATCAGGTCCACAGGCACAGAGGCCTAGGGAAAACAGAAAGGGCAGTCTTCCATTTCAGGAGCAAGCGAAGGGGGAGAATTCAACTTGACAACGTGGAACGGAAGCAAGACTCTCGCGTTTTAGCACTGCACACTGCTTCCACCTCAGGTTGTGAATTCCTGCCAGGTCTTGCCGGCAAAAAACACTGCAATATTATGCAGCTTTCCAAAAAGAAAAACCATGTTGTTCTTTCATATTTACGAGCTCTTCATTTAGCACATCACAGACACAAGCAGTAAAAAACAAAGGCAGGGCAAGAAAGCAAGCAAGCCCTGCTAGCAAAGAGGAAAACGCCCATCCGCTGAAGGAATCCTCACTCACCACCAGCTGCACGAGGACTTCATCCAGCATGCGGATCGCCTCCACACTGCCTGCCTGTGTCTTCTTGGTTAGGTACTTAGCCTGTGGAAAGGGAAGATGGTTCAGCTAGAGCTGAATCACTCTTGGGTAAGGTAGTGGCTGCTTAAGGTACTCACTGTATCCCTACAAAGAGCAGGGTGGAAATAAAATATACAGTGCAAAAACGGAACTTCTCTATTTTATGACTTGCAAAAGCGATGCACGCCATGCACCGTTTAAAATATTCATACACCTACATCAAGTTTTATTCAACCTCTTTCTTTTTCAACTGTCTCATGCTGACGATTCTCAACGCCATGTCATCACCGGCAGATCTGTGTCTGCGCCATTCTGTGCTTTGTAGCTTTATTTCCTGTGAAACTGTAGTGCAACAGAGCCCTGCGCGAGTGGCCTGTACGCCGCACGTGCACAATCCTTCCCCGACTCGCTTGTGCTCTAACGCAGCGCTAGCAGAGCGGTGCTGGGAGCCTCTCTCACCTTGTTGATGGAGTCCTTGCCCTGGGTGCTCTGGCTCAGCAGGTTGCCAGCGAGCAGGACGCGGGAGATGCGGGCCGCACCACTCTGCTCGCCCTCGTCGCCCAGCTGTCCGGTCACCATGTCGATGAGCAGCTGCAGCCCCAGGAGGCTGTCTGCACTGCCGCCCCCCAGCCCCAGCCCGGAGGCCAGAAGAACGTACCTGCAGGAGGAAGAAAAGGAACACAAAGTTACACAAAAACATTAGATATAGAAACCCTGATATATAAAAAGTTGTATATAAAGTAGTTTACATGTGCATTTTAAAGCACATGTAAGGAATTACTGCACAATAGCCGGCTCAGGATGAAGTCACTTGGTTTACTTGTGTCCCTTTGGAGGATGTGAAAGGCTGATTGATACAGGGCTTTGTGAGATTTTGCAGCCCTGCAGGAGATGCGGCAAAGGGTTCAGATGGGAGGTCAGCTTGCAGAGAACTGCCCTGGGTTCTCACCCAATTCCATTCTCATCTCTTCAGGTCTCCCTCAAGTCCAGGTCTACTTTAGGTAAACCCACAGGCAACATCAGGAGCCTGTGTCATTGGGTCATGCCAGTGCATTATCTCCCTCTTAACAGTGCGATGTGGTACAGGAGTGGGGAAAAAATGAAGCGTATGTGCTCGTTTACAGATTAGCTAATGGGGACGAGGATTCAAAAAAGTATATTTCATTGTTTCCCCCTACAATACTGAGCAACAATGTTGGTCTTAAACGTTTTGAGCTACAGTATGGTCTGCAAAAAGAGATCAGAAGCTCTTCTAAAGCACAGAGCTGTCAATTTTCTCTATTGAATTAAATTTGATATTTTAAGAAAGCGTACTTTAAAATACAAATACACAAGAAGAGGTGACAAAATGGATCAAAATGCATTACTGAAGATAATTCATTTTACATGAGAAGAATTTCACTGCTTTGGTATAACATCAAGGAAGCCATTCTTCCCAGTGCTTTAAAAAACACCAGGAATCACGGACAGATGATAGTCTGAGCTTACTGGTCAGCATCTAAATCTTTCCTGGGGGGTTGGCAAGGGAGGTCAGCCGTGCAGTAGCTTTCCACCGTGAATTTTCCATCGTTCTTCTCTGCACCAAACACAGCAACCACGCTGCCTACAGCACCAGGGCAGAAGAAGAGGACAAATCAGAACAGCAGAGAGCCTTCAGAGCATTCTCCATCAACAAACCCAACCATTAATCAGGGCAAACTCACTAGAAACCCACTCTCGTTGTGAATAACAGTACAGCTATTGCCACAGCACATGTATAGTTAAAGACACTAAAAATGCATGCTAAAAAGGGTAATTCAATGACTACCAGAGAACTGGCCAAAAACACTGTGAAGAACAGGGTTACTGGTTTACCCAGTTCATAACTGTATTCAATCCCCAAGCCATGACTATACAATAGAATATGAAATTATTAAGTCTTAATATGAGAATGCTAAGAACCCGAAAAACTAATGTGTTTTTTAATGGACACCATGTAAAATAAATGTATACATGTTCAGGTGGGTAGCTGCGTCAGCATGCGTAGGCTGCAAAGGAACAAGTAATAGGTTTATTCCATGCTGAAAAAAAGAAGAAAGAGAACACAACGTTTCGGCCGTGGAGCCTTCTTCAGGCTCTGAAGCCTTCTGAGCCTTCTTCACACCTGAAGAAGGCTCCACGGCCGAAACGTTGTGTTCTCTTTCTTCTTTTTTTCAGCATGGAATAAACCTATTACTTGTTCCTTAAATGTATACATATTGTAATGGGAACTGGATGAACTGTTTTCTTTATAGTGAAAGTGGCTGTACACACATAGACAATACATGAACATGTAGATACTGTATATGAGACTGAAAGATTTAACATTTTAAACAAGTTACTGAAACATTCCCTCCTGAAGCACCATCCTGTCCAATTGTAGAGTGTACCCAGCAGGACAGAGTGCACACAAAAAGTCCTGCTCACCTGTAACAAGCTTCTGTGTGTCAATGTTGCCTTCCAGTTTTATTCTCTGCAGTTCATCCTCCAGAATGAGCTCATCTGACTGGCATATGTACTTGGCCCGAGGAGGCTGGGGTAGGAGATTGTGCTAAAACAATCACAGACAAAACAATGAAAATGAATGATTGAATCCCTAGTGATGTTGGGATTCCAGGCTTGATGCAATAATGCATAATATAAAAATACATTATATTAGGCCTAAACATTATTTAGGAAAGAGTTACTGTTGTAAAGGGATTCAGAGATTCCAATGCTCTATATAAGGTTGCTGGTTCACATCCTGCGGCTGGCAGAGGAATCCTACTGCGTTGGGCCCCTGAGCAAGGCCCTTAACCCCAACTGCTCCAGGGGCGCCATATAAATGGCTGACCCTGCGCTCTGACCCCAAGCTTCTCTCCCTGTCTGTGTGTCTCATGGAGAGCAAGTTGGGGTACTGTATGTGAAAAGACAAATTCCTAAAACAAGAAACTGTATATGGCCAATAACATGATCCTATCTCTATCTTATCTTATAGGTAGATCGGAAAAGGACACTTAGTTTGAATTAATGTTTTTTTCTGTTATTCTAATGAGAACCAATTAATGCACTAATTTTATTTTTATTGCTATACTATAGCTTGTTCTTTGTGTTTCCTTTCTGTATGCTAACGCTGAGATCACTCAACACGGCCTGTAAAATAAGACAGTGGGAATAAAAACTCCTCCACTTGCCTCCTCACTGATCTCTCGCAGGATGGATGGCTGGAGCTCCATGTGCTTAAAGATGGTTCCCACAATGCAACACTGCTCCCCCATTTGGATTTCACACAGCTTCCTGATGGGCACACCTGCACCTGCAAGTAATTTCCATGGTTTCATTCATATTTGCAGAAAAACAGTTAAAAAAATAACTAAATCTCAGTTCAAGAAAGATCATGGATCTTGTCATTCAATCTATGGCCAATCAAAATGTACTCTTTCTGTTGATCACAAAAATATGCTTTGGATAGGAAGCACGCTGTTTGATTTTCATATGCCCAATATTACTGATACTTTCAGCACATTATACCAAAGCCCATACTATACACAGGGCAAAACAAATAGAGAACATAACAAACAGTACTGTGAAATGTAACTAAGGGCACTCTACGAGGCGAACAGCACTTTTGACCCATGGGACCAATGCACAGGACAAACTGGACAATCTTCTCTATCAGAAGTGATACCTTTTATCATAAATGACCCCCCAGCACTTAACAAATAAAGAGTGCTCTTAAAACACCTGAAAAATTATTTAAAAGGCAAAAATCGCTCCTCAACTTTCAGGATAACCAGAACACACAAAAAGGAGTGCCCACCCCACTTCTGCTGGGCTCGCTTAACGAGGACGGGGCTCATCTGCACGAGCCGGGTGGCGTAGATGTGGGCGTACTGGCGGTTGAAGCTGCGCTCCCCCAGTCGGAAGCGCTCGGAACAGCTGACGTACGCCGGGCGCACTCTTTCAAACACCGGCCCCTCGGAGGCAGGGGGGCCCAGCAGGGTTCCCTCCTTCGGGACCGTCAGATCAGAGAACATCCCCGGCGGCAGACGAGAGGGAGGAGAAACGAAAGGAGTTGAGACTTTCCTGCAAAAGAAAAAAGAAACATTGCTGATGAGCCCTAGCGATTTCCTTGGTCTCACTCTGCTTTTAAACCTACCTGGACAGGCTTATCAGGAGCTCCAGACCCCAAATTTACATGATCTTTCTTAGTTTTCTAATAGGACCCAGAGGACATGGAAACTCAGTTAGACTGGTGAAATGACAGTATCGCATTTTAAAATCATAACTTACTGAACGGTTTCCATTTTTAAAGTAGGGCGTGCACTGCTACAAGAGCTACAGTAGTTTGGGAGAAAGGAGTAACAACACGTAGCTTTATGATAGGGTTTAAAAAAAAAGATTTGCCTTAATTTATCGCGAAGACATCCATTGTAGCTCTAGCAAATGAACAATTCACTGAGTTAGATGATTAATATCTCGCATGTCACCGGAAACTGTTAGGCATGTCTTTATAATAGCAAAACAGCGTTCCAAAATAAAAATTCCTAATTAGCAGTTTAAACTATTTACCTAGCTTTATACTGAACAGCTTTAGCTGATTTAAAAAAAAAATATTTTATCTGATTACCATTGAAATTAACAACATATTTATAAACATAGCGCCAGATAAGTCTAAACAAAACCTTATGTATATTACGACTCATTTAATAACTATATCAGTAGCGAGCATATTTTGATATATGAACAAACACTTCACATATGCGGGTAGCGCATAACACCAACCTTGTAACACTAAACGAAATCAGATTACAAATCATGCGCCGTGACAGTTTTTAATTCTCTCCTCAAAATATTTATGAACGCCTTCCCTCTGTTGTGCTTTAATAACAACAAGCGTTCATTCCAATAATTTGCTCTTACCTTTATAATTTTATTACACAGTATCTCGAAGTAGACACGGTATTAAATGCTCCTTTTTCTTTTAATTCAATTTATCACGTCTACCGGCTCAAGGGACAACATTTGCGAACTCCCGCGCCAGCAAGCTCTCGAACTGTACCCTCTCACCTTTCACCTTTCACTTTTCACCTCGATGTCACAGTAACAAGCGACGCCATATTGAGAAGGTCGGCGTGTAATACAGAACTAAGGCTGTTTTCTTATAACTGTGGTATGTGCACTACCAACCCGCGTTTATAATTATGTAAATAGTAGTAATGACAGATTATGTGAGAGGCTATCATAAAATGTTATTTGTAGGGACTGTTGAGCTCAAATTAGAAGTAATGCACATGGTTCAGCATTTGGGATGGTGGGCATAGCTGCACTAGATTTTATTGGCATATGTACATGTATAAATTGTTATTCTCATCGTTCTCTTTGGACGTGCACAGTACAACACACAACACAACATAATGTAGTCTGCAAAGGAACAAGTAATAGGTTTATTCCATGCTGAAAAGAGAAGAGAGAAAACACAACGTTTCCGCTGTGAAGCCTTCTTCAGGTGTGAGAAAGACAGGGCAGACAGCAAAGTGGAGAGGAGTGAAGAAAGGTGTGAAGTCAAAACCTGCATGTGAATAGAGAAGATTACATGAAAATAAGTCGGTCATTGAGAGAAGGGGAACGGTGTGGACCAAGTTTCAGGATGAGTTTCGTTTCTGATCACTAACTCTCACCCGTCCCTCAAATATACAGTTAACATATATTCCACCACTCTTCCGTTTCTAGACATAAATTGATCTTCTGTACTATTTAATCTTTGCTGTCTGCCCTGTCTTTCTCACACCTGAAGAAGGCTTCACAGACAAAACGTTGTGTTTTCTCTCTTCTCTTTTCAGCATGAAATAAGCCTATTACTTGTTTCTTTGCAGACTACACATGCTGACGCAGCTACCGTAGTGATAGTATGTACAATCAATAAACAATCAGAACTACAGTGAAAAAAACTACATGGAAGTCCAAGTCAAAAGTGCTCTGAGGTATTGCACAGTTAACTGTTTATAATGCACACTGCTATAGGGTAGAAGCTGTTCTTAAACCTAGTCTTCTGTGTTTTAATGGTGCGGTGTTGCTTGCCAGAGGGTAGGGGGGAGAACAGTTTGTAGTCCTAAATTTATTTTGCACAGAAAACAAGTCAAATTAAGAAGACACCAGCAGATTTTCACTTGTTTATTCATTGGTTGATTGTGTGTTACATTAATGGTTGTCTGCAGTTCCACTGTGAGGGACTCCTGCTCCTGATGTGAAGATCTGAGGAGCACAGAAAGTGCTGACATCATCACAGCAATGTCTCACTGGGCGTGGCCTTCTCAAGACTCCTCCTTCTCGTCTCCGTGGGTGATGATGTAACAGAGGGACTTGTAGTCGATGTTGCCACTGACATCAATGGGTGCAAGGGAGAAAGCTTGCTCAACCTGGAAAGAAGTGAATGGATACTGGTTTATCCATATTTCTTCATAGATCTATTTGTCCATTACGCCATGGACAGTATAGAAAGGGTGTACAATGATAAACTTTAAGATGTTTGTTATGTCGTTTCCCACTGAGGTTGAGAAAATCTTATGACACAACCCAAGACAGCGGGCAAAAATTATATGTTCATGAGCCATAAATGGATGGTTACTCCTATATTGTCGTATGAAGCAGAGAAATCTTGGAAGAAGATTACATAGCAGTGCAGCACTGGGAATTCATTTGTAATGACTTAAGACCATGTGGAGTGGATTTTCCTGGCTATAAAGATTTGAAACTTATTTTGTTTTATTTTGTTCCTTTTTATTAGAACTGGGACCTCATGTGTTACTCACGTGGGACCTCATGTGGTCCTCATGTGGGACTGCAGTGTTAGGGAAACCACTAATCACGGATGTAGAACTAAGAAAAATCAGTGAACACTCACTTCTTCTTCTGTGAATTTGTCGGCTTGGGTCAGTAGCAACCTTCTAAACCTGGCAGGCAGAAACAAACCAAGAAACAATGTTAAAAAAAACATCCAAGCGATGAATGAACGATAAGTTTGCCCCTCTAAATGTTCTCAAACGTGGCAGCTGATTTGGAATATAAGGGTAGAAAAGATCATTTCTGTCATGTATGATATTACGCAGAAGGTCTGTAAAATCCTACAAAAGATTTTGGACGACCATAGGCGAGGTAAAAAAATATTTTATACTCCTATCAATTTTTTACTAGTTTTATTCATTTGCCAGCTCTGAGTATTTGGGGGCAGTTCTAGAAATGCCAGTTTAAATCACAAACGTCACAGATTCCAAGTGTTGCCGTGCTATCACCCCCATTGTTCATGGTATTAGTGCAGGTCTACATCAGCCGACTAGGCCACAGTCTCTCTTCCAGTGCATACTCACTCATCCTTGTTTACAAAGCCTGTGGCACTGGGGTCAAAAAGCTTGAAGGCAGCAAGGATAGTCTCTTCTGGGTCTGTGCCTGTGAAAGCAGTGCAGCTGTGAGTGAATTTTGTTGTGAGAAATAACAGAAGCTTCCATTGTTGATAATCAAAGGCCAACTTACAGAGGGCTCTGGGCTTCTCAGAGTACCCATACTGGAATTTCTGAAACATTTGTGAAGGTACTGGAAATTATTTTCCTCTAGGACATTAACTTAGAATAATTCAACTTTTCTGGCTTTGCTTTGTCATTTACCAGTTACGTTCAATTATTTGCACGTTTTTCTTTGGGGTTGTCCCGTAGGAAGGAATATCTGCACCATTCCACAGATGAATAACAATAAAAAGAAATTAACAATAACAACAGTACAACTTCCATAGTGGGTTAATATTTGTCATAGTTTTATGAGGGCTGAAATTTAGGAGACCACTCTCAAATAATGAAAAGCCAACTTCAAAATAATGTTTATGTACACGCAAATCAAAATTATTTATCTGTGTGATTTTAAAAGAGGAATAAAGAAATAACACAGTATACAATTTTTATGTCTTCAAGAATTACTCAGCTTTGAGTGTTAGGAATGTGACCTTTAGAGAAAATAAACAAAAGCAAAAGACCAGCTGTGAACAAAAAGAAGCTGGTGGTACCCCTCCAGCTCTTCATTAATTAAAACCTGTCAGAGCCATGTGGTTTCAATATACCAAATAGCCAGCAGTCACAGGCACACAAGCAATAATCATGCCACCTACCATTAAGCTTCTCCCCAAAGAGAGTGAGGAAAACAGTAAAGTTGATCGGCCCTTTCCCCTCCTGTAGCATCGCCTCCAGTTCTTCATCTGACACATTCAGTTTGCCTGCAAAGCACATGGGTTACCTTCCAGGCTGCCTTGAAAACCCAGATTATACAGGCAGCAACAATGATTCCCCAACAGACATTAGCTGAAACTAGGCATCGCCTCAAAAATATGACACTTCACTGGTAAAAGCTGAGATAAATATTTGCAAGGTTCCTTAGAATGTTGATACACTGTGACAAAGGTAAGGAGTTAGAAGAAATCGTATTCATGCAAACGTTCATTTCATGGGGAAATGGCATGTTGATTTCATGGAATAATAAGGGATGACAGTAACTATGCTAAGATAAAAAATATAAAAGCAGTACCCAGCTGTGAGTAGGTCTCTTTTAGGTCTTCTTTTTTAATGATACCATCTCGGTCTTGATCAATACAGCTGAAGGCCTGCAGAAGAGCGAAAAATCCAGTTAATTCATAATTTGCTCAAAGGACTATGTTATACGCAGGATAGCATGCATGGCAACACTGTGTGGTACTGATAGTGAGAGACAATGTGTAGTTTCTTACCATATTTGCTACCTACTGTCTAAAACATAATTAACATTTAGTAGCTGCATAGTATCAATGGATATCAAAGATCACATAAACAGTACTTAGTTAATAGTACCTTTTTGGGTATTTTATGTATTTCCAAGAAGAACATGCACTTATATGAATTTCTAACATGACAAAGGAACAGGTAGATCATGAGCAATATTGTAAAGATCTTTGTATTTTGTAACATTAATGTCAGGTAAAGGCGCAGCTGTCCGACTTGCCCATCTTATTTCTAGCAAGTGAGCAGTCTCCCACAGGGAGAAATAGAAACTAAAAAATACAGTGCTTCTTAGAACACGTGGTTCAACATGACAGCGGAATATGAGCATGTGATTAATATGCGGCACACTGGCGTACCTCCTTAAACTCCTGGATCTGGGACTGCTCGAACATGGAGAAGACATTGGAGGACCCGCGCTGGCTGCGTTTGGCTGCAGCTTTGCTCTTTGTTGCTGCTTTCCTGCTCGCCTGGGCCACATTTCACACACTGTTATATTTACATAGAAGTCACCTATTCTAGCTTAACATGACCCATTTCTTACCCACCTACTGTATATTATTTTCTGGGGATATTGACAAAAGAACAACTGCAAAACATGTACAGTAGAAGCAAACACTGGGATTCTTCAGAAAGATCTGATTGCTTTTCAGATTTAAATAAACAATTGACTCAAAGCGCTATAAAGTTGTTTGGTTGCTCGCTTGCTGGGAAACTGTTATGTCATCCCCCTTGAGTGGTTGGCGTAATTTTATGTTTCCGAAACAAAGCTGCTTTCACACACAAAAGTCAGTAATTTTGAATAAATAAGCAACGCCTGGGAAATTGCAACATCTGTTATTCCAGCACGGAATGATTATGTACAAACAAATGCATGGAAAAACGATTTTTAAGGACGGTCCCACAACAGTTCCATTTTCTTTAAAAATCCTAATGCGCTTTATTTTGTGTATATTACAATTCAAGCTATGTTTGCCATGAATCACTGGTCACCACTTTTATCTAGTGTAATCCTTGGTTCCTTATCATCTGAATTCAACATGATGGAGATCATCAAGGCCATGATTTGAAACCTCCAGTCATCCACATTTAGGAAATTTAGAAATGTAGGAAAGCAGATTGAAGTGTTTGCACATACACATGTACTGTACAGTATTGCATCTAGCACAGGAACTTCCATCAGTCTGATTTGAAACGACGCAGTATAACTGTGCCTAAGAGGAGTATTCCAGCCTAGCCTGATCTCTCTTTATGTGTCTCAGTCATCCGTTCTGCCTTGAAGCAAGATACAAGACAAAGCATTGAGGCTTGAAAAGGTGGCCGGTGTCATACTCACCATGTCTGCTCTGTGTGGGTATGTCAGAGGTCCCAGCCTGGCAGATCGCTGCGCTGGGTTATATGACATGCCTTATCTGCTGGCCTCCTATAATAAGAGCTGAGGGATTGCAGTTCCTTACATGGCAATGCCCAGTTCTGAGTTCCAAGTGGTACAGATAAACTCCCAATTCCTTGGATTCCTCGGCAATTGGGAAAGATAGGGAGCAAGAGAGGGACAATGCATGCCGGATAGCAGACACCTTACTCTGATGAGCCGGAGAATGAAAGAGTGAACTCGGCACTGGCAGTGCAGTGAAGCAAAGTAGCAGGTACACCAAAAAATAAACGTGGACACCTCAGACTCTAGTAGACCAACATGAATCCCAGTGGAAGACATACAATTCTAGACAGGATAACGTATGGAGCAAAATCAACTTAAGTAATCGTGTTCCTTCTTTACAGAAGTTCTAGAGTACTTTAGTTTGATCCTCCTTTAGATGAAAAGGATGTTGTACTGTACATTCCACAGAGAAGGAGCACAGGGTAGGTGCCACCATAGACAAACTCTAATACAGTTTTATAGTAACAGATAACACACAGAAATTATATTAATGAACAATTCCTTTATGCAATTGAAGCAATATGGTTTTAATTATTGCTAATTAAATCTGACATTAATTTATGCATGAAGAAAGTGCAAATGAAGTTGTTGATTTCCTCACACAACTAAAGGATTTTGAGTTAGAATACGCTACTTACTGTAGCTTATACTCTGCAACATTGAAGGTAAAACTGCTCATGCCAATAAAATATTCAGTTTTCTGATGGGTAATCTTTTCAAACAGTTTTACAAATATTTACATACATTACATTTAGTACATTTTTAGATTGACATTTTACCTTAATTATTTGTCACTCAGATAAACGTTATTTATCTAGTGTACAGAGTTATCCAATGAGCAACATTCTTTTCAATGACGGTCATTTTTAAGTATCTACTTGTTATTTGAATTTAAATATTTCAAATATTCTAAAAAATAATAATCAAATAAAAATAACATTTACTTTCTGTTGTAGTGGTACAGTATGTATACCATGATTATAGCCTCCATATGTTATCTCCATCGGCTAATGAGGCAGGACAAACTACTTCCTTAGTATCAGTGTTTGAACACTTTCTAAAGTGACACACAGTTCCCCGTCTTTAAACATGGATTAAAGAGCTGAGTCTGCTGGAACAGCAAAGCACTTTGCTGGAGGTACAACATTAGGCTCCTGATCTGGGACTTGAACCCAAAACCTCCCCCTAAAGCCCTTAACCCTGCTCCACGCTGTCACTCATAATTGCTTCTGTATTTACTTTGGCATTACTAGTGAATTGTTTGCTAGCAGCTGTAGGTCAGAGTTTACTCTCAGAATGACTTCTGCCATATCTTCTGCTATGTTTGAACTAGGAAAATATTTCCAGGGACTCCTCTGATCATGACTATTTACATCTAATACATCAAGCTAATACTTCAAGCAGCACATATTAATAATATGGCTGGTTTCACTGTTGATTTAACAAGAGTAACAGATGACTGGTGTGTGTTCTCAATACTGGTAATGAAATTAGGTTAAGTACTGTAGTCACAGCAGTCAATAGTCAGCAAATGTCATTGGACAACACAGCTCTAATATATATTTTGAAATATAAAACATTGATTGGACCTTTGGTGTGCAGAATTATAAGAAAGCTATGAATTTGTGATGGGTTGTCTAGGCAACTGTTTAGTGAACTTTCTGTCGCAAACAGACCCAGAGGACATAATGACAGTACCAGTTCTGTAATCAAATATAAGAATTTATTGTTTGCAGTGTATTACTTTACATAGAATTGAATTCACTTAAAAGAATCACATCCAACCGATGTCTGCACACACATTTCCCTGATAAGATGCGGCTATGCAGCAAGTGACTGCCTGAGTGACACACTCAAGAAAAATGGTCTGTCCTTTCTTCCCCAAGCAATGCAGCCTGGAACATTTCAAAACACATGACCAGGACAAACGCCATCGGTTAACATGGACAGAACAAAATTGCAGTATTTCAACACGAGCAGCTAGTCACCTAGTCAAATCCTACTTTCAGATGACAGATCTCACAAATTGTTATATATAACATGTATAAAATAGATCTTTTGTAATTCAACAATCATCCAGGTGGGGGCTACACATTGGTGGTGGAGGAGAGTCCCTATTACCTCTAAAGCACTGTGAGTGGAGTGTCCAGAAAAGCACAGTTTAAGTGTGTATACAACAGTATAGTATAAGTGTAGGGAATTATTATTATTAATTCTTATAATCAAGGGAACATGGGAGAAAACTTTTTCATTTTACCAACATAAGAAAGAACACAAAATCAACCAGAACCTGTATCTATCATCTTTCAGATTTGATTTAGTTAATACTAACAAAAAACAATTTTAGGGCTCTATTTGGCTAAACAATGCAGACTTTTTTTGTTGCCGTTTAATTCGGATGATCAGGCAATTTCATTCCTGGTGTAACACACAGATGTGTTTTCAGTTCTTGTGAAACAGATAAGATAGGTTTTTGAAGTGGACCAGAACTGGAAATTGAGATTTTAAAAAGAAATGGTGCAGTACAGAAGAATAGCAATTTAAAGCAAAGAAAGAAGCTCTATACTGTATCATAAGTGTCTAGCTCAGCTTTACAGTCCCCTACACTGCACAACCTTTAACAAACACTACAGCAGCCACAAGTCTACTATAATATTTACAAGGATCTACTATTTTTACATGTACAAGGCACTACTTGTTTACAAATTATATGGAATTTGCCACAGATTATTTATCACAGTTTATCCTGCAATAACCCATAAGAGATTAGTTATATTTCCACTTTGGCATGTAAACAACACTAGGAAAACAGACAAAAACATAATTGTGGCTATTAAAAACAAACCGAAAACAAAAATGGCTATTATACCACTACAATAAATGAATTCAGCTTTTGTACAATCTGGATGCTGCCGGCAACTTTAACAGACTGCACATCAGTGGTCTACAAGACAACTGACTGAACAATGACTTTAAAATAAATAAATTAAAAAAAATATTCCACTACTTCTGAAAACCAGGCTGTTTTTATTTTAGCCTGTGTTTTGATGAGCAAAGGCCTGCTGCTAATGGTGACACAGAGAGGTTATTGCAGGAATTACAAGAGAAGACTGCTCATTAGTTTTTGGTATTTCATTTCTATGGCTTTTGCCAGACAAAGTGTGTATGTTTTGTCTATACTTCATCAGTTTCAAGCCATACCTTGCTTAAAGTTTGTCTTGAAGGAGGCAACAGCCAACTCTGATGTGTTAACTAGTGAAGTGTCTGGTCTGACTGCCTACCAAAGCTTCGGAAAAAGCTTTGGCCTAGAGCTACATTTGCATGTTTTTCATTGATAATAAGCTCTAAATCCCAGAATCCCCTGTGCTGTCCTCAGTATGACCCAGGCGTCTCCTCCCCCAGACGGGTCATCCCTTCATGGCATTCTGGATGAGTGGTGCAGGAGGGGAATTATCCTGGCGGGAGACATCCCTTCTTGGCACAAGGAAGGTGATGGAGAAGTGGTCCAGTGCTTTATGGTCAAATGTTGCAGAGCGAGGTTTCCTCCTAGTGGCGGGAGGCTGCAGGACACCCTCATTGGCTCAACATGCACGCCATCTTGCACGCCACGGCTGAAATTAGGGCCGCCCCCCTCCCGCTCCCTTCTTCGGATTGGATGAAGGTGATGTCGCAGCGAGGTGTCAATTCCCGCACCACTTTGTGGAATTTTTCTTGGAAACTGGCCAGCAAACAAAGGAAGACAATACAGACACCACTTATAAAAGCCAGGCAAAGATGTCAAATTGGAGATTCATTATTAAACCTGAATTTGTGCATGTACTAAACCTTTATTTTTATCATTCTATTTACAAGTGGAAAATGTAAGGTAAAAGCAGTGTTAGTTTGAAGACTTTATTAACATACAGTATCTATAGTTCATAGGACTGTAATGCACTATGAGTTTAATCTCCTTTGAGTTACCTACAACTGCAACATGTACAATAGGAAATAGAAAAGGATTTGTCTCAAATTATCTTCCATCTAAGCAGTTAATTACATGCTTTGGAAATGTAGAATTTTAAACACACCCTTCCCGCCGCTCTGTCCTCTCCCTCTTACTCACCAAGGGTGCAGCTTGTAGACGGAGCCGTCCACCCCCACTGTGATCTTGAGCGTGTCCGCGCTGCGGCGCTCCCTCATGCGGTTGATGACCCCGGCCAGCCCCGCGCCACACATGTGGGCGGCCCGCGTGGACACGCCCTCGCAGGCCAGCCGCACGATGTCGCAGTCCAGCTCGGAGGGCAGCACGCCCAGGGTGGTCAGGATGTTGTAGATCTGCTTGCGGTCCCCAGTATCGCTGCAAGACAAGAGCCAGAGGTTGAGTAAAAATGTCCAGGGAAGGAACTCTGTGCTCCAAAGAAAACCCACTTATCTTGTTCCACTTATCTTGCTTAGACCAAGATCTTTATCACAGTTTAATTTGTCACTCCATTGTCCATACATCCATTTCCTAACCGCTTCTTTCAATTCAGGATCACAGGGGAGTCGCAAGCAACAGGACATCCAGGACAGGACACCAGTCCATCACAGGACCACACAGACATAGACACTGGCACACAAACACTCACAGAAGCCAGCTTTCCCAGAAGCCAGTCACCCAACAAGTATGTCTTTGGACTGTGGGAGGAGACCAGAGACCTTTGTGGAAACACGGGGAGAACATACAAACTCACGCAGATAGCGCCCCAGGTGCGGAAGTGAACCCAGGACCCTAGCACTGCAGGGCTGTAATGCGAACCACTGCGCCACCATGCTGTTAATTGGACTCATTTTTTCACACTTTTACTCTCAGACCTTGATTCAGAGATCCCCTGAATCAGAGAGCCCTGAGGGACTCTGATCCTAGATAACAGGAATTATATTGCACACAAAGGGCATCAGATACAAAGTGAAACCGTTTCCATGCCCTTCTTTCCTCTGTGAACCCCAGCAGATGCCAGTTTGGTCTTGGACAGCGGCAGGTATTTATGATTGCTCGTACCTCTCAATCTGGGAGACGAAGCGAGTCTCGAAGCTGCCCCTAGTCTTCAGGATGTCAGAAGCTTCGCCGTTGAACAGCAGGTTCTCATTGACCAGCTTCAGCAGCACCAGCCTCACCAGCTCACCCATGTACTTCCCACTGATGATCTTCTCATAGCTAGTGTTGGGAAAGGAAGAGGGCAATTGGCTTACACCACAGCACACATTAAACACTACTACTAAACACGCCCTGCCTATTCCTGAGCAAGCTCCATAACTGCTCCTACGTTTCCTGCTTCACAACTGCTCCTGCTTCATCCCTGGATTAAGAATACCAAGAATGTGGTATTGAAAGGTCAAATGAAGGGGTGGTAAATTATTTTTTTTTCCAATTAACCAATTTTTTCCTAAATTTCCAGACCAATCCTGATCCATTCAACTGCTGTCATATCAGAGTGAGCTAAAGGTTTTTTTATAGTCAATCTGTGGCAACAAAAGAAGCGTCAAATCTTCAATAAAGCCGATCCACAGCGTGTGTTTTTCCTGTTTAATGTCTAAATTGAGAACCGACGAACGCTCATTGTCAGATGCGTGAGTCTGCCGCCTCAGCTGAGAGCAGTGTGGCCGCCATGAGACGCTGAGAGTAAACAGCCATTAGCAGCGCAGGGCTAATGGAGGTCAGAGTGAGCCGGCGCCATTACATCGCATTAGCCTGTGTCCAGAGGCAAGATTGATGTGCGCTTGATGGGGCCAATTTCACTGTGCTCTGCACAAAAACAAGACATTGACAGGGAAACCACACAGGAGAGGCAGGTGAGCAGCAGGTGAGTGAATGAGAGAGTAGCACACTTTCCACCTTCACATTTCAGTCACCTCGGGCACCTGACTGGATAACCTGGTTCTCCATCCTCTCTATAGTGTATCCTGAATGTACAGTACACACAACGCATATCCAGCTACAGTTATCCTGTCTGGCTCGTTTCTGAGGTTTCCTCATTTTATTCGTTTAACTTTTTTATGGGAATGGAATTTTCAGTCTCATGCATACACATCAGGTGCAAATTAAGAAAAGCTTTTAAGAAAGAACTCTCTTTTGGCTGTTTGTATTTCCAAATACATGTGCCAGACATACAGTACTGTATGCGCCCAGCTCTCTCTCAGAAAGTGGATCATTGAAATCCTGTCCGATGTGTGACCTGTTTTGGTGCAGAAGGACACACCGCCCTTTATCAGGTCAGTCCTGGCACAAAGTCACGCTGTTCACTGCTTTTCTTTTTCCTCAAGCTTGTCCTTCATCACCTAGGGAGACTAATACTTCTCCCAGCCCCCCCTGCACATACGACTGCGCTGACCTCAGCGTGTCTCCCTGCCAAGTGCCCGGTGAGGAATCCGCGATTCGGAAGTACATTTCCTGCTGTACCCGTTCCCTAGTTGTAGAGGGATTGTGCAGCGGGAAAGGAGAGGTGTCACTCACAGCTGCTGTCCGGGGTTAAGAGAAGTCTCGTCCACCACGCGGTCGTACTCCAGCCGGAATTCCTCCAGCTCGCCCGTGTCCCCGAAGGCTCCCCACTCGGTGTTCACACACATCCGCCCCTCCTCCCCCTCCACCAGCTCCACCGTGCGCATCTCCTCCATGTAACAGGCATTGCAGCCTGTGCCTGCGAGAGGCACCCGGAGAGAGAAGAGAGTAAGAAAGGGAACATCGGTCTCCATAAACCCCTGAGATGTCCAAGCAGGAAACAATACGACATCATTAGTACCTGTCACTGGTTTTGCTTTATTAAATAAGACGTACTTAGAGTTTTTCACACAACAACATCCAAAAATAAGTCTTATCCTGCTGGTATCAAAACTAAGGATAACCTTAAAGCAAGCATTATTATCCTGTTCATACAGCCTCCTCAAAAGCAGGGAATATGAGAGTAAATACTGAGCAGAGACAGCAGAGAATTGTGGGTAACAGACCTTAACTTCAAAGAAAACCTACGAGAAGACTAAACATTTCAAAATGTTGAGTTACAGTAGCTATTGAGTCTTAGCACCATTGGTTCAGTTTGTAGTTATGAAGCAGCTCCAGTGAACATTTTGAAAAAGAACAAGGAGGCAAAACGAGAGAAATGTGTTCCAAACAGGGAACACCTTTTCCTATACTTTTGAGCTGGGGTCAATAGTCACTCTTTGGTGATGTTTTTAATTACTGAATACTACTGTACAAACAAACATGGCACTTTCTACAAACATTGCAAACATATCACATAAGAAATTAAAACGGGACTCATCGGGGGCCTTCCTCTTACCCACAATCATCCCCACTTCGCAGCTGCGGTCTTCGTAGTAGCACGAGATCATGGTGGCCACTGTGTCATTCACCATGGCAACCACATCCATTTCAAAGTCCTAAGGAACACAGCGTTACAACATCACTTTACCTTTTCTAGTTGCACTAGACGTGTGCCATGCGATTAGTGCAAGGCATGCCAGAAAGATCTGGAACAAAATACGTTAAATAAATATAAAGCTCTCTGTGCTTGATTGAAATACAGTACATAGACTGCCCAGCATAACTGATCAGGCCTAAGCCTGCCCTAGCTAGGTCTCCTTTATCTTTGATTTATAAGGGTAGGTGATTATAGTTCCCCCAGGTTTAAACCTGATATGAAATGTGCTTATTTCTCTTCATGTACATAGAGGGAAAAAAAGAAAAAGAAACGAAGACAGATAGGAGAGAGACTCACCCCTCTCCTCTTAATGGCATCACGGAGCAGGCCCACCACATTGTTGCCTTCAGCCCCTGAGGCCTTGAAGCCCTTCGTCCAGTTCAGCAGGATGCCCTGCGTTGAGTGGAAGATGAGGTGTTAGGAAACAAGAAAATATCAACGACCAGCTCCTGAAACACTAGGACTGTAAAGTAGACGAGGAACCAATTGAAATATCTATCTTAACCACCAAATGTTTTTTTGTTTCCCTATTTAAGAAGTACATACAGTACAGATCCGCAAAGAAAACCCTCAGAATAAGCCCACTGCGATATTAGGAAAAAAGCAAAAAGCTTTTCTTTCTAACTTAACCAATATCTTCAAGAAAACGTGACCTCATTATTAATTGTTTTTAATTTTTAGATATTATACTTTCCACCTCATAAGGTTTGCTATTTTATCTGCGTCTGATGAAGCCCTGCTGTGTGGCAGTCAACATTAGTAGAAGGCGTTCTAAATTTAATTGGGCATGAGATAGCAGCCTGCAGTGGCTTGTGGAGATAAGTGCAAGTACAGTATGCGCCAGTGGCTTCACGTGTGAGGTGACGGCCCCCAGCCTGGCCCGGGTCTGTCTTTCACCTTGTCAATGTCCTCATGTCGCACTGGGAAGGAGAAGGTGAAACCCAGGGGGAGCTTCTTGTGTTTCATGTTGTGCTTGTCCAGGAAGTCTGAGATGCACTCGGAAATGTAGTCAAAGAGCTGGAAGAGACAGTGAGAGACAGAAAGAGAAAACTCAACCAAACTGATTTACAGACCAATGTTTTAATGGTATATATTTTTTCACACAAATAGTTTTTTCTAACCATGGAGAACTTTACAGAAAACAATCCTCAGGTTGCTCTTTAGTGTATTAAGGCTGATGTAATCTTAAATTCGAAGCCCATTCCTTTTAAAGCTGTCATCTTATGCCCACATTGGAGTCACTGTAGTCACTTCAGCTCACAGAAGGATACAGAGCCGGCCTCCCTTACCATCTCGGCGGTGCCTGTCATGGCGTCCTCAGGGATAGAGTACATCTGGTGCTTGGTCTCCACCTTCCAGCCTCGATCGTCATCCTCTCCCACCTTCACCAGCATCACCCGGAAGTTTGTTCCCCCCAAGTCCAGGGCCAAGAAGTCCCCCACCTCTGACAGAAGCAATGGAAAGAAGATTCAGCGGCTCAGTGCAAACAGGGCTCAGTGTGCTCCCTCTCTGAAATCTAGACAGTGTAAAACTCCACCATCTCAGAGGATTGATCCTGAGTTCATTGCTTTCTCAGGAGAGACGCTGTGCATGCCTCAAATCGCAGCAGGGGCAGGGAGAGCTTCATCACAAATATACTTTTTAACTTAATTAAAAAGCCATTAGACCTTACAGGCCTAGAAAAGTATCTCTCGGCATCAGGATCAATTATTGTCTGCACTGCTTACTTTCAAGAGAGGTCATTTGGGAACAATTTTCACATGATAAAAAAGAAGACATTAGGAATTTTTGGAAACGTTCTGAAATTAAATTGCAGGTTTGTCTTGGAATTACAATTTATGACTAAAAATCAGATCATTTTTTTCCAATATCTTCTTGCTCATTTCTGCTTGTGAGTTTCTGTTTAGTTTGCTAAGGGTCAGAGACTTGCGAAACACAGAGGTGATCAGCAAGGGGACCCCTTGGACCTGGCTGTCCCGTACAGGAACACATCTATTCATCCATCCAAATTTCTAACCTCTTCATCCAATTGAGGGTACTGGAGGAACTGGAGCCTCTTCTGACAAGCAAAAGACACAAGGCAGGATCCACCCTGTACAGAATGCTAGTCCATTGTAGGGCACATATATAAATTTTGTGAGGGAAAACTATTGTTAATATGATTGTCATTTTTTTATGGGGGGATGGTCTCTGAGTTTTGTAGATTTTATGTGTAAAACATACTGAAATATCATGGCTTATGCACACGATTAATACACATAATGTTTCAATGCAAATCCTCATCCACAATCTCGAACACAGGCACTGTTCTCTCACCCAGCGGGGATACCCTGGTCATTCTGCCGGTGTGTATGGCTGTGGGCGATCAACTTACCAGAGCCCTCTGGGGTGGAGCGCACGTAGGTGGGTAGCATCTTGACGCTGGCCTCGTCGTGTGTTTCCAGGTGCAGTCCCCGATCCATTTCACGCTGCATCCTCCTCATGATCTCCTTCAGCTCCTCTTTTTTCAGACGGAACTCTGAAAGGATCTGATCCACCTGAGAAGGAAGTTGCAGGGGTGGGGGGACGACACAATGAAAAGTCAATATATCGATACCTTCTCTCTCCAGATCTGCTAGGGTTTCCATCAGGTTCCTTGCGCAGCATTAACAAAGCCCTGAGCGAAGGACAATCTTTAACAACGAGCATAACTCAAGTACTTATTACTCAAGCCATGGGATTTACTTTTGCAGAAGACATTTTCCCTGTTTCCCTGTATTGGCTTTTAATTTTATTTTCTTGTGGTTGTATCTTGATCCTCAACAATAAGGGTTATCGGTGTATTCACAGCCGATCTCCAAAAAAAAATAGTTTAATTTAATAATCATCCAGTAAGGAGAGCTATAACGATCTGAAGAAAAGCATCCTTACCCTAAGGATTTTCTCAAAAATAGAGCTG
Source organism: Atractosteus spatula (assembly GCF_055471065.1). Taxonomy (NCBI): domain Eukaryota; kingdom Metazoa; phylum Chordata; class Actinopteri; order Semionotiformes; family Lepisosteidae; genus Atractosteus; species Atractosteus spatula. The sequence continues at coordinate 8,083,037 of NC_142707.1, forward strand.
CGCCTGCGGAACTGCCTCATCTTCTCTGTCTGTCTAGAACGCATGTTCTGGTGATTTCTGGAAGACTGTCTGCAAGAGTGTGTGTGTGTGCTTGTTCAGCACAATCTGAAGAGCACTGTCTGTTTGGACGCGGAACTGCTTTTATACCGGAGTGAGGCGGGCTGGATAGTCTGTCAGACTCAACACCCCACATACACACATCGATCCAAGGCCTGTAAGTCAGGGACAGTTCCTCTCTTATCTCTGAACTGTTACTAAACTTGATTGCACCCGACATGGGTGCAGGTGAAGGCCATATGTCCATAGCTGATAATTTTAGAAATTCTTTGTTATTGCCTTTTTTTGGAAACTAAATATTTGTTTTATTAATGACAGAGCCATTGACCCAAATCACTGCAAACAGAGTGGCTTAGAATCTTTGCTGTGAGAAGATAAGTCTATTGCAAACAATGTGTTCAGCAATGCAGGCTTTTTCACTTTGTTTTTATTTTATACCAATGATAGCATCTTAGACAATTTTCAAACCTTAATATAGAACTAATTTTCCTGGATTAAAAAATGAGACTCTTGAAAATAAAATGCTCCCATTTTGTACTGATTCATACAATTGCCTACCTATATTCCTTTACTAATAGTCAGAATTGTTGAAAAGCACTCATTCCACAAACACATACTGTTTACATATTAATAAATGCTGTAGAACTTCAAGCCTTTAGTAAATCAAAATTGCCTTTATTAACCTTCTTTGCTCAACAACTTGTGCCTACAAAGAGGTCTTCAAATGTGCCTAAATGCAAAAGCAAATACAAACTTCTGTTTCACATTTTAAGTACAAATGCCACAAAAACTTCACGAAGTGCATCCGATACCAACACATTCAGACATAAACACATAGGATGCAGTACATAAATTAGAGATGATTTGTTGGTCTAGAATTATAATGAGAAAGAATCTTGTGGATTCACATTCCATACAGAGCACTGCTATTGTACCCTTGAAGAATAGAATCTATACATTTTGCTTCAGTAATGTTCTCAACTGTATAAATGGGTACAGATTTAATCACTTTGGAACAGTGTTAGTATAATAAATTATCTTCTGATTTTCATTCTTGTATGCTTCTCATTGATGAGTTTTCTGTTACCTAACTGAATAACTCAGTGGTTTAATTATACTTGCTCTTCCTAGTGTACTTGTTAGACCACTCAAATGCATTTGAAATTGATCGGCTTCATCTACTCAAAACCAAATATTTTACAATGCAAATACAGCTTTGAGCATAGTGCGTAGTTCCTTCTCAAATGTATTTACATTCAAAAGCACTTGCGTCTCAACTCCACTTTATATCATGTCAGTCACCAAAACAGGTTAGATTTTGGGTACAATAAATAATCCTAGGGTCAAATAAGCAAGATGTATATTTAGTTCAGGTGGGTAGCTGTCAGCGTGTGTAGGCTGCAAAGGCACAAGTTATAGGTTTATTCCATGCTGAAAAGAGAAGAAAGAAAACACAATGAAGCTCACACCCGAAGAAGGTTCCACATCCGAAACATTGTGTTTTCTTTCTTCTCTCTTCAGCATGGAATAAAGATATTATATTTGTCTAGCAGAATTGAATTCTGAAAATATACAGTTGCCACGATTACAACAGCATTGTTTTTGTTATTGGCATTTTGCACGATGTTAAATGACAAGTCTGTAAATAAATCAACAATAAAAAAGGTTATGAATTATGAAGCTTCTTTATATAATGCAACACCACTTAACCATTAAGCAGTCAGGAAAGTGTGTATCTTACTGTCATTTCAAAGTACAGTATGTGCAATAACAGTTGATGATAAAGTACAGTATTCACTGGTGTGATATGGCACAGATTAGGGTAGTCATACAATTGAAAGACACTGGGTAAAGAACTATAACACTAGAATTTTTACTGCTCAGGCTGCTATTATAGTAATATCAAATATAAAATGCAGCATCTAAACAGCAATCTACAATATGCAGCCATTGTTAACAATATATCATCTGTTTAATGCTGTTTCTTAAAATCTATGATGCTTCAGTAGATAGCTTACTTGTATTTGAAGAAACATTTATGACTGAAAGGGACACTAAGCCAAGCACTATAAAACTTTGTTAAAAAAGTATTATCCATTATATTATCATATATATGTATTTCTTTCACCTTTCCAGTAAATTGATTCAGTCCATTTTTAAGAACATCTGTCAATTTGAAGATCTGAACCTAAAATATGCAATTCACAATAAAACAAAAGTGTTAAACTTTAAACAAATAGTTCTGATAAAAAAAACTTACTTGCACCAATGCAATGGCCAGTTCCAATGACAGCAAAGGCTATTTGAGTATTTGATTTATTTTCACGTGCAGAAAATTATTTTTCTCATTTCTGATTTCAGCTTTTCTGCATCTTATTGGTTTAAGGAGAAAACATTTAAAAGAAAAATACAAAACAAGAAGAGTGCTTCATGTGTTTTTTTGGGAGGGGTGGGGATTTTATTTTCTAATTAATCTAATCAATAAGAAAAGCCAATGAGCCAAGATGATGACCTTAGCAGAGGTTGGTGTTTACATCCTTTTCGGAGCCTGACTTTGGTGTGAAACAACAGGGGTTTACGTGTTAAGATGGGGGTCTTTCAGAGAGTAATACAGTAATACAGCAACACCAGCTGCCACCCCACCACGCACCTGTTCTCAAACTGCCACGTCAGATCCCTTGATTCCATGTGATGCAGTCAGTTTGTGCACCAGTGTACATGAAAACACCTCTCACCTCACTGCACGATGTTACAACGATAAGAGAAAACCTTGTTTACATTCACTGTCAGGAGAACTAGTGTGTTTATAGCCAGCCAACATATCCCCCTGCGTCTCACAACTCATACCCCAAGCTCAGCTCAGCAGGTGTGAACCTCGTCAGTACCTGGATGGGAGATATTGACCTGGACACTATACTGTAAAAAAGGTGCCATCCTTCAGATGAGGTCCTGACTCTCTGTGGTCATTAAAAATCCCAGGGCGTCTCTCAAAAAAAGAAGGGGTGTTGCCCTGGTGTCCTGGCCAAATTTCCCCCTGGTCTTTACTAATCATAGCCTCATAATAATCCCCATCTATGAACTGGCTTCATCACTCTGGTCTCCTCCCCATGGATAGCCGATTTGTGGAGAAAGTACTGGCACACTTTGACTGCCATTGCTTCATCCAGATGGGGGCTACACATTGCTGGTGATTATTATTATTATTATTATTATTATTATTATTATTATTGCAATGAAAATTCTACCTTTCACAACCACTTGAAAGGTTGTCACAGATGCAAATGATTTACTGGCAAGTTGGGTCATCCAGCAATTCATCCATCTTGCCTTAATATTTAACTTCAGTGATTGATTAACAGGCATCTTAGCTTTTTATGTATCACTAGTCTGATGTCTATTGCATAGCACATTAACGTGTGTGTGCGCTATACATTTTTGATCCATGAAAAAACTCAAACACTTCAAATTTTCAAATATTTTGATAACCAGAAATGGAAATGTTTCATTGCTCTCTGCTATTACATGCAGTAATTATACTCTAACCTGAACATAAGATGAAATACTAGACTCTAAAATAAAGATTTAAAATATTATACTGTATTGCAAATTGATCTCAATGAGCTGCAAGACACCCTTGCTTTAAAGAACAGAAAAAGTTAACAAGAAACCCAAGAAAATATCAATAACAATCTCTGATGATGTAGGGATATATTGTGTTGTTCATATGTCTTTGCACCTTTTTAGGGAAAAGAATGAAAATGAAGCTAAACATTAGCTAAACATTCGTGACAAGAATATCTTAGCTATCTAAGTCTAACAATGTCTAATAATGAGCCAGTCTGGCTGGTTAATTTGGAATTATAGTGGTTTTAAATTTCATTACATTGTGAAAAAAGGAACTATTTAATATGCAGAGTACAAATGGCACATCTGTAATGTTGACCGAAAACTCTGCAATATTAAAAAGGATACTTTACCCTACCAGCAATGATTGAATAGTCTAGCAAAATACATAATACCCCAAAAATATGGGGTATTTTTTTTCAGTTTTCCAGCTTCCAAATGAAAACCCTTTTTCTATATATCAGTATTAGTATTAGCAAAGAAGAGAAACAACTCAGCCAAATATTTCAAAAGAACAGAGAAAGAGTGAAAAAATCACATTTGATAGTTTTCCACTTCTTTCGTAATATTAAGGATTCATTTTAGTCACAAAGCCTACCCTTGACCTCTAATCTGTAGCTATAAACAGACCAATGTGTATGCAAGGATAAGCCATTGCCCTTCAGAAAACAGATCATCATAGGATGGTAAGAGATGAGCTGTGTCTTGCAAGCATGGTCACTGTGTTTGTTGATCTTGGCTGGGGATACATGAGCTTGGGTTTTTGCAGTGTAAGGACACATTAGCACTTACTGTGCCTTTCGTGTCACAATTCTGTGGCTTTACAGTTCTGAGGAGAAAGAAACAGCAAGGCAAACAAACCTTTTCTTTAATCTACTGAGACAGTCAGATTGTAAATAATAGTTTGATCTAATCTATCTCATACATATCTATAATCATATATACATAAGTTCATACATATACAGTGATAGTGATACACAGTGACTTATATTTTAAAAAAATAAGAGAAACAAGTTTTTACCTGACTCATTCACTACACTCACTAGAAAAGGGTTTCTGAAACTCACTTTTACAGATTCTGCAAAAAGGTTTGATTCAGGCCAGGCTGAGATTGTCTGAGTTGAGCTCCCTCCTCCTCAGTTCACATGTCTGGCTACAACCATGTGCAGATCACCAGAATGATTAGATGGTTCTCTCAAGATACGGCTATCAGTACTTACTGGTTACCACAGGGTTGTATTTTTTGACGATGTGGAGACTGAAGTACTAACAGAAGATGCTTGCATCTCAGTAGAGGGATAAAAAGTTAAGAAGGGAGCCATATTAGACCAGGAAACCCACTAAGCTGTAGTCAAACTCTTTGAGATTTCATAGAGGGTCAATGAAATTAAATTGGATTTCTTGCTATTTGTAAGAATATAATTAATTATTCCAAACCAGAGAGAGAAGTTAAGGTAAAAAATGTCACATGTCTAGTATTAATAGTATTAGGACAACTAATATTAATGCACATAGAAATACAATAATAAAATTATTCTGTACTTCAGTCAACTCCTCATTAAAGCGGACTAGAGGTGTGATGCGCACACTGGAGTGAGCTTTACTGGAGTAAATCGCCTGGCAGAGGAGACCTACAGCCTGCCTGCGAGGAAGGGGCTGTCAGAACCCCCCTTCCATGCAGAACGAGCCAGGGAGCTGCAGCAAGAGTGAAGATGGGGCGGAGGGAGGTGAGAACAACAAGAGCAAGTAAACAAGAAGCGCGATGTTTAGAAGTAGGTGGGCGGAAGTGTACAAGATAATCCCTCCCAGACATTTGTTTAAGACTCCATTGATCATCAATGTCTAAATTTTCATCGTAAACAATAATGTTATTGTCTGCTGTACATATTTTCCTTCTAATCTGGAATCACACGCTGTCAACCTTTGTATCTGAGAGCAGATATGAGGACAATAGAAGCTTTGTCCTCCCTTTGGTGGATAATTGTGTCAAAAGGAAGAGTAATGCCACTCTCAGTGAAATACTGCAAGATCACAGATGCCTATAACACCTGTGAGGTCTTTGGTATACAGCAAGTGGAGGATGCCTTTTCTCACTTAAACCCATTGAGATTGGTTGGTTGATTATTCTATTGTCCAAGCAATGAATCAGCCATGTCTTCAACACAGAGTGGTGTGTATTTAGCTGTGTAGAAATGAAGCAATGAAGAACATAACCTTTACTGAAAAATGTGGCTATTACATTTTTTATCTACTTCCTTCATGTCACATCTATATCCTCTCAGTTTAAATGTAGCTATTACTTATCCTATCTACTTCCTTCATGCTCCATCTATATCCTATCTGTATTCCCAACAGTGTCCCCTAGTTGTTATAAAGCAAATCAAATACAAAGTGAACACAACATAGAGCTTAATCTGAGCTTCTCACTAGCCCTGTACTAGCTGAGCCATTTGGCAGACCACTCTATCTTCACTGTTCTTAAATGTTTTATAGGGTGTAAAGCAATGATTTCATACGGCACTTTAAAGATTATAACAGAACACAAAGCATGTGACATAGTGTACTGGTTAGGAACGTGGTTGCAAAGGTACATCAGCTATTCTACATCAGTTCTGGACACCCTAGACTCTGAATATCACATCCAAACCGTGGAATGAGCTGAGGTGAACAGGGTTGTAGGCAGCGACCCCTGAATCACTGTTTGTGGCTCTACGCCAAAGGTTACTGTGTGAAACTATTCCAGCTCATCAATACAAACACAGGTTTATATTTAGAACTGACCCTCTCTTTCAAGGATAGTCTTTCTGGGTCAATAGCTCCACAGTAGCTGTGTTGAAATATTGTCATTTCAAACCAGAAAAAAACCCCAACATTGCAGGTATTGCAGCGCAGCCAGTAAGTTAAATACACGCAACCCAAAAAAACATTATTTTCTGGAAGAATCTTGTTGTACAGGATTCCTCTCACTAACCTTAGTTCTTCTTCTTCACAGGCCAGAACAGAGAGAGCTGGCCATATGAGATATTAATGTAAAAAATGCAGTACTGAGAAGCTTTCTCTGTTGAAGATCATCAAGGTGGTTTGGAATGGCTCTGAGTGGATGAATAGGAACATGAGGGTAAGGTATCCACTACTCAGATACTCCTGAAGCTCTGATTGTGGACAATGTGAGCAATGGGCTGCAGTGTGACAGACCACGATGCTGATCCCATCCATGTTATGCGGAAATGAGAGTGACTTCACAAAATATGATCCCACATTGATATTGGGTCATTGCTACTGTATGGATAGCAGGGATAAAAATAACCCTTTATGGACAACACAGGAATGTTAATTGCTTATCTTTGTTTGAGTTCTGCAAGTCACAGCAATAATTACTTAATGCTTCAAATTTATTTGCATAACTTTAAGAGCCTCATCCTCGCTTAGGACAACAGCTTTGTCCAAATTTACAAAGTACCAATGTATATTTGATCAGCACATATGAATGATCAGAATGGCATCCTGCATCTCTCTGTTCTTGTTTGTGTGTGCAGGAGAAAGAAAAGAAACAAGGCAGAGAAGGAACACTATGCTGATGACTATTTTGTTGGTTTATGAAACTGAGTGAAACATAGTAAATACTTGTACATTCGACTTTGGTGCTGGCATGACACTTTCAGAGCCTGCAAGGACTTGAAGTCATAAGCACAAAAAACACAGAGTGAAGATGTGGATCTGAATTATTGTCCAGCTACCTCTTCAAAGTGCCCAGGTTTTGGGTCTCAGCTACCTGGGTGTTCTAGTTAATCACAACCCTGTGTAAAAAAGTGTTTCTCTGTCTCTGTCCTAAATGAATTGTCTTTCAGTTTCCAGTTATAAGCCTTTGTGGTGTCACTGTCTTAAAAGGTCCTCTGGGTTGATTAGGCCGTTTGATATATACTTAATAAAGTTTAACAACAATGATTTGTACTCTGCAGGAAAACGTGGTTTTGGTATCTAATGCAACTAAACCTTGACAATGGAATAATACTGAAAATGAACTGCAATAATAAACAACATATTTTTTCATTAATGGTTTTGTTCTCTTCCCAGAGTGATCTGCTCTCTAGAAAGAAGAAGCTGTTAGAATGTACATGTAGATTTTATTTAATGCATAATACTATTTAATTGGTGCAGTCGCTCTATAAATATATGTATGATATTTTTTGTACAGCCCTGATTGCTCCAAACCTTAAGCAAATTCAGTCCAGACTCGGCCATCTAGATTATCTGTGTGTCACCTCAGTGTGGTTATTCCTGACTGCTCTCAGTGCCCTTTGACCGAAGTGGGAAATGAAGGATGAAATGAGCACAAGCAAAAAAAAAAAGGCTAAAAAGAAGAAAAGCAAAAAAATATGGTTGAGCCATTCTTGCTCGACCACACCATTAGCTGCATAAACCTTTCTTGGTATTTGATTAGTGACACACGCCAAATAAGGATCTCAGTTGAGTTTGTGCCAAGTGCATTGACAGAGGTGATTTGCACGAGTTATTAAACACAATTAGACTGCTCTTACTGTACTGTTTACGTAGACTGTCTATTGAGTTACCTCATGAGCATATACTGCAGCATTCAGGGAGGAGACTGGGAAACCTGTACAGTATACAGGCAGCCTTTACACCTTTGCAGCCATCTAGTCCACATTCAAACACTGTTGCTTGCACATACACATGTACAAATATATATATACATTCAGACCCTCTGTCTGGTGTATGGCGTGATGTGTACACATTTTCTAAAACTTAATGTTCTATTCAGCACATATGCTCATACTGAAAGACTTGTAAGGGTAAGATAAGTTACAGAAATTGTCAACAAACACAAAAAATTACAACATGAATAATGTAAGTAAAGTATTTAGACCTATGAACTCAATAGTTGGTGAAAGTCACTTCAGTATCACTTAGGTGCTTTGTTGCAATTCCCTTGAGGGACTTGAGATGTACTGTTTTTTTTTTCCAGTTCCATACAAGCCCCCTTTGTTGACCCATGGGCATTTTCTCCCATCTCAACCACTTGAGTCTGTAAGTCTTTCAAAGTCACTGCTGGCCTCACAGTAGCCTCCCTCACCTGTTTCCTCCTTGTCTGGCTGCTGAGTTTGGAGGGACCTGATCAAGGCAGTGTCTGGGTGCCTTCCATTTCTTAATGATTGCCTTCTCTATACTCAAAGAAATATTTAGGGATTTCAGAATGTTTTTATATGCTATATATAGCCCAATCTTTATACTTTGTACACCCTTTTCTCTCAGATATTTTGAAAGCTCATTGGTCTTTGAAATGTGACCTTTGAAAAGGACCTTACAGCAATAAGTATATTTATTCTGAAATCATGTGAAACACTAACATTGTACACATAGACAAAGGCCACCCAACTAATTGTGTGGCACATTAAGGTGATTTTGTACAATTAAATTAATTTCGGCTTGTCACAAAAAAGGGCTTGAATACTCATGCAATTATGACAAAACCATTGCACTTCTGCATCACACTGAGCACATACTGTGGCAATAGAAGTAATAGCCTTTCAAGGCTAAAGTGGAACACCATGTGGGGCTTGCAAACAATTGTGGGTATAAATATTAACTAGCACTTCATCCAATCACTGCGTCACAGAAGACAGTCTTACCATCTTATCATTCTTATCAAAGATATTATTCTACCTTGTCACACTTACTATACAAAATCAAAAGTGGCAGCTAACTTTGACTTTACAGTATATGCACAAGCATTATTACATATACAGAAATATGCATAAAAAGTTAAAAACAAGGAAATAAGCAAAATCAGCAAATGAGACCAAAGCTCACTGTCCTGGAATAAGACATTCTATGGTAATTCAATTTTAATACATTCTTCAAGAGCAATAAGATTTATGTTATTAATGTAACCTCTAATATGATAGACATTTGTAGTGCCTCTAATAACCCAAAAGATTTCTAAATCTTTTTAGAAAGTTACAAAATGAAAGGAAAATCAAGAAATATGTCAGAAAGTTATGTTTCCCTTTCTTGTTGCCTTATTTGTGAGTCACCTGTGTAGCCAAATCTACTGTACTTTCTAGGAATCCTTGAAAGACAATAAATTGTCTACAAAAGCAGTTTGCAAAACAATTCAAAACTAAAAAAGACAAAGTAAACTCAAGAACACTGTTATTTATGTATTGCCCTGCAAAATATAAATGACAAGCCAAATGTATTTCATTGACCAAAACACCACAGACTAAAGTATACAATTTATCAAACTAATTATGCAACTAAAAAAATAGATGTACAATATAGCAAACTGTCATATATCACACTAATATAATTAAGTAAATGTCATAAACAGTACCTATATCAAATAATGTCAATGTAGCAAGGTAGATACTAAATACAGCAAACTAAATATTTAGCTCATAATACATAATATACATATATAGGTACATATATGGTTTGTTGCTGCAGTTGTATAATACAGAGATCTAATTTTGATTTGAATGGGCATTCACGTGTATCATCTTGTATATTATCCAGGTAGAAAGATTATTTACAGTGTCTTTTTTATTTAGTCAGTAACATTAAATTGGTTATTATTCACAAATAACTGCAGCAATAAAATTTGCTGATGACATGATCATAATCTGATAACCTGTTGTCACCCAGCAAAGGTACAATGCTGCTGAACATTCCAAGAAGTTGGTTTATGATTAAAATTACATTTTGAGTATCAACAAAGTTTAAAGCGGGAAAAATATATATAAATGTACTCTTAAGCAGTTATGAGGAAACACTCTAAGTGAAAGTAATTGAAGTTAATTAAGAAATATACTAAGTGAAGGCAATTCAGTTTTGGGCTGTTTTACAAAATAGGAACTTCGGAAGGTGACGTCAGGGATTTATATACCCTCTCATTGGGCGTATCAGTTAATCGCTATCAGGCTAAAGATTTTGAAATAATAAGCAATTCAAGTGGAAGACTGATTTAATCTTACCTTCTCCATAATATGAGGATCCATCGTACTTCTCCCACCGGTCATGAGTGCTACTGTCCAGGGGCTCGCTTGCGTCTAGTCGGGCGACCACACTGGGTGAACAATGAGGCTAGGTGCCGTTGACAGATGGATACCTTTCCCGAAAAGAACTACACCAAAAGGCTCATAATTAAAGCTGTTTTTGTAAGGAGGGATATGGACATGGAGTTTACTCAGAGCTCCGATTTCCCTTTGTCACGACAGTCTATTATTACATTTTCCCCAGTTTTTAAAAAAAAATTTGATTACCTGTTTATTTCTGCTTCCGAAAACTACCCTTCCTCCTTAGTCTATCTGCCAAGATGGGCAAATTCACCTTGCATTTCGTATAAGGCTTCGCTGAGTTGGAAGTGATACAGTACAACAGCGGGAATATCCATGTGTTTATTCATGTTCACCAACCTTAATGTACTTTCACCAATTTGTACCCTTCCAAGCTTCTCAGAAAAGTGAGCCTTTCTTTAAGGATTAGTTTTACTGTCCATGTTCAAAGCACTTCTGTTCTTTTATACTGTATGTGGTGCGTAAGTATATTAGTGTTTTGTAAAGCAAAAAGTTTCCTACAGTATTAGAACTGCGCTCTACAACACCTTAAAAGCGCAACTTTAAATTCAAGACCCCAGTGTCTTAAATACGGGACGGGAAGTTGTCGTCTGAGTAAAAGTCATCCTTTCCGTTGTCTCTCAAAGATCATTTTAATCGCATTCCATACTCGTGCCAGTCGAGACATTGGGCTTCATCGTGGTAGCAGAATATTTCAAAAAGTTTTTTTTTATTTTAATTTAACCAAGACAACTTGGCATATCTCTCTCCAGAGTGCAAAAACACCAACAATTCAACTCCAACCCGACATCGTTTATTTTCACCCTAAGATTTTCAAGGAAATAAAAAAAACAAATTGAACTAAGATGTATAATTAAAAATCTAAACGAAAAGAAAGCGAGCATTGATCATTTTAGTCCCATAATAGTTGCGCGCTTTAAACACGGGTGATCAATTTAACAATTCTTAGAATCCTTTCACGTGGCATATTACTCTATCTTTAATTTCTTCTTGTTTAAATTAGCAATATATTTCCACCCTAATTTTATAAGTCCCAAGAGGGACGTACTTGCATTGATTTGATTTTAATTGGCCAGAAAGCGCGCAGACAGGACACGGTTATCCATCATCCCTCCCGTTTCCCCGGTTCTTCATTCTGTTTCCCTGGCAATCGAGAAAAAAAACGACCCTATTGGTTTCTACTAAAAGCACTCGCACTGCCATTGCTGCCACAACCACCAGGTGCTTTACAGACCAGTCCTCCTTCCCGTTGCCTTGGCGACAAAATTTTGAATCCGTTACCCTGGAAATCTCTCCATATATGCTCACCTCTGGTATGGAAAACACTTATCAATGAAGCGAGTGGACAGTAGGAAATTGTTAAATGGGGCAAAATTACTTAGGAAAACATTGGCTTAGTTGCAAAGTCCTCAATTGCGTGGCTCCCACTCAAGCTTGACTGTTCATCAGTAAAGGACACATAGCGATCAATACAGCGAAAGGCTGAGATCATTTCGCTCCGGCAATTTTGGGCATCGCAAAAGCTGGCAGAGGTATTAGGCTCTGGGATTGGGTGGGAGAATGAGAGGAGGAACTGCAGCTTTGTCTGAAAGGTGATTTCTTCTCGGCCAGACCCTAAATACTCGTCATCAGCGGAGCAATTCGGAGATAAGATCATAAGCAACTCTAAGATGGTGCAGGTTTCGCGTCTCCTCCCGCTTCTACATAAAAACCCTACTGCTTAAATCACATGTTTTTTTCCCATATTCTACAAAGGATGAACAAGGAAACCTAATTTAGGATAACGCATAACATAAGCCTATTAAAATTCACTAAACACATTCTCAACTCTAAAATTCACAAGCAGATTTTCTGACATATTAATCTATTGACTAAAAATGAATCGGAACGTGTATGAACGAACCTATTCATAAACAACAACTTTTGGTCACACTAGGACACCGACATTATGGTAAAATCTGCTTAGGCTGTTGTCATCAAACTATGATCAGAAAACGTGATCGAGTTATTAATGTACTGCAGTCTTTCGAGTTTGATCAAATCAAACAAGTACATTTTCAGATAGACTTAGTAAATAAAAAAATATTCTGCAAATCTATAAAAACGTTGTGCATGTTTGAACTATCTGGGAAATATTCTCGATTTTCACAAATGTTGCAATGTTTCCTGTTATCCCTGGTGAGCCGAGTTAAGAAGTGTCACAAATCTTTACGATTCTTTACGATACAGCGCCATCTAGTGACATACCACTCGGTATTTGCTTGCACTGGAAAAATAAGCCATTCTGTTTTATTATTTTGTTTTTAGAAAGGGAAAGCTCAAATATGAACGGACAACAGGCGTGTTACAAAGCTTTCTCAATAAAGAGGGATTATTGTCAATATTCAATTTTTCCAAACGAGTCCAATTATAATTTCAGAATTATTTCACATCATAATAAATTCCAATATTCTACAACGAGTTTAATTCGGAATTGCTTGTATGACTTTCTTTTCGACAATTATAATGCATGGACAGGCGCAACAAAGCGAATACTTTATTTCGCAAAACTCCCTATAAAATCCAGTGTTTTGCATCATTCAAAACGAAAATACGATTCCCAAGGCCAGTTCTCGTTCAAGTAAAATTCTTTCTTTCAGATGTACATATTAGGTATTATAAAAATAATTTACTTTTGTAAAAGCAAAGCATAACGTTCATTTTCGAGGGGTCCTGAAAATTGATGCGTCTTCCCTGAGGTGCAGACTCACTTAACTCTAGGTACGGATCATGAGAGGCTCGTGTTGCACTTCGGGGGGGTTTGAAGGTAGGACCTTATTCCGCCGGAGTTGAATGACGTGGTTCGGGGGAAGAAAGAGAAAGGGAGTTTCTTTCGGTGTTGTCTGGATCTCAGTCTTCTTTTGGAGGGTAGCTTTACAGTTCGGATTCTTCATTACGTTCGGTGCAGTTTTTTCTTTTCCCTCCATACCTTCAGTAGAGGAATCGACACATTTCTGCCTTGACGTGGCTGTTGGAGCTATAATACGAGTGGTCTCTAATCGTCTGAAGAGAAGCAACAGAGTAATTGGTAAGGGGAACTAAGCTAATCCTTCCCCAAAACAGTAGTGTTAATAGGGAGAAACAGATTCCCATGATTAAATCGGAGACAATAAGATGATTGGATAGTGGCAGTATTAAGTATTCCCTATGAATATATACTTATATCGCCGCTTAATCAAGACCAACTGAGCGTGTTCAGCAGTAAGTCGATGCCGTTATTAAGTATTGTTGAGAGTAAATCTAAAACACGAGACTCTGGTAACACGGAAATAACAGCCCCATTTCATATCCTTGAACTTTTGCCATTTAATGTAATGATAATTTAAATCGGGCGTTATTGGTCAGGAAAATGTCGGGAAACCTAATCGTTTTATTTGTGAAAAGGTCCGTGGCTATTTAGTCTTTTGCATTTGCCGTTTAATACCACAAGGACAGCTGGTGCAAAGAGCAAATACCTGCAGCATCTCATACGCTTGTTTTAAATCAGGAAAGTTGACGTTTCGTGAGCAGCATAACAGCCCGACTGCGACATCAGCGGTAAAACATTAATTGTAAAAAAAATTGATGATCTTTCAGGGAAAAGAAGTGATAAATACTACTCTCAATACAACACAACACCGTAGTTCACGGTAAATAAGTGGTCAATGTCAGTGCATTCGGATTAAGAAGTTCGCTTTTCTGCAAGGACTTTCCCAATCAGCTCATGGCGTGCCTTGCAGCACAGACTAAACCTCCCATGATATTGACATTGATATTTCACTGTTGCGGCCTACAAGCAGCACCTCTTTAGTGTCATTGCAACTTTCTTTTGCTATGATTGTTTACAATATATTTTAAAAGAATGTACATCTATAGGATTATTGTGACTCCTTTATGTTTGGTCTTCTTTGTTGAAATAGGCTGTTGCTCTCCAGATGAAGCAAATGTAGTCTTTTTGGTGGTGGTGGGGATTACTGGTCAGTGAGGGAAGACGTGCTGCTCTGTACTGGTTTGCTGTGTCTCGGTGTGTTTCAGAGCTTCTGGGGCACCCAAGTGATTCCAAGTGTGAGTCATAATGAAGCTTTACAGCCTGAGTGTCCTCTATAAAGGGGCGACCAAAGCCAACCTGCTCAAAGGTGCCTATGATTTATCCTCCTTCAGCTTCTTCCAGAGGTCCAGGTAAGTTCGTACCTTTTCCCAGAGGCGTTTTGCTGTAGTGATTAAATGAACAAATTGGCAGTCCAGTTATTGTGAATATGTCCTTCCAAACCATGTGACCTCTGTCTCACTCATTTTGTCAGTGTAAACTGACAGAGAGAGTCACCAGCCAAGAAAGATACAATGTGAGTTTCTCTTCTGGAGCCAGGTTCTTGTAATTCCTGGTTCAGGGAAATTGACGGTCTCACTTGAAGGGTCTAAAATAATTTTTGATGAGTTCAAGCCCAGTAGTTTTGCAATTTTATCTTAAGCAATCAATTTTATTGGCGAGTTTAAAAAGGCCACATGCAAAACTCCTGTCTTGAGAATTAGTCTAGGATTCTGGGAGAACATATCAAATCAGTTTTTTTGTATGCTTATGTAATAGGTAGGACATTTCTACATATTGTTTGTACCTGCACAGTTTGGCATTGAACAGGTAATAAGGCAGAAAAAAAACATTATATCCATTCAGAATGTAATGCAAGATTAATCACATTCTTTATTTGTGTTGTAGCGGCAAAAGATTTGTGTACAGCAAATGTGGACCAGGGGGTATGGTTTGAAATTTCTGACACTGTAGGGGATTGAATATAAAAAACCCCTTAAGGGGTTAAGGTTTTGCACTTAATCCAACTCATTGCTTGGTTTCTATGGAAGCGAAGCTGAGTGAGAATCCCACAGATTCAGCTTCAGCAGCTGTTACACACGTCACACATTAGCAGACACGTGTTGTCACTCGACAAAAACACTCGAGCAGTCTGCGATTTCTTTCAAGATGAGCATTATAATGAATGCTTTATGTAAAAAATATCTCATAAAGAAAGGCATGAGTTCATTTTCATACTGAACAACCTAGAGATGATTATGTGTCTGTGTGTATGTTAATCCTGGCTTGGTTTGATGCGTAAGATACTCAGCAGTCTGAAATCTTAATTTCATAGTTGTTCTGTTTTGATTTAGCATCTACATGTCAGCTAGCAAAAATGTTCTCAATTGCATAAGCAATAACAAGTTACAAACTATTGACTGAAGAGAAAAAGTTTTTAGTTTTATTTTCTTGAAACGGTGCTAAATTCTTGAAAGGGATTTGGTGGGTGAGACGAACCAAGCTAATAGTGTTGTAGATTATGTGGGAACAACATAAGGGTACTGACAGTCAGCAGAAGCCTAAATTAGTCAGCACAAAGTAAACAAAATAAGTTTCCTTCTTTCCTTCTGATTTTGCTTTTTATTTAGTTTTCTGATTTATTATTTGGTATTTAGAATTTGATTTTGCAATAGTTTAGCTTATGGCTATAGTTTAATAGCAATTCTCAAAGATGACCTATGCAAAGCAAAGATTGTGGGATTAATGACCTGAACTACTGATAAAACAGTACACAACCACTGTACAACACTGCTTTACTGTGCTTTAATGGGAAGAGGAGTTATGTCAGAATTTGGTTGTTGGAATAGTGAATTAGAATAATGGCTAAGAGATGAATCGGAAATAATGGAAAAGCAGCTTTTCTTTTCCTGCCTTTCTAGCCAAGCAGGAAGGAAAGGCAGATAAAATGTGAGTTTGTCTTCTGGAACCAGGTTCTTGCAATTCCTGGTTCAGGGAAATTGATGGTCTCACTTGCAGGGTCTAAAATAATTTCAAGCCCAATAGATTTGCAAATGTATCTTAAACAATCAAATTTATTGGAAAGTTTAAAAAGGCCAAATGCAGAAATGCTATCTTGAGAATTACTCTAGGAAGAACATATTTTGGGAGAATTTTGGGAGAACATATCAAATCATTTTTTTGTATGCCTATGCAATGGGTAACACATTTCTAAGAATTGTTTGTAATTGTTATAACCAAGTTATTTCAAGTGTTATACTGAAACTGTCCTTGACTTACAAATGGCCTTAAGGAAGTTTGTTTTATTTTAAATGGCTCATAACAGATTTCAGAGAGCAAAAGTGTGTAATAACCCTTGCTCATTACAGCATCTTATATCAAAATCTTTACTGTAACAGAGAGCTCTCTCTGAGTTTTAGACATTTCAATAAATGTAATGCAGGCTTGATTTAATTCTGGCCTTTTGTAAGTACTTGTAGCCAATCCTGGATGTGTGCCAGCACATAAATTATCTTCACACAGCCTGTGCTTTTACCATTTCCTTTTTTTCTTTATGTCCTTACGCTGCTGCCTTCAGACCAGTTAAAAATCTAATTAATGGTCTTCTACTGAGGTCTGCCAGGCGCCCAGCTGCACACAGCTGACAGATGTCTTGTGTTTTTTTCTCAGCTTACAGGAGTTCATGACATTCACCAGTGCCCTTATTGTGGAGCGCTCTTCTAAAGGCAGCCGAGCATCAGTCAAAGAGCAAGGTAAGAGCAATTTCGATTGTCCACTTGTATTCAACCAAGAATTGGCAGTTTCAGAACCAGCTTGTAAAGGACTAAAGTACTACTCACCTGAAGAAAGAAATGTTCATGCACACTCATAGATGTATCTTATTATTTGTCATCACCAGTTTTTGGCTTTTTCACAATGCGCTCTGGATTGGGAGAAATGCAATGTGAGAGTGAGTTTAATTAAGGTAGCTAACATCACTTGTTCATGAAAATCAGAACCTTATTTTCTCCTAATTACATGTTAGTTTTGACCTTGTATTCATAAAATCTTTAATGTCAGATTTAGCTACCATTTTATAGGGTTAACATGACCACTGGTTTTCTTTTTTTTTTTCCCTTTGGATTCAACAAGACCATATTTTTGCCTAAAGGACTTTGGACAATCTGAATGAATATCCATTAAGCTTTGTGGCTAAACTATGTATAAAGTGGTGTTACACTCCATTTTAATGGTGTTGGGGTATAAGCATGCAGTGTGTGCCATGCTAAAATAATATTTGAGTGCTTCTCAATATTGAAACCACCTTAGATTAGAGTTGATATTATGGACATCCATTTTCTAATCCTCTTATCCAGTGCAGGATCGTGGGGGAAGCCAGATCCTAACCTGGCAAGCAACGAGCACGAGGCAAGATACACCCTGGATGGGACGCCAGTCCATTACAGGGCACACAGACTCACATCAGAGCCAATTTTATAGAGGCCAATTAACCTGCGAGTATGTCCTGGACTGTGGGAGGAAACCCATGCAAACATTGGGGGAAGAAACATGCAAACTCCATGCAGATAGCACCCCAGGAACTGAACCCAGGACCCCAGCTCTGTGAATCAGCAATGCTAACCACTGTACCATTGTGCTGCCCATTATGCATATCCAACATTTCCAAAACCTAGAACTTTTAAAATCTGCAATTATTATTTTTTCATTGCTGCAAAACACTGGCTGTACTGATGTCGTACCAGGTGAAGCTGTCTCAGTTATTCACAAAACCATGCCAGATCCTGTTCTCTTTCAGATTGTGGAGGATTGTTAATGGTGTTCAGTCTGGAGGGCCATGACATAAACTTCATGGCTTCTCTGCTTTCTACCTGGTTGTGCACATTAATGAATGTGTAGTAAAGTTTTTTTTTCAGAAAAAAGCTTTGCACACAGCAATGTAATATTTTCTAAAATAATTTTAGAGACATGATGTTGGTAATGGAAATGGGGGGAAGCAGGAAAGTAACAAGTCTGTGTCTCTGCTCTCCACTTCGCCTGCAGATTACTTGTGTCACGTGTACGTGCGTAATGACTCTCTGAGCGCGGTGGTGATCGCTGACAACGAGTATCCCTCCAGAGTCTGCTTCACACTCCTTGATAAGGTGAGCCTTCACAGCTCGTCCCGCCCGCTGCAGTCGGATGAAGTTCCAAGCTCCGTCTGTACGGTGACACAATTTTTTGTGTGAGATGCAAAGAATTGTGTTCATAAAACTAAGAACAATTCCAGCCTTCATTATATAAACAAAACGGGTAAAACCTGTAGTATAAGTGATCAAGCATAATTATGAAGCAAAACCTTGCTATCACATACAGTATTAATTCTGTTTAAGCTTGAAGTATGCACACTCAGAGTGTGAAGTGTATATGAAATATTTTCATAGGAAACTCTGTTCTAGCATCTAGAATCCCTAGCAATCCCTGTACCCTAGTTTATCAGCCACGTCTTCAGTAGCCTTTCAGGCAGAGAATATTTGTAAAATCCAGGGAGTCCTAAAAAAGGAGAAAAAGTTTCCTAATACAGTGCATGTGCTGTCCAGTTCCTTCCTGATGTTTATTATTTGAGATTTTGACCAGATGTTTTAAAGCAGCTGGAAACCACCCCCCCTACACCACCAGGAATTCATACAGGAGTCAATGTTTGAGTTTTTCCTACATTATTTTACATGGCGTATCAATTTGTTTTAGGATAGCAGGGGTCAGACAGTGTTGCATCACACAACACAGCCAGGACACACTGTTTTGCAACAGATTTTCCCTGTGACACCAGAGGTTCAGGAAATACGGAACACTATCATGGAGTGCTGTTTTTCTCTTTCGTGCTGCAATCTTTCTTGCAGGTGTTAGATGAGTTCTCCAAACAAGTGGATAGCATAGACTGGCCCTCTGGCTCTCCTGCTACAATCAACTACACTGCTCTGGACAGCCACCTTGCCAAATATCAAGTGAGAGAGCGTATGACTAAAGTTTCACTGCTAGATCCCTCTCCCGTTTTTGTGAATTTGTTTATTCACTTCTATTTCACTTCTGTTTGCAGGTAATACCTGCTAAGTGGTTTTTGTTGAAGTCAGTAGAAGTAATCGTTTTTGTAATTTGGTTTTGCAACTGAACATCTACAGTGAAGAAAAAAAGGAAACAGGAAAAGCACATTTTTGGAAATGCTTTATGAGTATGAATAAGTACTCATCACATGTAGAAGCAGGATGTAATAGGTGCTTTTTTGGAAGAATGTAGTGTTGTAAAATGATTTTCAGAAACCACCGATTATTTCAGCAGCTTGCTTCAGTGCAATGCAAGAGAAAGGGATCTAGTGAAGTTCCTTTGTTTTAGCCTTTTCTTCAATTGACACCAGTGGAGAGAACTTTTGCATTTGGTCTTTTTTTAGAACCCTAGGGAGGCAGATGCTATGTCCAAAGTTCAGGCTGAGCTGGATGAAACCAAAATTATTCTGGTGAGTACTGTACAGCTGCACTTTCAGTTGTAGACTCTGTAATCTATGTGACTTGGTCTTCAGTATCTCTTTAGAACTGTTTCAGGCTTCTGCTCTACCCAGTAGCCAGTGGGAATGTAATGAGCTCTGCAGGTGTCCCACAGGAATTCAGTCTAATCCAGGACCACATTATAAGATAAGATCATTTTATTGGCCATATACAATTTTTTCACATTTTCGGTGGCTCAGTATTTTCATCAAAGTGTAGTGTCAGCTATTATGTCCATGTCTTGTTATTTCCTCCTCTAATTCTTTATTGTAGTACAATTATTAAAAAATACTGAAAAAATTCTGAACCCCATTTTTGTTCACTACTGATGAAATTGTTTTTTTTAAATTGTGGAGTCAGGGAGTGAAAAAGTAGCTGCTAATGCAGTGTTGTGGTAGAATGTCAGTCCATCTGTTTTTTTAAATGTGTTTTTTTACACATTTAATCTTTTCTCTTAAAATGCTGATAGCTGGCATGACTACTTTTTAGAAACCAGAAAACTAGGGATTATAAGCAAAAGAATCTCAGCAGGAATTGTGGACAGTGGTAATTTTTCCTCCAAAATAAAACTTTATACCAAATACTGACTTCCCACCATTAACATAAAGGTTTATTTGAAACTTAATACCTTAAATAAAAGCCAGCAACACAAAAGCCGACAGCAGCAAAGGAAAACTTCTATTTATGCAGGTATTATAATGTACACAATTACAATTACAATTAGCTCCTTTATTCTAAGACAAATGTGGCTGTGGTAATCTTTGAAGATAAAGAATGTCTTTTAAATAGCGAATTACTGTACTTTAATACTTCTGGAGAAGCTAGCAGAAGGTGTTCTATTTCAGAAGCGCAGGGGATAAATGTTTGTGTTGAGGATTTGCTCTGAATGGCTCTTGCATATTTACAGCACAACACAATGGAGTCCTTGTTGGAGAGAGGAGAGAAGCTGGATGACTTAGTGCAGAAGTCGGAACACTTGGGAAACCAATCCAAAGCCTTTTACAAGACTGTAAGTGTCTGAATCGCAGCACAGAGCTTCGCATATGCCAACTGTGTCTCTGAGAGTTTGTTTCCATTCCAGTTTAAAAAGCCTTTCTGCCCTTCGAAAAGAAGGGCGTTTAAACAGTCTGGATAATTTCAGTTTTGTTGCAATGGCACAACAATGGATTTAATTTACTGGTGTCGTAGATTGGAGCCTTGTTCATGTTACTAGCTGACTGTGACTGGGATTCCCGAAGGAATCTGAGGGTAGGTTGGCATTCGTCAGCCAGGGCTCTCTATGACACAGGGACCCCTGCTGGCTCCCTGTTGCTTGCAGGCTGGTGGTGCTGTCCGTAAATTGGACCCAGATGTAACCTTTGCCAGCCAAATATTGTTTTATATGCCTGGTAAGTTACCTGTAATCCATGTGGAATTCCTTGATTATTAGAAATCTTTAAAAGAAGACTGCTTGGAAAATAATTAGTAACAGTAATTCAAGAATCCTTGTTTTGTTCATTGTAATTTTACATATTTTCACAACTTTTCAATGTCTGTATGTGTATATAATTATAAATCATGTTCGTTTTTAGTCTACCTCTGGTATAACACAAGAAGATTAGCTATGATCCTAGAAAAGGCACCTTTTTAATGTAAATAGCTTCAGAAAAAAATCTACAGTGTAAGATCTCTTTATTAATTTTAGGAGCTTCTTTTTGGGAGTTTTAGGAGCGTTTGTTTATTTTACTTGAACATGGTGCCAGTAGTTATCGCAGTACCAGGATGTGGGCTGCCTAGTCAGTATTCGGACCGTTTTTATGACGGCTGCAATCAAAGGTCTCCAACTAGCACCCCCCATAGTAGATGATAATGACAGCTTTATCAGAAGGCCTGCGTCATTAAAAATATGCAAAACATCGGACCATTGGTCGTCTGCAGTTCTCTTGCCAACTTGCAGGGCTTTTTTTTTAAATGGAACAGGCTTGGTGGCTATAAGACGGGTGGGGGAGGCACACGCTCTCAGTCCTGTTCTCCCTGTCTCTTTCCCAGGCCCGGAAACAGAATTCCTGCTGTGAGCTGATGTGATGGCGTGGGACAGGGCTGCAGGACCTGCCTCTCCTGGATGTCTCTGGCCTTCACGCCCTGCCCTCCGGCACAACAGACACAGAAGCTCTGACCTGTCCTCTGGGTGGGCCAGAGGGCTGTGGGTGGGGGTGGGGGAGGAACAGAGCTCTGGGGGGGGGGGGGGTGAACTATCAGTTTGTTTCCCATTTCATAAAGCTTTACCCCTGCCCCCAAGAAAAACAGACTTGACATACTGAGGCAGAGGCCCTAGAGGCATTAATGAAAGTTGGACTTTTTTTTTTGTTTGATTTAACTCAGTCTGGCAAAAGCGGTTTTAAATGGATCGGAGAGAGAAAAGGTGGCTCATTTGTAGGACTGTGCCACATTCCATTTTTTAAAAACAATTGTGTACGCCTTCTCTGAAAGTCTGGTATTTACAGTCTACATCTGAGTCTGCAAGGCTGGAATTGAGTTGATTGAGAACACTGTTCTTGGCAGAACTAAGACAACACTTGTGTCCCATTCATTAAAAAATGAATGTTTTGTGCCCAAACATTCATATAAAGCTGCATGTGCTTCTTGTTTCATACACCAACATGGAGGTGGCTGACCCTGGTCCTGGAGAGCCAAAATCCAAGTCACCAATTTCAAAATGTTTGAAGAATTAATAAATGTGATTTGTTCAATTAAAGATCATTTGAAATATATATAGTAACACGGTAGCTCACAAGTGCCACATTTGGTCATTTCTGACTGAGCTGAATTAACTTAAATTGATCCAAACTCACAAGTCTTTATGAATTAATGAGATCTGCAGGGCTCGGCTCTCTAGGGCCAGGGGTGGTCTGGGACCTTGGTGTTTTAGCTATACATCCGCTTCCAGTTTAAGCTCTTGATCTGTAGGTTTTTGTATTACATATGCTTAAACATCCAGTCAGAATGGGTGCAAGTCAGAGATTGTCTTTGTATTTGAAGGGTAAGATTGGAATTAAAATAATCTCATGATTTCTGAACAAATTTAAAAAAAATTAAAAATTGCTAAATTCATAACTAATCTTTGCTCCAAACAGCCCGTGCTGTAACCTGACTAGGTTATTCTTATACAGGCAATACATTAACAGTGTAAGAGCTAGGGGTGGAAATTTATACTTAAGTAATTTAAAAATATCTTGGACTTCAGAGAGCACAGACCAGCTTGGATCTTTTTCCCCAAGCAGAAAAAAAACTCAGTAGCATTATGTTGTTGAGGCACAGCTCAAAATGTAATTCTGAAGTATGGCTGAGGATTGTCTTTGTGGTGTATCCAATACTGAGCCTTCTTCTGTTAGTACATGATGGAGAAAGGACAATGCTTTTAAAACCACAAAGCCTCTTACTTTTTCAAGAGAGCACTTTCAGCCTTTTCTTTTGTTTTGTGTGTTACCAATAATGACCACTAGGTGACTCTATTTCCTAGTCTTCAAACCATGTTATCAAAGTTGAAGGTGTTCCATCCAGGCCTTCTTTTACATAATTGCTCTGTCACCTTTTTGTGAACAGTGGAGCATCAAGGAAACACATCAGCTTCTCCTGTCCAAATCTCTCCTCCGTTATTACCTATGTCATGGTTATTTGGAGTGGGAGGTTGAAGTGGCAGGAGTTAGACGTGTTTCTAATAAAACTTTGTCGAAAAAGATTCTAGTGTAATGCTTAAACATATTGCTTCCATGTAACATGCTAAACAAGGTTTAATTTTTAGGAAAGGAAGTGTCCTTTTAAATAGCTGAATGGCTTCAGAGCAGTAGAAAAAGCTAGCAGCTTTCGATTCTTTTTCCTCAATCTTTTGTATAAACTAGTAGAGCTGTATTTTGGAAACATTCCTAGATGCCTTTAACAATTTAACTATTGAGAATAAATGGTAGAAACGGATTATGTAATAGAGCCCTCTTACAAAACAAAAGGACAAAACAGTTAGATTTACAAAATAGCACATGGGTTAGGTAAAGGGGTGAAACTCATTGTAGATCTTACACAAAGCCTTTCTAAAGAATGTTGGTTCACTCAATTTGGATCTGCTCTTTTTCTCTCTGTGGTACTTGTACTGGTCCTTGGCTCAGCGGCAGACTAGACTGTGTATCTCTCTAAAGCCGTTGTTTTCAATTTGTACTGTACTGAGTCGTCGTTTCTCGCACATCTGCCCGTTCCCACTTCACTGTTCCTGCAGCAGGCTGTTGTGTTGTTTCTTCTCGGGCTGTCAACTACCTTGCAGACTCGTCCGTCTGACGGGGATTGTGATAAATCGGCTAAACTGATTCCTTGGAATTCACATCTAAAGCAACTCCAGGCTGTTAAATGATTACTCAGCTATCCTTCGGGTATTAAACAGTGCTGCACTTTGTCCACTGTGCATGTTGTTGAAATATCACAGTTTGGACAATTATGTAAGTGACTGTGACCAGTGTACTAAAGGGACTGAAATCAAGTTGAATGTCTGTTCCCTTGGCACATTGATGTAATACATATAAGGCACTTTAGTAAGTGGACAAAAATATCTTATTCTAATGTAACACTCAGCTTTCCTAGACTTTTCCCAGGTCACATTAGAAATTATTTTCTACAGGGGTGTCATTATTATTCCCCCTTTTTTTCTGAGACAACTTACCCTGTTAAAATAGCAAAGCAGCTGTAATTATTTTGAATTAAATTTCAGGAGTGTGTCCAGCATAATGGGCAGTCTTCATCAACAGGGCGTACAAAGGCCATTGAAAGCTGCTGGGCTTTAGCCTGTGTCTCAGTGTTTCCCCTCCTCTACCTCTTTCCTCTCATTCAGCTCTGAGACGTCACTTCACAAGGAGTCTGTGCAGGAATTGCAAACTCACCATGGACTTACCTAAAACATTCATAATGGCTTGTGCACTTCAAAATATGAAAAAAGCAATATACAAAAAGCAGATGTTAACTTAAAATTATCCAAACTAGGTTGCCTTTACAGGTCAGGCCTTGTGTGTTACTGGTTCACAGCTATTATAACACCTTGCTGCTTTCATTGAAATGTGTCTAACAGTACTGACTTGTTTACCAAGGGTTCTGCTTTTTAGTCTAGATGGGTGGGGTATGTGATAGATTTAACCTCTTCAAGTTTATCTCTTCTGATTAGTGAGATTGTACGCTGTTGTTCTCGGGGAAGCCAAAAAGAAAGCTTAGAAATAAAGGAAATGGACTTAAAGCAGCAATCTGCTCATCAGCGACATTAAAATTAAATGCAGTAAAAAGTCTTAAACTGTTTCTCATGGGTTGTAAGGATGCGATCAGGAGATGAGGGACCTACATTTCTGATTTACAGGAGACACAGCTGTAATATGTTCTAGTGTTTTAACTTGAAATCACAGATTTCATCACAGAAGTTCTGGGATAATTGTAGGACCTAGATATTTTTAAGATGGTTTTACTGGAATAATTCTGGCAAGAAAAAGTCTCTCCAGGCCTCTTTCGCCTCAAACACAAGCTTCATATGTTTCCGCTGTGAGTTTTTGTGTAATTTGCTGGTGAGAGTGTATCTGTGAGTCTGCTTACTAACAAGACAGTGTTTGTAACTTGGGTTGAAATGACCCTGTGTTGATTGCTATGTAACCATATGTCTATTTGTGCAATATTACTCTGTTCTATATACTCTGGTGTTGGTTAATACAACTTTTTGCCCACTGTAGGGCAGGGCAAGCAAATTATTGTATTTGTCAGGGTTAATGTTGTTGAGGGCATGATTTGACAGTCGGGTGCCTTCAATTTGCTGTGATCAATCCCTCCTTTATCTGTTTATGCCCTGCACCTTTCTGATAATAGTCATTAAGCTTGTAAATTCATACATTATTGGTAAATATTCTTTGGAGAAAAATTAAGTTTGCTTAATTTTAAACCCTGTATTTAACATTTTAATTTGATTAGCAAGCAAAATCTCTTAAAACGGGGTATGTTGAAGAGTTCTTGCGATGACTTATTGTGGTTCTTTGCACTCCCGTTTCTGTCCACCAGTGGGCAGCACATCTATTAAAGTTAAAGTGGCCTATCCCAAGACCGCACAGTCCAGCACAGAGGTCATTCTCTCCCGAAGTAGTATTTTTAGATCTCAAATCATTCGCTGCTGCATCTTGTTAATCCTTCATAAGAATCACGGTACTCATTATCCTTTAGATTGTGTTTCCTCGTTCAAGACATGTAGTGGTGATTTCTTGTTGAGTTCTCCATTGGACTGTGTGAATTCCAGCTTCTACTTACAAAGCTATAGGGAAAGAAAGGAATGGGGTCTTTTCTGTAGGCCACTCTGTGGGAACATGTCTCACTACTTTAGCATTGCAGGTTTATTAACCATTCCACATTTTACCACGAAACCCAGGCAGTTAAGAGAAAGGGGAATGAATTAAGGGGGGAGGGTATCAGTGTTGCATGATGCTTCAAGACCACATTCATTGCATCATGGGTTTCTCTATGTAGTTGACACTTCTTTTTTCAGGAACACTAACCATGGCAAGTAACAATTTCAGACTATAAAAGAACTGACCCTCAGTTTGCAACACAGTAAGGCAAAAATAAAGTCACAGATAGTAGCAAACTTAAAGCTGCTACTTTGAAGTCTCTGGGCAAACTTTAAAGAATGTGCATTGGCTCTGGTGTATTATAACAGTGACCTTTTCTTGCATTTGCAGAGATGGGAAGGTCTGCTTTATTACAATAACACTGGGGGGACAATGTGAGAGGAGAAAACAGGAACAACTCTCTCCAAGTGCAGAATATCTTTGTAAGCAGTCTCTTCTGTAATGATTTTTAAAAAACAAATGAAATTACTTTCTCACAATTAGGTCTTTTTCTTCCTTGTTTTGTCTTTTGTATATGGAAGCTGATTTGTAAATGTGCTTCTTGTAGATAATTTATTTGGTCTTTTTTCTAACCTCCCTGATGGTTTGGATGACACATTAACATGATGAAAGAAGTGTTATAATAAGCGTTGCCTAAAGTCTCTCTATTTCTCTCTGCTTACTGTTTACATATCTTGTAATATTGCTTATATAAAGTGTATAAAATTTGCTTTGGAAAATGTGTGGTGCAGTTGCTTTATTTTAAATTGAGAAGCGGGATCTACAGTTTTTTTTTCTCTGATGCGTCTGTACAATTCCTGTGAATTAGGAAACAAAATAAGTGACACCGAGACCGATGAATTTGTCCAACTGTGCAGGTAGTAATTCTAGTGCCATCGAAAAATGATTGAACCTTCTTCGACAGCAGGAGTAGCAGGAGTCTGGAGTCTGGAACCAGGGGACAAAGAACAGAGTCCCAGTTACTCAGCTGAACTGATACTCAAGTTTCACAATTAACCTGTTTTTCATTTCCACAAACTGTGTTTAAAGCACTTGGCTTTTCTATTGGTGCTGAATAGCCCCCCTAGGCCACAATGTTCAGGAATACAGTAGTAACTTCCTGCACATTTGTTTGTACTTGTCTTATTCTACCTTTCAGGTATGTCCTGGGTTCTCGATGTTCTCTAGATTCTGGAACACTTAGTAAAGTAGTCACGTTTGCAGATGGTGCCAAAAGAGGAGGATCGGAAAACACTGCAGAAGCAGGGAATGGGGGAAAATGTTTTTTTGATAAAATTCAAAACCGGGAAAACACCTGGCAGATATAGTTGAATGTAAACATTGTGCACAATATTAATTCAGTTAGCAAAATCATACTATAGATACAAAAGAGGAAGTGCTGAGCTTGAAGGGGCTACTAATTATATTATTTAGAACTTCTAAACAATGGGTGAAAGAAATAAAAAAGCACCCAAAGTGTTAGGATATATAGTAGGAAGTGTATACTTTTAAAAAAAGATATTAAAATGTTCCAACTCACTATTAAGGCCATTTAGAATTTTGTGTACACTTTTAGTCGCCATGTTACAAAAGAAGATTTGCTGTTCTATAATTAAACAAAAGCAACTAGATACATTCTGGGTCTTCAAGGAATGTTCTACACTAGAAGATTAAAAGCTGTGACACTTTTTAGTAGAACAGAGAAGGTTACAAGACCTGGTCCAAGTATTAAAAATCCTCAAAGGTGCTGAGAAAGTCAACTCAGGTGACTTCAGAATAAGCAGTTAGGCCTGATCCAGAATACACAAGCAGAAACGATGTGGAAATGCATTTAAAACCAAGAACAGGAGGCCTTTCTTTACACAAAGGGCTGTGGGAGTGTGCACTCTTATCTTTAATTTAACAGAATAACCAGATGGGCCAAATACATTCTACTTATTTCTATCCTGTTTTATGGTCTTTTGTTTAATTAGAACTTCACTACTAGGTAGCGCTAATGTCTTTGGTTCTGGAGTCGCTGGGTTAGTGGCCAAAGTTCAGTGCTGAGATAGGGAAGATAAGTGAGACGCTTAAGTCTCTTTCCATGTCCTCTGCCAACATTGTCTTTCTAAAAGGTGTTACAGGGCAGAATAACGGCACTCTAAGAGCTTCCTCTCACAGTGGTTCCTCTGACTGACTGCCCTGGTTTTGTTTTTCCCCATTTACAGACCTTTTTGAACACAGACAGATCTTCGTATTTGGACTCTGGGGCTGTGGTATGTAAAGAGCAGCCTTGTGCAAACTGCTTGTCTTCCCAGTTTTCTCTGCAGAGAATCTCCAGGCACCTTTTTGTTATGGTTGAGGCTTTCATCCTGGAAAAAACCATGGTGAAGTAATATAGAGAGAGCAAGGATCTCTGTGCCAGCAAAAGGCTACCTCTTAGTGCTTCTGAGGCTTAAAATAATTTTAAAACATTTATTTACAGGAGAACGGAGTGCTGAGAGCAGGGGTCGTTGAGGTCCACATGGTATAATTTTCAGATGTCTGGTTGCTTTTGCCTTACCCTTCTGATTTGGAATAGCAGATTGTTTTTGTTACATCTTGGTCTCTACTATGTACCCCGCAACCACACATGAGAGTAGCCTTACTACTTAGTATAGCCTTACTCCTCCAATCCGCCTACCTTTGAGTCTTTTGCCAAAGGCAGCACAACTTTATACTGGATTTGGCACCAGTTCGAGGATGGTCATTACTGCCCTGACTGGCGAATCCTATCCAACCATAGCCAGCACTCAGCCACTCAGCTGTGCCTGGGGAATCCTGCTCACAGCCAGCTGGTGACATCACTCTGGCTCGAACCCGTGATCCCAGAGCTCCACGTGCACCATTATTAGTTGGCCTCGGGAGGCCCTGGTCTTCTGGATTTTAATGCACATGCGCCCTTAGTAACCTCATTGAGCTTCTTCTATGCTAAATTTAATCAATTGGAACTTCTTCCCCAGGTCTTAAGCAATTGAACAAGTAATAGGTTTATCCCATGAAAAAAAGAAGAAAGAAAACACAACGTTTCGGCCGTGGAGCCTTCTTTAAGTTGAAGAACCAGCTACAACTTAGACAACTTAGACAATTAAGAAGAATAATTCACCTCTTCCATCTACACATGAAAGTAATGTAGATATTACATATACAATTAGCAACTTTTGAAGTTCCTGGAAAACTGTCCAGCTGAGCAAATCCTTAGATCATCGATGATGATCAAACTTCAGCTTGAATGCAGGGAAACTCACAAACCCCAGCACAGACCTCCTGATACTCCAGGGAGCTACAGACATCTCAGCTCCTCACAGATAAGCTGAGACCGGGTGTCAAGGGGAAATCATTGCACTGCGAGGCCAGATTAAATGGCAACATTCGCTCGTTGTCCTGGAGGGCGTTGTCCTGAGAGGATTGAAAAGGAGAAGATGTGGCTTCCCTCCAAGACCAGGAGTGAATATCCATATGCTAAATGAGCCATGATAAACACGCTGATGCCCTGGGATAGTTTCCCCATCACGGTACACAACAGAAACGTTTTTTTTTTCTGTTAGGAAGCTAGATGCTTCAGGGCACCACAATCAAGTCTGGCCAGGTCTTATTAAAACACGATGTAAACAGTCATTCCTTTTAGTCACTTTGCTGATACTTTGGTGCAACACAGCTTGCGAAGATTGAGTTGTGCATCAGTTCTTCACTAGTTGTGCAACAGCTGCTCCTGAGTCACAGTAGGACCTCAGATTTAGGTCTCATCTGAGAGGCCAGGCATGGGAAGGTTCAGAATCACGTGTGACTTCTGCAGGGCAACAGTGGGCACGGCTGGAGTTTTAAATAAAGCGTCCCGGTTTCATTCCCCATTCCATTTATCTTAACAACAGGACCTTACAGACTTTTAGTGCACTCCTGAGGTTAGTCTGAATTGTTTTAATTTCAAATTAAGTTGGGGCATATATTATCATATTACCAGCCACAGTCCAAACATGATTAAACTTGTCAACCTTGGGTTTTTGTTGTCGTTGCTGTTGTTCAATGGAGACTGAATAAGCTGGGTTTAAGTTGGTTTATATGAAAAAGAAGTGTGGTTCTGGAATGTGAAGTGACCAAGAATAAACCCTAAAAGCTATCAGTTTCACCGAAATAACGACAACAATATCAAAACTATTATTATTATTATTCAAGGCATTCCCTGTACGAAACCAGTGTTTAGCTCGCTCCGCCCAGAGATGCGACTCTCCGCCCTCTCTGAATGATCAGGTTCTGTTTTAAGGGAGCTGCGGAACAGTTGCTAATTGCTGCTAAATGCTGGGATATTCGGACTCGTGTAGGGATATGCCAGTGAATAACCTGACCCCAGCCTGGTAGACACCTCTGCTCGCAAAAATGCCCGAAGAGTCCAATAACTGGACCCTGGTTAAAACCGAAGGAAACCTGGTTCAGGTATGTTCGTTTGAACACGGCAAGAGCTTTGTGCTCAGGTGAGAGGCGAACGAGAGCACGATATTCTGAGTTTTAGAAAACGTAGCTGCTCTTTTTTAAACGATGCTGATGTTTTGCGTTCCAGCTATATAAGATATAAAAGCTATATAAGAGGCTTTGTGTTGGTCTGTTCACGCTGAACGTCTTGAATGAAAAATTTAAGAAGGTCGATTTGTGTTTTATTTAGTATGATACTGGGCGAATTCATGTATAATTCTGTGTTCTCACACAGATAATGCAGGTAACGATGAACACAAAGAATATTTTCAGTTACAGCAATTTCAGTGTGTTGTCTAAATCAGTTTTGCTATTGGAACGTTATAATGGTGAGATAAGCAGTATTGCATGAGACTACTGATAAATCAGCGTTGAGTGGGGAAAAACCTGCGATTTATTTAGTACCGTTGACAATTCGCAGTGTTTTCAACTTATCTTCAGTTAAAATGAAAAACGTGAAAAAAAAACGCTATTGCCCGGTCGAGTGGTGTCTTAGGAAGTGCGCACGCACATGTTTTGGAAACTTTTAGAGTGACTGCATTCTTTCTTATCTTGGTTAAACAGACCGACTGAAGAAAATGCTCTTTTGAGGTTAAAAAAGACAGCAACAAGCACGAGCAAACTGAAATCGAATTAGGCTTTTGATTGGTGAAAATGTAGTATTGTATAACTGTATAACAGCTATCATGTTTTATGATGTTTAAACCACTAGAAATGCAGTGCTTTGATACCGAATTTTTCAATATTTATGGCTTCATGTTTCGTTACAGTGCTTTATCGGAGTCTATCGATCTGCTTATCGTTTGTAAGCTGCCTGTCCCCCTCCCGAAACCAAAATATGCAGCATGCCAAAACTCTGCAGAGTATTTTGCAACTCCGCAAATCATAAAATACCGCACACCCTGCATAACTTAACAACGGGTGTAGTCTCGTTATGCATTGTCACATCTGACAGACACTTATTGCGCTAGTACACATGACAATATAATTGATCATGTTTAGTGTTGTTCACATGGTTACAAAATATTTGTTTTTTTGTCTTAAAAAGATAAAGAATACCTAGATTTGCTTTTAGGGATTTTATATCTCAAAGCTTTGTGTTATTGATATTCCAGTATCACAAGAATATCTAAATCTTCGATCTGGATGTAGGTGAAACACACTGGTAGACACACTGGTAGGTTAATTGGTTTCTGGGAGAACTGGCCCCTTTGTGTGTTTGTGCCTGTCTGTGCTCCACTGGCGTCTCGTCCAGGGTTTACCCCACCTTGTCTGTTGCTTGCTGGGATAGGCTCCGGCTCCCCTGCGACCCTGTTTTGGATGAAGCGGTCAGAAAACAGATGGATGGATTTGTCTGGCTAAGAACAAGTGATTCTCCAGGATTCTCCATGGGCGCGATATGTGATTTGACATTTTCAGGGGCTGCATCATTTCATTCTGCATCCTGAACACAAATTCACAAAGTAGGAATACAAACACTGAAGCAAACTTTATATTTTAAAAGACATAGTCCATAAGGAATGCCACAATTTCATATGTCGTTTTGGGTTAAAAAGTGACAGAATAAGTAAATATTTATATTTTCAGGATATAAATATCAGCAAAACCAAGGAAAAGGTCAAAACCAGATCCCCTTGAGGCCCCTGCATTGTTCAAGGTGGCTTTTCCTCTCCAAAAAAAAAAACTGTGCGAGTTAGCATATTCCAGAGAGCGTTTTTAAAAATATGTAGAAATTATTGTGCAATTTTCCAGGGGAAATGCTTTATCTGGAAAGTAGGGTGAGGGTGCTGTCAGTCAAAGTCACTTGCTTTCGCCAACACAGTTGCTTTTGTGTGCGAGGGAAGAATTCCTGCCCTGTGTCAAGTGAAAGTGCGAGATCAGTACGCTCTGGGCCTGACCTCCCAATGGACGCCTTACATGGAGTCTCGTGGGCCTTCTGGAACTGAATCAGTCAGTGAGAACATCATAAAAACAGGCACAACAAACCCTTCCTCCTGTCAGCATATTTATTTTGGAATGGTTGCTATGTAAAGCAAGGTCTTTGAACTGCGGAGCAGTTTGCAACACGTTGTCTTTAAAGGAGCAAAGACGAGATTGAATATAAAAGAATAACCTGCTTACAACACAACACCATTAGCCATGAACCACCAGAGCTGTGTTCATACTAATGTTTACCAAAATACATACTTAACTCAAACTCAGACATGCTGCTCCGTATGGGTTGAGAAACATGACCCGTAGACATGTCCACACCGTATGATTACCTGATTCTTTCAGCTTCTCTTTTGGATGTTCCCTCATTGTAGAATGCACGGCAACTAAATAATGGGGTATCAGCTTTTTTAAAGTTAAGAAGAGATTGTTCATTTACACATGGTGTGTCAAGCTGTGAAAGGAAGGATTGCAATTCATGTGGCTGCTTTCATGGCTTGTAGTGCTTGTTTCTCACTTTATGACAGGGGGTGCTTTGCTTTTAAGATAAGATGGGTAGATAGACTAACACTGCTGTTTTGTGGAGCTCAGGCTGAATACCTCTATAGATTGGCTTTGTGGTCTCTGGAGAAGCAATGCGGAACAAAGCTTGTGTTTGACCGAGCATTAGTTGGACTTAATTTGTACCTTTTCAAAAGGGATCCCACAGGATCAGTCAATAAGCAGGTTCATGCATACTCTATTTAATATTTTTGTGTTTTTTTTGTATTGGGGAAACAGGAGAACCTAGGGGCAGAATGACAGGAGAGCCCAACATCAAGGCATTGTAGATACAAAGTATAAAGCAAATTTATCTGTGATGATTGTGCATGTTGTGGTCTCCTTAATTCCATTCAATTCTGACTTTTCTGACCTGAACAGTTTATTGGACTTTTGTAACAAAGGTTTACAACACTTTTTAGAGTAGGCAGTTTTATCTGACTTGTGTCTATTTAATATTTGTGGACTTACTTTTTATCATACAGTGCCCCTTTTCTTTTCTGTTGTTTCTAAGAAGTTTTAGTATATTATTTCAAATTATATTCTAACATATTCATGCACAAATTAAGGGATCTTTTGCATACAACAGACTTGATCAAATATGTTGAAACGTCGACGATCGAACAAAATCACAAAAATGTGAATAGGCAAGAATGTAGTATACAAGAATGATCTGTTTTCAGTATGAAACCTGAGTGAGACACATTTAAAATTCAAGCATCGCAAGATTAATATTGGTTATGACCTCCTTGAGCATTAATGTGGTTCTGGCAGCACTGATGTAGAGACCTGAGCAGCCTCTGGACAGACTGCTGTAGGGTTTTCCTCTGCTCTTCCTATGCAGCAGCAGCCAGTCGGTGATGTTTGGCCAGTTGTGGTAATATTATCATATTATATATTATATATTATCAAGCTAAGTGCTTGAGTGAGTGACGGAGGCAGTGCATCGCTCATCTGAAGAAACCCAGATGTGCTGAGGCGGATGGCACAGGGAAAAGTTTGCCTGCATGGGTGGGGTGGGGGGGCTGAGAGGCAAGGTGCTGTATGGGGGGAAAGAGAGGGAATTGAAAAAGAGGCTCAGTAACTGCTCTCGGATAGACAGGGAGGATCCCAGGGCAGGATGGGAGTTGCACAAGTATGCTCCGAGTCAGCACGGCCAGTTAAAACCACTGCTCCCTGCCCCCAGACAAGTCTGATAATCTGACATTCCCAGACTCTCGGACAGCTCTGGTTCCTTTCTCAGTGCTACTGTAGCCTTGGATGTGTTACTGTTCTTTCAATAACAAAGTCTACGCAACAGGAAGGATACAGTGTGGGGAAATAAACTGTTGCCTTAATTGATCTATCTGACCTCCTGTTTTGTTTGTCTCATGTTTTTTTTTTTGGCATGCAGCAAGATATCAGTAACTTGTTCATCTCGGTGTATTTTGTCTGGTTTGATAGTGTGGAATACAGTGTGTTTTAAAAGTAAGGAAATGCACCCCCCTTGTAGCAAAAGTATTTGAGTGTATCAAGTTTTCCACATTAAAACCTACAGGAGTGCAGTTGCCACTTACAGGAATGACCACTGTGACATTTCTGGTAAACCTCCCAATGTATCCAGGTAATTTTATGTGTAAAGGTAAGGCAAGTTTTAGAAATGCACAAAAATATCTCAGTATATACTGAAATGTACCGTGATAGGTATACTGTTGACATCATCCTCATGAGCTGTAATAAAGATTCCCAAAGGAGATATTCAGGGCTCTCTTAAGGAGCAATGGTACAACTGCACCATCTGCCCAAAGCCAGTGCCATTGTCCTGTACCTGTACTTAGTCTGGTGTCTGCCACTGTCTTTCAGAGTGTTCTCCAGGACCTGGCCTGGGATGCCCTTTCTGGAGCGCACACCAATGGTGAGTGGGACAATGTCTGGACACAGTGCAATCCCCCTTAAACTCAGTGTCAAATGGGTTGGGTCAAGAGCTGTCTCGGGGGCTCCAGGCTCAACTGACAAAAGAACTGGTTTGGAGCAAGGTGGAGCTGTACGGCCCGGTGTTTCTGGTTCGATCCCGGTTCAACTGTGGTTGGCGTTGTCCGAGCAGAGGGGCTCAATTGGCAGAGTGCCCCCCAGAGGAACAGCCACAGTCATTTCAGTGCTGCAGCAGCAAGAGATGTCCCGTGCCTCCATTTAACTCCCCTGTCAAGCATTGTAGAACTTCAAGCATGTCAAAACATGGCTGGTTCTGCTGGGTGGGTGTGTCGGTGGTACATGTCAACAGGTGCCTACTTCCCTTGTGAGTACAGCAGATGATGCTGGAGGGCACATAATTAAAACCCTTAGCAGTTCCATTTAAGAATTACTCTTAAGAGTTTGTTACCCTTAAATGTGTGACTAAATGATTTCATTTTTAACTGTGTACTAAGAAAACAGGCAAGGAAGTTTAATAAAGCTTTCATCTAGTGTGCTTCCATCTCTTGTGGTGTCACAAGGCTGTTTAACCTTGGATAAGCACATGTATGGCAGTTGGTACCGGTGGCCAAAATGACGGTTCTCATTGCTGTGTGGAGTTTGTATGTCGTCCTCGTGATCTGGTATCCCCATCTAGGGGGCTGTCCCACTGTCTGTCTGGGTTCGCGTCAGCTTGCGGTGACCATCACAGGGATCGCAGCAGGTGCTTATGAATAGGGGATGATTGAAACACCATAATACACTCAGACATACGTTTGTATTTCTGCATTTGCATGGACGTCCCCTCAACTCATTCTGTCTACTATTCTTCTATACTTCACCAGCTGAAACTCAACATGAGAAAACCAAGAACCAAAAAGAATAGCCTGTGTACTTCTAGACTTTAAAGGACATGCTGTTTAGTTTATAGAAACAGTAAAAAATGGACCTCTTTAAAAATCCCTGCCTGTTTCTTAGGAGTGTGCTGCCTCTGACAGGTAAATATTTGGTACAGTATATTATAGTACTTCTGCACATGCATGTATATGCATGCACAGACAGTTAAAATCTTTTCGGTTTATATTTTGGCTGGAATGGGCAGTTGTGTGTTTTTCACTTCTCAACTATGAGCCCCGTGAGCTCAAACTGGTAAGAATGAGGAAGTGTAGGAAGATACTCCTGACCCACCCACTTCTGAGTTTTTGTGTTTTTCACAGTTCAATGCTGATTGGAGGAGAGGTATATTTCCTTTCCAGCAGCACTGCATGACTGTCAGTGCCTGGGGAGGTTGGAGGGGCTGCTGTGTTGCAGTGAGTGAGCCCTGACTGATTAACCCTCCCTCCCCTTGGCAATTGTGCACAGTTGCTATGGGATTTCTGGTCTCTTGGCTCAGACTCAAACCCAGCAGTTCCCTGTCCTGGCCCTGGTGACCCTTCACACCTGTTGGTTTATGTTCCAGCTGAGCCCTCAGTTACACAATCAGAGCCTTCATTGACTTAATAATAAGATTAGTGTGAACTGTTTGTGCCTAGCTCGTAAACATGTTGGAGCTTTAACCGCTGTATTTTGGAAGTGGAATAAAATCCCAAACTTGTCACTAGAAACAAAATGCAAATACGCAACTTCTTAGATCAAGTAGGGCTTGAAAGATCTGATGAAGGCGGGCTGGAATGAAAAGCAGCAGGTGTGTGGACCAGGACCAGGACTGGGAATCGCTGCTCAAACCCGTGATCGTGGAGCTCAGGTGAGTGCCTTAACCCACTGAGCCACTTGGGTGACCTTTCCTGTTTAAAACCTCCCCCGTTGTTTGGTAATTTCTTCTTAACAATTTCTTATGCTCACCCATGCCATCGATCCAGGCATTTAAAGATCAAAAACACACCAGGGAGAAGGTCATTATAATTCATTCTCGGCTTATGTCAAGAAGCTGCATTCATAACGCCAGTCAAAGGAAAGCTTTGGAAATAAAAGTATTAAGTGATATTTTTAAGAGTAAAAGTCCAATCAAAGTAGCCATTATTCCATTTATT
Organism: Atractosteus spatula; assembly: GCF_055471065.1. Lineage (NCBI taxonomy): Eukaryota > Metazoa > Chordata > Actinopteri > Semionotiformes > Lepisosteidae > Atractosteus > Atractosteus spatula. The sequence goes on from NC_142707.1 coordinate 8,120,438, forward strand.
TCAAGTTCTTCATTGTAAGGTTTTTCTGCTTACAATAAAATAACAATTGTGTATTTTATTATTATACTTGAACATCTCATGGTAGACCTAACAGTGTTATTACAGTTACTATTCCAGAATAAATGAACAAAGTTCCTGATCCAAATTCTTTTGACAAGATACGCCAGTGTTGCTTAAGGATACAAAGAGTATCTTCATGGGATAAGTGTTTCATCATTTCTTCCCATTTATTCTTAAACGTCTGTTTTTTGAAATAACAACGGGGAAATTGTTTTTAACGTCTGAAGGTTGGATGTCCAGATGTCAGAGATGTCGGATGTTCTAGGGTGTGTTGTTTGCAGAGACGTAGTGTCACCTTTGGTGACTCGTTTGAGTCAGAATGAAGAAGTGGCGAGAGGAGTTAAATCGTGCCGCAGAGAGGGCCGGGCACGTGGGGGTGGTCTCGGCTGGGATTGTGCAGGAGCTCAGAAGGTCCTCTTGTCTTTTGGGTTCCAGGATCCACTCCGGCTCTGCAGCTCCCCCACACACAGCCCACTGCCGGCAGCGAGGTGGTCCGAGGCAGCGGCATCATTCCTGGTAACCAAGAGTTTGTACATCTTCCTGCACTGTGGGGGTCAAACTCCCCTTTCCCAGCAGTTCCAGGCTACAGTGGTTTCTTACAAATTACTGATGTATTTGACTGACCCTTTTGTCCAGAAGAACTTAGCTTTTATAGAGCTGGGCATTTTTCTATTGGAGCAATTTGAGTGAAGTACCTTGCTTAAAAGTGCATCAGCAGTGTCTCTCCTAGGATTTGAACCCGCATCCCGACATCCACTTAATATAATTGCTGGGATGCTTTCTCATACTTGCGTCTGCTGCTTTTTATTGTCCAAATTCATACTTCCCTGTAAAAATCATCATCATCATAATTAAGATCCAGAGATTTGGATGTTCTCTATAAACGTACATTTTCTTTTGCGGTGTTTGTCATTTTCAGACAGCAGTGCTAATGGTGTCACTGTCTTATGTGGAAATAAAAGTTGGCAGTAGATCTCGTTGGAAAAACGACAAAAATGTACTTGCCAGAATTCCACACTTTCCATCTGGATCCAGCCTGGAATGGGTATTGTTTGAAAAAGCACCTAAATCAGGGCTAAAGTGATGATGAATGTCCCAAAGCAAGCTCCATTCCTGTGTATTAAAGAAAAGGTTGGAAAATATATTAATTCTTCATCCAAATGATCCTGTACCTTTGTTGCCAAGAATTATACTGTACGCAGAGTGAATCAACCAACAGATGACCTAACTACATATTTACATTAAAGGCAAACTATTTTATGAACAGCAGCAAAAATGAACATTTTGCATGGGAATGTATAGGCTCAGATATACCGAAACAGTCATACTTTCTCTCTAAGCTGAAATTGCTCTCATTAGTTAATTATAGCTGCCCGTTGCTTACTGATTTAGTAGCAGCTTCAAGTGTTAGGTCCTCCTTTGTGTGGGCCGAAAGGAGCAAGACAAATGCTGGTAGGCGTGAAATAACCAAAGGAACATCAGTAACAAATGCACAGGGGCTACATGAGGTACATTAGAGTAATGACATGTCAGCCAAACAGTTTTGGGGACCAAAGATCAGTGTGATATCATCTCAGTTCCAGTTATGAGCAAGGCAAAGCAATCAGCCTTTCATTTACAATCGTAATCAAGACATAAACTTTGAATAATTTAACTTTTGTCCATATTGGGGAAAAAATTGTGTGGTTTTAACTGCCTTAATAGGCTTAAAAAACAGCATTTGATGATAAATGCTGACAAAATTGAAGCCACAATCATATTTCATGTCTTGATTTGTGATTGTTGATTATAAGAGATCTTTAAAGGTATTGTCCCTATGCAACATTTCTCAGACATAATGAGTGTGAATTGGTTTGATTCACAAATTGCATACACAGTCAGTCATTTTAGAGTTCTGAATGAACTGAGAGCCTGGAGACACTCTGGCCTTTCAGGACATGAGTTTAATGCTTCTGTGATGAATTGTCACAGGCTGCAGTTGCCACAAAGGGTTCACAGTCTGCACAACTGGTTGTCATACCAGAGTGTAAAGACAACAGCTGCAAAAGAATTTACAGTAAACCCATAAATTCCCTTAAGGAACAGAGGAAAAAAATCAGGCTTAAGAGGAAATTTAAAGTTAGAGAAGCCCATCACTTTTGTCCTTGAGGTATTTGGAGTGGATTTTGGGACATTTGTGGACTGATTAGGATTCATCTTGGACTTGCTTGTCTAAGTTTACACTGGGTCATCCAAGGTCAGTGCAAATCGGTGTCTGTGAAACTGCCACTTGGTACCGATTAGGAGATAATGGATTATGTGATCCAAATCACTGTGTGACTGTATAGGAATCTCTTTATTCTGTATGATTGGACTGACACAAATATTGCATTAAAACCTCACAAGTTAAGAAACTTTTTAAAATGTTCCGTTTCATGTAGAAAAACCCCTGAAACTGATTTTTGACACTCTCTCCAAGCCCAGGCACACTTCTTTTACACAGACTGTACAGTGTGTGCATTTCTTCCCTGTCGATCACATTCTGTTCTTAGCTGAACTCCTGCACTCAGCTCTAGCTCTCCTGACTGGGTAGTAATCTTCATGCCTCCTTTACAGTGAAATATGTCCTTTTTCGTGGCAGGAGACACCTCTGCAATCCACTGTATAATAACTGCTTACAGGGCCCGTGACTAACCTCCTGATATAGGCTGAAACTGGCACTCTGAAACCTGTTGTTAACCTGATGCTGTCTGCCAGCTCCCCTGTTATTACTTTCTGTGGCTTCACAAATTGAACATTAACTACACAGTGCCTCAGCCCTTCAGGGCATTTCAGGATCTATTTCTTGTTAAACGCTTTTGTTGTAACACAAAAACAGAATACCAGGATTGAGTTAGACGCATTAGTACAAGCTTGTGCTATCAATTTTTTTAAAGTAATTCACATCTTAAATTTAGGCAAGTAAATTCAGATCAGCTTAATTGGCTTGTATTTCTGTCAGTTGACGCAAATATCTGTGAAAGCCTCCTTTTGGAAGCTTAGTCCTGAGCATTTTTTCTTTCGTTTTTGTGTATTTTTATTTTTTTTTCTCATTTCATTGGCAATGTTCTTGTTTGTTCCTCTGGGGAAAAAAATGTTCTCTGAGTGATTGCAACATGAAGAATATAGTTCTTGAGAGGGAGTGAGAGATTGATAGTAAGAGTGAGAGAAAGATTTCTAAAAATGAAATCGGAATCTGTGTTCTTTTAAGACTAGTAAACAGTGTCTCAGACATTTGATTAAGCTGTTGAATTTGCCTTTTGTAATGTGTACAAAGACTTTTTTTTCCCATTTGTAGGACACATGATGTGGCAAGTTGCCATTCTGTTCTTTGGTGCAGGCATGATCTTTTTTCCAAGATTTTTCCAAGATAAGACCTTGTGGACTGTAATTATGTCAAGTCCTCTTTGACTCCTGCTCACACTGCCCCCTTGTGGCATTCTCTAGGAACTACACAAGCTTTCAAAGTGATTTAATATCGGTATACTGTATTTGACTTCAGCCTGGCGTCCCAGCTAGGGTGTATCTTGTCTTATCTTGCCAGGATAGACTCTGGCTCTCCTGCAACCCTGTGTTGGATAAAGTGTTTGGAAGTAGGATGGATTGTATTTAACCTTAATGATTATAAATTCCCTGTATTCAGCCTGATCCACTCACTGCTGTTTTGTTAAGGATTGGGAGTCAACTCTTTGAGTCAGCTTGGACTGTAAGCAGTGTCTACAGTAGATGTACAGTATACCACCAGGCATCTAGGGATCTGTGGGTGTCCTCAGAGACTGAGTAGGGTGTCCCCAGGTTTTCCTCTCGTGTTTTTCTTACACAAGTCATGTAATCTCGCAAAGTGGATCTGCTCTGACAGTGCTCACAGCGACATTGTCAGCCTGTGGTCTGGCTTTTAGTTTGGTGAAATGCCTTCACATGAACTGGCTTATCCAGAATCTGCCAGGCTGGCCACAGGCTGGTGTCCTGGGGGAGCTGTGATGAGAATGACTGTGCTTCTGCGCAGGTGGGATAGCAGCGGCTGTGTTTATCAGCTTCCTGCTGGCTCTCTACGCTGTGCTGTGGAAGTGTATGGTGGCTGCGCCCAAGAGGTAAGACAGACTCCTTAAGTGTTCAATTAATTTTACCTTTTAAACCTTGTGATATGCAGATGGATGCATTCAACAGGTTTGTTCCTTCATGCATATATGGAGCACATGTGGGCTTAGCTCCCAACACCTGACTTGCCAACATCTTAACAAGGTGTAAGGCACCACACAGATCATTCTAAATGCTGATTTAAGAGATCCCATTAAACATCATAAGATCTTCCTTCTGGTTTGCAAAATTGTTTTTTAAGAAGTACTGTCATAACCCCACTGTTGTGAAAAATATTTTCGAAAGAGTTTGGTGTTCTCTGTGGCTCAAGGTGAGGATTGAATTACATAGACGCACAACTTTGAAGTACAGTATACAGTATGATATTTTGTAAGCCAGACCAGATTTAATTAGCATGAAGGGAAACGGGTATAAACGGGTAATTAGAAAGCGTGAAATAGGATATCTTTGTAAAATTTCAGGCATGAGAAGAAAAGGAAGGCGAAGACTCAGCAGCTGAAGGGGCCTCTGAAGGAGCTGATCTGCTGATTCTCCGGCACTGGGACCTGTGCTGTTTCACTCTGGCACGATTCTTGTCACCTTGTACCACCGGTTTCTCCAGGCTGACTCACGGACTGGCTCTGCTGTGCCTGCTGAGGGACAAGACCAGGCTGTGTAACCCTGCATGAGGGACTGTTTAAACTCCTGCACAGGTGGCATTCTGTCACTTCTCCATTTATGTTCTGCCTGGAGGGGGAGCAATCATTTTCACCACGGCACAGGAGCAAGACTGCATTAGGAAACGGCTCCCGCCAGGGCAAAAATGTAAAGCTGTTCGGTTTTAAGAAAATCTTTTGGTTGATGCCTCCAGCTGACACTGTGATTGCATTGTAGAACAGCCATCCTTATAGATTTGTATTGATACTCGTACACCAGAGAGAGGGATAAATGAATACTAAGCAGGGAAAAAAACTGGGGTTGATAAAGATGCAGCGATTGATATGATCCCTGTATATTAATCGGAAAAGTTATTGATGGCAGTAAAGCGTGCAGGAAAGCCATAGCTAGCGCTGGAATGTGCTGTGAGGCAGTCTGCTGTGAATGCATCGTCCTGGCCAGAGGCAGGTACTTCCTGGGAAACTGTGGAATTTCACGAAGGCTTCACGATGGAATTTCAATGGAAGAAATTTGTTCATATGTGTTTATACCCAGCAGTCATGCCTGCCAGCTGCAGACCTCTGGCTGGGTTTGCACTCAAGTCTTACTGTATATAATGGCAGCATCCATAGAAAGATTGAGTCTCCTCACCCCAGTGCCATGGTGTTTTCCTTGGAGAGGCACCAGCTGAATAAGGGTTCGGTTTCCCATCTAGCACTGTTTTTTTGTTTGCAGTTTGATCATGGGATTGTTCAATGCATGTGTATTTAGTTACATGTATAAGCTGTGATGTCGTGTACACACTGAGAACCTGTTGTTAAAGTTGTAAAAAGTCTTTCAGTAAACTGTATTGTCAGTGCAGCAAGATTACTGGGGATTTAATAAAGTTAGATATTTTGGGTTTGTGCTGCTACAGGACAGAAGTCATATCTGGTGTTATGGTTCACTTTCAGGATTTTGGTTGTGTTGGTTTCTGTTGATTTTCCTTTTTGCCTTAAACACCCTGTTTTTGTATAGATGACTTCTAACGGTCTTTGGTTTTATATGGGAATGTGAGGTTTTGTGAAAGTGGAATGAATATGAGGGAATGTCCTGAAAGTCAAAGTCAATAGTTCAGTTGGACTCCCCACTGTCTTCGGCATATTCCCGTGCTGAGCAGGTTTATGTGCCGAGTTACTGTAAATGTTGTGGATTTCTTCCACCTCAAATATGCTTTACATGTTATACTAGAAAGGAAATGCTCCCTGATAAATAAAATGTTTTTTTTCAAGCCCTTAAAATGTATCTCTGGTTGTATCTGGAATACCCGTGAAGCCAAGATGCAGTGGTTGCAATGATTAAATTTAAAATGAATCTGCACTTTAAGTGGGCCCACCTACATTATGTGCATTGCAAGGTGCTGCTGCATTAAAGAGGTGAGATACTCTTCCAGACCTTTTTAAGACTTATTTGGGATACGTCTTGTCGCTTTTATAGGATGTTTTTAGAGGATGAGACTATCCTTTTAGACATAATACATTTAACCTTGGTTGTAGGGTACAAAGTCTTTAATTCAGTTTAATTTAGAATTTTTTTACTCCTTTTAAATTGACCTGGTTTCTGTCATTGAGGGGGGAAAATCATGTTACATATCATCTATTTTCTGTGTGAAGAGAACTTTCCAGTTAAAAAAAAAATGAAGAGCTCATCTCTAAAGCTTCTGAAACTGTCAGAACATTGAAGCAAAACCAGATGGGTACAATCTACAGCTCTTAAAAATAAGCTGTTTTTTGTTCAGCCTCAGAAGATCAAAATAATTTATTCTGTTTTCTCTCGGTGAAAAAGAGTGAAATTGATGTACAGAATGCTCAAAGTAAGTATACCCCCCCATTTTTATTTCTGGTCAACAAACCCACTAACAACTTTCCTATTTATTGCATAAGTCATCCTTATATTCTTGATTGAACTTTGATTTCAATATGGTCATACTTTTTATATTTTTTCTTAGTGTGATTTTACATTTCTTTAATTACATTCATTTGTGGTTCAACAGCTTATATTTTTCAAGTATACTGGCAAAATGTACAACAGTTATACTGATGTGACAGGCTTACTAGTTCCTACAGTGAGATAGTACCGATGCCTATGTTTTGTGCTTGCTCATGGGTATAGGGACTAGAGTGTCATGAATTTAAAGAGTTAAAGTTAAGGAAAATGAGTCAAACTCATCACTGATGGCAGTCACCGAACTTTACCCAAAATGGGCTCTATTTTTAAACATGCTTCAATGAATACTGTAAACATTTTTCTGTTGTTCAACCTTTTCTCTAAAATTTTGTATATTGAAATAAATCCTGTATAAATATATGAACTGTTTTTTTTAGTAAGTTTGAAATCCACAGAGTGGTGCAAATGTAGCACAATGCATTACAAATTCAGCTGGAGCTTTGTGGACTCAGTCATATCAGATTAATGTGTAGTTGTTGACGGAAGTTACTACTCTACTGTTACGTACAGTATATATGTACATAGTGGTAATAATGAAAGAGTGGATTAAAGTGTTTTACATTGGATATGTAGAGAGGAGTGCAAATATCTGTGCATGACTGTAATTCATGTGTCAATAATTTTTTCGAGAAATATTACAGTCCCTGTTGTAATAGCAACACCAGTGTTTAGGTATAAAATAAATACAGTCTGAATTAATTGCACAGTTTCCACTACTATATACAATTAGTAACATTTTTCATTGCATTGGTAGTGTCTTTGAGATATGTATGATGTGAATTTTTAGAAGTATCAAATCTGTACTTTACAATGCAGCAGAACATACACTATGGTAAAAGTGTTCTCAAATAGTTTATGAAGGCCTCTTCGGCATTCCCATTTGGATCTTCTTGTATGGCGTTTTCCAGGAGTGTACAGTTTGTTTCCTGTTTCCACATGCTTGTATCCTGGGGTGGTCATATGGGTATTTTCAGGATCCAATGTTCTCGGAGAAAAATGAGGTATGTGCAGTTAAGAAAGTGTTTTTTTCCCCCCAGTGGTTTTCACATTTCTGAGGTTGCCTGGACAGGTTCCCCCTCTACAGTATTGGAGGGGTAGGTGTGTGGTTGTCCGTTGTTCATTGTACTTGTGTCACGATGAAGGTTTTTTTCAGAGTCGTTAAATCCTGTGTTTAAGTAGACGTGATTGACGCATGTAGAATCCTTTTGCTCTTTTTTCTCCTGGAGTTCCAGCAGCACAGCGCGGTTGACATCAGGCCCTGGAAGAGAAAGAAAATGATTAAAATCAGACCTTGACCTGGTCATGTGGACTGATTGACTTAATGTTTATTTCGGGAGCTCAGTGCTCAGATGGTCCCTGGTGCCAAGTCTTATTAGCTGCTCCACCACTTTGAAAGCCCCTCTTATCCTTCCTCAATTCAATTGATCTGCCAGCGCCAGCAACATGAAGAGTACGGATTTACTACTCTTAAAGGCAGTGCAGGCGGCTGTGGACGAATATCACTTTTCTGCTCAGTTTTCCAGATCACCACTCATTGCTAGACTATGGTATTTTCTGGTCCTATATCTGGCTCTTCTCTAAGTTACTGGGCATTTTCTCCAAATAGGGCAGTTATGTGATGAAAGTGGTTCACATTTCTGGACCTGGGGACCCATACACCTGTTCATTTACCTTACATCTGATGTCTTGAATCCTCACCTGAACCAACAAATTGCTTGGTTAGGACCTTCGCAAGTTTTTTTTTTTCTGTGCAAAGGTTGTAGGTTTTAAGTTCTGTGGGAAATTTAATAGTTAAAAGTCAACCTCCTACATGTTAAAGAACTGAAAACAAAGAATTCATTTTAAAAATATTAATGATCTAAAGGGTACAATTATTTAGATGTGTGTTCAGAAGAAACAAAAACCAGGACCAGAATTAGGAACCCCTGTATTATGGGACTCCACTTGTGACTGGGAATGGGGTAAATATAGTCAGTCCCTACAGGTCTTCTAGTGGGGGATCTTCCTCTTTAGCAAATAAACACAGTGCCTGATTCATGTACGGGATGGCTGGGTGGAACTTCAGATGGGGTGAAGAAATAATCGATCTCTCCGGGTAGTGCAGGGAAGGAGAGAAAGCTCTCTTACCAAAGTAGCTGAGCAGCACGGGCAGGAAGATCAGGCCATGAGCCATGCCCAGCAGGGTGATGACTAGGTTGAGGCGGAAGAAGAAGAGCTGGATAAGTTGGGCCTTTGCAAACGCCAGCACCACAATTCCTGGGAGATTCGTCATGGCAACACCAGCAAATACCTGAGAGTCCGAGACATGAGGCATACAGTTAGGCCGATCTTCTTAGGATACCCTAAATGAACTGCCCTCAGAATCCTCTCTCTTAATGGCTGTTGTTCTTAATGTTAGTTTCTTCACCATCTGGATCTCATTGTTTGAATTATTCCTTAAGTTTTATGAATCTTTCTTCATCCTTCTTAATGGTAGCGAAAACGTGTTTTGGTGCATTCACAAAGCCTAGCTTGTAAACGGGCTCAGTCATGGGAAGTAAACAGCCTAGCTTCTGCAGCCTCAGTCATTGGAAGCCCATAAGAATAATGGGATATTTGTTTTGTAGGACTATATTTGGCATGCGTGTTGTTACAGAGAAGTTTTACATTTTTGTGCCAAAATTGGACATTCCTACAACTGAAGCAACTCTTCATCAGTAATTGTCCTTCAGATTTTAATAGCTGATTTCTGATTTGATCTTATTTCTGCAGGATGACACTTCAGATATTAGATCCTATGAGAAGTGGCTGCTGGAGACTTTGAGATCAATTAGCTACAGACAACATTATCAGTTATCAAATGAGCGAAGGGGGTCAAAAGGTCTGCCCTCGTTTGTAGCCCTCTTGTTCTTGCCCTTTAGACTCAGTCTGCTCAGGAGCTACTGTAAATAAATGCACGCTGACTTACGGCACTGCCCATGTTGGCTGTGGCCTCCTTGGCTCTCTCCACACGGGTAGTCTTGGTGCTGATGGCAAAGGTGCGGGTGAGATGGGAGACAAACTCCACTGAGATACCGACAGCCTGGAAGAAACACGCACTTCCATTAGGGCACTGCACAATACGACTTGATGTAACAGGGGTTTGTTCCAAGTACTCATGATCCTCAAGGGCACTGACGAAGCCAACTCAAGGGAGTTCTTCAGAATGAAAAGCGAAACATGAATTTGAGCACACAAGTGGAAACTATGTAGAATGACATTTCAAACCGAGAACAGGAGGCATTTCTTTGCACAAAAGCACAAAAGAACAAAACACCCAGCCATATTTTTGAAACTGATACCATGACTTCTTTCAAGAAACAGCTAGATGAGATGCTTGGATCAATGAACAGCTTCCAAATGGGCTAGATGGCCAAATGGCCTCCCCTTATTTGTAACTTTTCTCATGTTCTCATTTCAATACAGTGCTTCATACAGTCCCATCATAGAATACTGTATTACAAACAAGCAGAAAGAGCCATGCAGTGTGATTCCATTTACAAAGGGATAGTGATAGTGAAATACTGAATATAAAACACAGTAAACATACTGTGATCTTGAAAGGAAAAAGTAATAGGTCTATTCCATGCTGAAAAGAGAAGAAGGGAAACACGTTTCGGTTGTGGAGCCTTCTTCGATTGTAAGAAAGATAGGGCTATACTGTGATCTTAACTTACATTTTAGAATGAGTGGGTTTGTTTGTATATCTTGTATCTGTCAGGAAGTACCTATACCACAGAGCTTGCTGTTTCTAGTCCTGCGGTTTCTTCAGGGCAGGGAAATGGGTCCAATAAATTGAACTGATTTAGTTTAGAGTAGAACAAACATCACAACCTGCTCGTGACACTCAGAATCATGAATAAGAAAGAATCCCTTACTATGATAAGTTTAAACTCTGATTTGCTTATATTTTGGCAAATGGAGCTACACATTGGAGGAGTGGTACAGTGCACACTAATCACAATTGCAAAATGTTGCACTGTGCTCTGAAACCTGTTACTTACAGCATCTTATCTAAAAAAAGGTGATATGGAGTTGAATTATTGTATTGATGAAATCCTTCCAATTAATAAGCCCTAACTACCCTTTAAATGTATTTTTTAATTAATTTATCTCTTACTTATCTTTTCAGTAAAACTATCTCTCTTCAGTAAAATGTAGTCTAAGAAACACAAGAATCACTTCCTACAGTTAAAGTTAACATCTGACCTAAACATACCCTCAGTGGAATTCAATAAGAAATGAGCTACACATTTTAAGCCTGGATGAAGATGCCTGTTCTTTAATTGATAGAACCTGGATAGAAGAAACTCTTATCAGAGCATGTTCAACACCAAAGGTTACAGACCTTCTTGGTTTTGGGAATGTGTGGGTTGGTCATACAGTATGTGAACACAAGGTTATCCAAAGTAGAAATTATGTGAGCTCAACAGCAGTTCAGCAATAGGCTCTGCAATAACCAAGTTTTCACTATGGCATTATTTCTTGCTCAGTCCAACAGCTTCTAATCTTCCCTGTTCCGTGAAAGGAACAGGGAAGATTAGAACTGTTTGTTACTGTATTAGAGCATAAATAAAAAAATTTCAATCAAGAGAATTGTGTTAGTGAGTCTTCAACAATGCATTACTGACCGTGACCAGGTTGATGAGTGAGACAGCATTGTAGTCAATCCCCCACAGGGTCATGACCCCAACGGTATCCACGGTGATCATGACGATGGTGAGAAGGTTGAGCAGACCTGACAACAGGTCCATGCCCAGCAGGATGCAGCACACAACAAAAGTAGGCAGGAGACACATTGAGATGCTGAAGATGCCCTCTGGCACAATGGAGAGGTACTGCTCGTAGAAAACGTAAGTGATCCTGCAGGACAGATGCAGAAATGCATTTATGTGCTTTAAGGTCCAGTGAGTTCAAGAACTGCACAGTTCATAAAGCTGAAAGTACCAGTTCAAGAAATGGTAGACATTCCATAAAAGACCCTCAAAACCATTGACATCTTGGAGAAGAGACACCCCCTGAGGGATTTTAACTTTTAAAAAGACCTTAAAAGACTTGAGTCTTAGTCTAGAAAACCCCAGGTGTGTCTAGCTCTGGGGTCTCCAGGTGCCCCCTGCGCAGTAGTTCTTAGGGGTGACGGGGCTCGTACGTGTAAGGGAAAACCTCAAAGTCGGGGTCTGTGCCCAGGATCTTCCTCATGCCCATGGTGATGTTCTCTGCCAGCTTTCGGGCCTTCTGCAGAGCGTTGGTGAACTCCTGAGAGTTGGTCAGAGGGGTGTGATAGGCCATGAACCGCGAGGCTGCCGGAGAAAAGGAAGCCAGGGTCAGTCTAAACAGTTTCCAACACACACACACATTCCCTGATATAGGGGATTAAATATCTAGCTTCTTCTCACAGGTGTCACCAAATATTCTGTGCTGCATGCGTTTTCTTCATCAGCGTGCTCAGCTGTGCATTTAGCAAATCTTTGAATAGTGAAGTCATGTGAAATCTAAAAGCTGGGTTAATGTATTTTTCTTTTTAGAAATCCTCAGTACCATGCATATCTGCCAAATCTCTCCATAATCACAACTCTGGTTAAAAAAACTGATTCTTACCTATCACGTCTCCCTTCTCATTCCTCACCACTGCTTTGTCATAGGCCCCCAACCCTCTGTGGAGACAGAATGGGGGCTTTAGCAGACACAGGTTCAAATGGACTGACTAGGGCTAAAGGTTTTCTGGGACATTTATTTTGTGGGATTGGTCACAGAACTACAAGTGGGACTTCTCTTGACCCGAGAGCAAACCTTTACTCTTTGCAACAATGTCTGAAAGGAGCACAGTGTCAGTCGCAACATCAAAGTGGGATTTTGGGGCTAAGTGAACAGAAAAGCCACATAAAAAGATTAAAAGTTAAAAGTGGACCACAGGAAGCAGAGTATTCTGGAGGCGAGGAACAGCAGGGCAGGATGGGTGCGCTCTCTCCACTCACCCCTTCGAACACTGCAGGTCGGGCCGATCATTCAGGAAGTAGGGAAGGTACTTGTGGAATTCCTCCACGTTGGGCCTCAGAACACCAGTCGCATTAGGTTTCATACACCTCTTCATGCATATCAGGCCAGCTGCCAACATAAGATTTCAAACTCTGCATCCATTATGAAAGCCTCTAATGTGAGTACCACATGTATCATACTGTACCCACTGATTTTGGGACTAATGTGCATTTCAGTAGTTTGGTTAGATTCTAATAGATTCTAATCAGTGCAATAGAGGGATGAGTGTGCTAGAGGTCATTTGGCGCAACTTTTCTAGCTGAGAGAATGAGTGCAAGGATGAGATTGATCAAATCCCCTCCACTTTCACAAGGAATGAGTTAGGGAGCTGCCTCAAGGGTGAAGATGGGTTGGCAGGTGAAATGTGAGAGAAATGCACAAAGTCAATAAAGCAACATGTATACATGTGGTGGATAGTGGAAGTAGGCGTGCCTTTAGCAAAACATTCAAAACACTTGCCAAATATGACCAAAGAGACCACAAAATTAGAAGGTGCTTAACATACGGTTTATATAATATACATATATACTGTATATGTTAGGTGTTATTATTGAGTTATGAGTTAATCTGACAACAGGGGCGCCAAGTAAAAGTTCTTAGGTCTCTTACCTGAAAATAATACATGTTTTTTCTTTAAATAATAGTGTACAGTAAATATCAGTGAATTTTTAGAATGTGCATTGAACTCCACAGTTTCATAGAGCATTTGTGAAAAATAGGACCTACACTCATTTGCTGGGCAGAATTGTCCGAATTGAGGCCCAAATGTGTATAACCGGCAGCATCTGGAGCCTGGATTGAGCCAGTCGATGAAGTCATCAACCCAAGAGGAGGCTGGGATAGCAAGGTATGATCTGAACACAGAGACAGAAACAGGCACATGAATGGAGCGAGTTACTTTTACAACTTAATCAGTTAAGGGGAAGCACTTGGGCACTTATAAGTGGAGAGTTGCAGGTTCAAATTCCAGGTTCGAAACAGCTGTTATACTATCAAGGGAAGTACTTCACCCAAACTGTTCTAGTAATATGTCCAGCTTTGTAAATTGACACAGATGTGACCCATTTTGGATAAAAGCATCAGCCAATTTATGAAAGTTGTGTTATTGTTACCTGTATGTAATTTAGCACTTGTCTATCATAAATATCAATTTAAAAAAAATAAAAGTACTACACATCGTTTTAGAGCCACTTGCAAAGCAAAACACGAAATATGAATCCTTAACAAAAAACACTAGGATATTTTATAAAGTTTGGTAAATGTATAGCCCTTTCAAATATCTCAGAACGATCCTCTTTTTAGTTCAGGCTATGTTCTAAAAGAGCTATATGTGGTTAATTATGGGTATGAATCTTAATTATATTGGCCTCACAAGAAGGGCGAATGTGAATTCTTAAGACAGTTCCATGTTCTGTAGGATTGTGATTAGATAAAGAGCTTATTGATACTGGAACCCATAATGCCTTTCAAACACACATGTATCCTATAGACTTTATATATACAGGCATTTGTCATCCTTAAGTATCAAAAGCAAAAGGGCAGTGCTTACTCTTTGGGGAAATTAGTGGCATACTGGATTTTCTGGGTGAGAGAGTAAGGATCGCATCCAACACTCGAGCACACTCCATTCATCCCACTGACACTGGAGAAGTTGTAGCCCCCTGTGGTGACGAAATAGGTTGGGACTCCCACCTCAAAATACTTGTACAGGTACTTGAAATACTCCAGCATGTACGAGTCCTGTGCCAAACAGAGAGAGTGTGGTGGCGGTCAGACCTTCATTTGCATCATTTTGGGAACAAGCTGAGCTTTCAATTAAAATATGAGTTGGTTGCCCACTTAAATGTGAGTGATGCACATTGGCTGTCAAAACAGTGTGTGCCAGCTCTGTTGACGGACTTTTGCCATCACTGAATCTGTACTGCTCACGACTACAGTTGGCACTCATCTAACTGCTAACGAATAGCTTTACACTGCCCACTACAGTGCTACCAGCTGAGTGCTGGTTCAGTGTTAGTATCTGGGCAGGTGAAGTTTAACCATTGCTTGCTATGCCCCAGAACTCTGGAATTCTATCACCTAGGATATCAGAGAGTCCTTCCCTGAGAGCTTTCAAATACAGACCCAAAACATTCTTCAGAAAGGCAATTATTTATTTGATATCAGTGTCTGCCCCTTTGTTTTTTCTATTACATTCTAAACCATTTTTAAATTATACTGTTATCTCCTCTCCTGTTTTAATCTTATTGTAAAAGCACTGAGATGCTACTTGACAAGACACTATTATTATTGCTTAATATTAATTGATACTTTAGACATGATACTGCCATACATTGTTTTGGCATTGCACAACTGAATACAAACCTTTTTACAGCAGACACCAAATACTGAAGCATCTTTTATCTGTGGTGCAAGCTCACAGGACAAGGTGTGGAAATCTAAACTAAATCTAAGAAAAAAAACTCACCTGGGGCAGAGCCAGTTCCTGATCCAAACCCACTTTCACGTGGAACATCAGGAAGATTCCAGAGCAGAAAATGAACAGGAAGAGAACCATCTGGGAGGAGACACAAGGCACAGCAGTAGATTTCAGCCACAGGGTTGGAAAAAGAATTGTGGTGCAATTCATACATGCTGGTACTTCAGGATTTAAGAGAGTGTGTGGAAAAAAGAAGGTGCAATATCCTCACCAACCTGTATTGGCTCATTGGGTAACAGTGTTAATCATAGTATTAGTAGCTACTGTATATCACTCTGCAATATACAACTGGCAACCCACTGACACACTGGATGGGAGACCTCCTGGAAAAGCTAAGGTTGCTACTGGAAGAGCTGTTAGTGGGACCAGACGGGATCACTCACCCTGCAGTCTGTGTGGCACTATACTGTAATAAGGTGCCATCCTTTGGATGAAACATGAAACCGAGGTCCTGACTCTCTGTGGTCATTAAAAATCAATTTCTGGAAAGAGTAGGGGTGTTACCCCAGTGTCCTGACCAAATTCCCCCTGACCTTTACTAATCATGGCCTCATATTAATCCCCATCTATGACTTGGCTTAATTGCTCTGTTCCTATCCCAAATGATAGTTGATGTATGATGAACGTACTGGTGCACTATGGCTGCCGTTGCATCATTCAGATGATGGAGGGGAGTCTCCTTTTAGTGGATCTCCCAGAAAAGCTCTATATCCGTGTATTATTATTATTATTATTATTATTATTATTATATTGCCATGATATGTCATGTTGTCCCTTCAAACACATTCCTCATGGCAAGAGCGACACCTGCTGTCCGATTACTATACTGCAGCTCGTCCTGCAGCAGATCGCTGGACCTACCACAGCGACCCTGGTGACGTTGTGCAGCAGGAAGGGGGCGTAGTAGCGTCTGATGGCGGGCAGCAGGAAGCCCTCGCTCTTGCCCTTCTTCTCGGAGCCGCCCACAGTGACACAGCAGAGGACGTCGCAGCGGGAGGCGTCCTGCCGCCGCGCGTCCAGGGAGAGCAGCGCCACGAAGGCGGTCATCTGCAGGAGGAAGTCCATCAGCACGGCGAGCGCGGCGTAGAGGGCGAAGGACTTCACCGCCGGCATGCTGCTCAGGGCTCCTGCGACGGCAGAGAACACACCCCTCACCAGCGGCTCCACACTTTTTACCTTCCTGGCAGCATAATAATTGCTTACACTTATATAGCTTTTCTGGACACTCCACTCAAAGTCCTTTACAGGTAATGGGGACTCCCCTCCACCACCACCAATGTGCAGCATCCACCTGGATGATGCGACAGCAGCCAGAGTGCACCAGTACGCTCACCACACACCAGCTATCAGTGGGGAGGAGAACAGGGTGATGATCTCCAGTGGGCTGCCAGTTGTGAGCTGCAGGGTTCAGTTGTGGCTGCTGGATGTTTCGCCCTAGTTAAGGTTCTGCCACGGTGTTTTAGGCATGCCAGTTTGTTTGGAGGGACTTCAGATTTGCAGGAAGAGATTGGTGGGTGACTCTGTGCAGTTGTCACTGCTAACACACAACCTGCCTTTTGTGTACTACAGAGAATGCACATGTACACAGCACCTCTCAGACTTGCTCGATTACAAAGAAGTTTCTCTTACTTGCCCACAGGGTTTCTACCTGTTCATCATCAGCAGTGACTTGATATTTTGTTTCTAAAACAAACATGTTAAGAAGGACAGCAGATCACTTTACCGCTTGAAGGATCCCAAAAGAGAAGGAAGGGGGGATTTTGTTTTTTTAACCCAGAAGTGACCTCATCATATTTCACAGTCTAATATTATGACAGACTCCATTCTCACCTAAGAAGAAGCAGACGGACTCGGAGAGGCTGCAGAGAAGCATGCTGGGAGCCACGCTGCCCAGTACTCGACCAATCTGTTCCTCTCTCTTCTCCTCTGGTTTCCGCTCATCCCTCTGTCGATGAGAACGAACTGCTCATTCAACAGCAGGTGACAGCTGAACTGCTCTGGAGACAGTAACGGCCTCCACATGCGTTTGATGCAGCTGAGTGTCACCTTGGCTTACATCTAATGGCAACCCCATTTACTGCGGAGTTAACACTCCACAATTTTTCCAAGTGTTGATTGACTAAATGCATTTTTTAAAGTAGGTAAGAGCAGGGAGGTGAGTCAGTGTGCAAGCTGCAAAGCAACTAGAAAAGGAAATGGAAACACTCAAAATCTCAGTGTTTTGGCTATGATGCATTATGGAAAACCACACATCTCAAGAAGACTCTGCAGCTCAAAGTAAAAGCTGAAAAGAGTTTTCTTTCTATTTTCTTTTCAAGTTCAAGTACAATTATTATTACATTATTGCCTTAACCACTAGTTGCATGTAATTTGGTTTGGTGAGTTAATGGATTCAAATGCCACACAACACAAATATACAACATAAAGCTAATAATAAACAGCATCCATCCAACACATCATCCCATACCATCCTAAACACACACCAATAACTTTATAAATAGCAGTGAGTTTCATTGTTGCATTAACTATTTTTTTAATCTGAATGTTTTAATGACATAAAATGAATAAGAATTTCTGATTTTTTTTTAAAAATGAAATGAAATAATACTCACTGAATAAAGATTTCTTTATTCCAATCAATAAAGGAAGGAAATGCTGAACATTGTTTTAGAACTTCTCATCCGTGACATATTTATTAAATATTTAATATGCATGTATAAGAAAACGTTTCCCATTGGAAAGTCAAACGATGATAAACCTTGCTGACCTGAAACTCCAGGACGAAGATGAAGATGTTGTCAGCTCCCACCGCCAGCACCAGGAAGGGCACGACCTGCAGGATGACCAGGGAGGATGGGATTCCTATCCAGGCGTAAAATCCCATGGAGGCCAGGACAGAGCAGCCCACAACCAGAATCCCCCCCAGGCCCAGCAGCAACTTGGAGTCAACCTGGAGCACAGGAACCAAAACACTACCGTTACCCATCAGCCAGAGCTAGGACCTACTTTACCAAAAGTGGGGTTCCCCATTCCTGCACGGCCAGGCTAGGGATACCTGCTGGGCCCTGGATGAGCCAGACACTTTGAGACAGGATGGGTGTTGCACGTTGTCTTAAAAGTAAAACAAATTAACTTCTAAACTAAAAAGAATGACACCATTCTTATCCTCTTTTTGTCAACCCAAGCTTCTGTGGATCACAGCTGAACAGAATTACCAAGAGCTGAAGTAGATAGATGCATGAATTGTCCAGAGGGCAAATCTTAGTTCATAAATGGTGTAATTGCAAAATAAGAGCAATAAAATAAAGGATAGTGACAGCATTGTTCAACGCTAATAGCAATGACCTTGTACATAATGTTCAGATATCAATGGACAACTGCCAAATACCCTATTGAACTGGAAATATTTTTTTGGAAAGTATTGCCAGCATACCACCAATCAAATCAACTGGCACAGACATTACTGATTAACTAAGGCGGAAATGAAACTATTTCTAGATAGGCATCCTTTAAAAAGTAATTTCTTTGAATTGAAAGGCATAGCTATAAATGCTCATTTAATAAGCAGATATATTTAAATCTGGAAATGAATCTCTAGTTCAAGCCATATCCTCCAGTTGGACCAGTTAGCAAAGACAGAAATCACTTTCTTTGGGTTCCAGATTTCTAACTTCTGAATTTTGGTTGAGACTGCAATTGCAGTACATGGATGATTCTGTACAATGTTAAACATAATGAAAATTATGTGTATCGCATGTTACGGAATATTATCGTGGGTACTGTGAAGGGACTAAATCTTTCTTATGCCTGTTCAGGTTTGATTGCACTTCAAAGCAGCTCTGGTATGAAGACGCTGAGTGATGAGGTCATTGCCTACCAGTATTCTCCTGCAGGAGGAGTACTCCCCCAGCGCTACAGCGATGTACACGAAGATCACAAGGTAGCTGATCATGAAAATGGGAATGTCTTCCATTGTTGTTCGGTTGATTTCGTCTTCCAAAGATCTCTGAGGAATAACAAAAAGAAAGAGAAAAGAAATCCAAAGAGATAAATGCATAACTGCAACACTTCTTTTTGTACTTTGGGGTAAAAGTTCTGTTGTTACGTTGACTTGTTGGTCTTGTGGTTTTGTCCACAAGTTTCTTTCTACAACATCTGACTGTAAAACATGTACAACCTCCAGAATTGGCTTTTTTCTGATGATTCAAATGTGTAATCAACCCTTCCATCCACATGTCCTCTCATCTGTTCATTCATAGGGTTATTTGAAAGGGAATACAGCACATTCCCTTTCAGCAGTCAGAATTAAGATCCGTAAACAGAGAGGTCAACAAGGGGACATAATTCCATCTTTAAAAATCCTCAAAGGCATCAAAAAAGTCAACCCAATGAACGTCTTCAGAATCGACCACGAAAAGTTAACCAAATGGTAGAAATGGAAACTAAGGACGAGTATTAAAAATGAGAACAGGGATTTTGTTTATGCAATAGGCATGGAACAAGCCACCCACCCATACTGTCAAAGCTGATACCAATTGGAGAAGAGCAGCCTCTCAACTCTAGGCTCTTTTACGTTCTAAAATGTTACGTTCTGAAACGAAATCAGAGTATGTTTCACCTCTGTGCCCATAATTCTGCTCCGTGCCCCCTCTCCTGCGCACCCACTGGGGCCATACCTCAGCCATGTACGCAAAGGTGAAGTTGGTAGAAGGATCCCTCTGGTACTCTTGTACGATATCCAGAAACATCTGTTCCCAGATCTGGACCAGCTTGAACTTGACGTCATTACGGGGGTAATTGTTCAGGGAAAATGTGAGAATCAGAGCCTCAGCATTGGTGTAGTCAGAACCTGAAAGGTAGGAGAGGGGGGAGGGGGGTCTGTAGTCTGACCTCAGTGAGCTTCCCAACACTTTGTCCAGCTGAGAGCTACAGTACAATTCCATGCAAACAGATTAATCTAACTAAAGATCCACTAAAACATCTTTATCCCATTTGTCTTGTTCTAACAATCAGTTTGCCCAGTTTATTGTGGTGGTAGTGTGAAGTGGCTTTCAAGTAAAGGTGTGTTACAGATGCACAATACCTTCCATCCATTCATGTAATCAATCACATCAATAACAGAACCACAATGAAGAGCATGTGTAGTACCAACATCTCCTTTGTTTTTGCCTGTCAAACAGACCCTTCATTTACTTCTTCTATATTTTCTTAATGGGACAAATGTATCCCTTTTCCTCTGCGTTTCTGTTCCTCTGTGTTGATGGCTCAGAGATGCTTTAAGATGACAGCTTCAAAGCAAGAGGAAACCAGACGAAGCCAGAAGAACTTTGGAAGGCAGGATCTAGACCTTATAAGCCCTTTGTCTACGTCTTTACCTTCATATCCTCCAACTGCCAGGAAGGGGAAGACAGGAGCTCCGTAATCTGCCATGCAGCTCAGTGAGAGGTCTGTGACATCTTGGAAAGACAGTGGAGAGCTGGCAAAACACATTACAGGGATGCATTGCAACTGTTGCTAAAGAAAATGATTACACAAGCAGCAATGATCTTTTTATACAGCTTTTAGTGAAGCATGAACAATCAGTACTGATTGACACCTATGAATATGTGCAAATTATTAACACACTTTATGTTGAAGAGGGGACCTACGTCAGTGTATGAGTTGTTCAGATCCTTGTGGATCCATATACAAAAAGTTTTTGTTTCCCATTGGACCTCCTGAGATAGAAAGGATCAAATACTCTCCCCTCATTTGTTACCTTTGTCGTGTTCTTAGATCTGTGCTACATCGGCCATAGAAACAACAAAACAATGTGGGCTTTCAGCTAAAGCATTGATGGTCAGATCAGTCGTTCACACTATATATATAGAATTTATCTAAAAAGTTCACATGGAGTTATGCAAAATAATTTCAGTTTTATGGCACCCAGGAATGAAGAACATTGTTACCAGCAACCATGTACAGTTAATTAAAACCATTGCATATTTACCTATTCTTATGGTCTCATATGAAAACAAAACAAACCAACTGAAAACCAGAACTGCTTTATTATACTAACAATAAATGTGAAAACATGTGTTAAGCGTTGCACCAAAGCATTTTCTCACTTTTTTCATAGGAACTTAAACCTGTTAGAACAAAACCAATAGCTAGGACACACAACAATGTTGTCTGTGTATCTTACAAGGAATGCCCTTGGTTCATGGTGTCTGTTTAACAGCATGCTGTTACTATGTCATTTAGATGGCCCCTAATACTGGTAACTTCGACTTTACATACGTATAAAGTAAAATCTGAAAGCTCTATTGATAGGTTCGCCCCTCCTGGTATTATTGAACAGAAAGAGCGACTGTATCCAATGTAAAATAAATGTGGACGGGAATGGGAATGAGGTAATGTCAGTGTGGTACAGAATAAATAGCCCTGCAAGAAAACAATTCATTATAAAGGTTCAGATTTGAACTCCAGCATGACTTTAAGAATCATTTTATTAATAGTGCTTCTGTATACTCACTTAACACAGTATATGAAGTGGTCCCTCCAATCCACCTCCATTGTCTTCCCATCCTCTGTCATGTTGACTTTGGCATCCAGATTTTGCTTGCTATTCTGAAAGTACTGTACCAAGCTGTTAACTGCACAGTCAGTGAGGGCTGGGTTGCTGGGGTTAAGAGGAGCAAAGCAGATATCACTTAGGGTGACATTTCTGCCATAGTTCTCTGACCAAAACTCGATCGACTGCAGGCGGGTCTGCAGTTCTAGGAGTTGGAGGATAAGATCTTTTGAGATGATTCCACTGAAATTTTGCTTCCCGAAGAGCAGTGAGTCGTAGGTGTAGCCTGGGCGGCCGGGGGCAGTCAGGATCAGCTGGTTGGTGCGGAAGAAAGGGTCAAAGTGTTTATCATGGAAGTCCTTCTCCTTTCTGGCCCGGCTGTTGGGAGCCGACCAAAGCTCCACAGGATCTGTGGTCAGTTCGATTTTCACAAGGCCCGCGGCAAAAGCTGAAACGATAACTAGCGAGATTATTATGACCTTGATGGGGTGGGAGGCCATCAGGGTGCCCCAACTTTGGAAGAGACTCCCCAGGAAATGCTGAGTGGCCAGGCTGGCTCTGTCTTTGAATCTCACATCTGAGGGGAGGACTGCTTTTCTCACCACATTGTCGCTCTTGTCTTTCCCTTTGTCTTTGCTTCTTCCCCTGCAGAGGTTCCTCACCAAAATGAACCCCAGGAAGGACAGGCTGAGTGCAATGAAGACCACCAGACAGACCACCAGCACGCCATCCAACTGTCCAATTTTGAAGGCCCCTGACGAGGACACCGGAGGGGCATCAATGAGACAGGACTCGATGCAGTCCTGGCAGGAGCAGGCTTCTCCTCCAAGGGATGTAGATTCATTGCAGCGCTGGGCCCTGCCATTGTAGGGCACGATCCCCTGACCAACAGTAGTGCCTGCGGGGATGAGGCGGAAGTCAATGTCCAGGGGGGCCAGACCATTGCTGCTATCTCCCTGGAAGTCCAACCAGCGTTGCGTGTTGCAGCGGGTGACACCATACCTTCCACACATGGTGGCAATGGCAAAGCCCCCAGTCGAGGGGATGCGCACGTTTTTGCAGGAGTTGAAGGAATCATCTGCAAACGTTCGGGACAGATATGCCTGGTACTCCACTACAGCTTCCTTTTGCACTGCGTTTATTGTGACATTGACAGTCCTGGTGATATTGATGTGCAGACTCTGGTTGGGGCTGCAGGTGTTGATGCAATGGATATGGGCAAAGTTCTCAGCGCAGGAAGGACAGCGGACCAGGAGGGACTTAGACAGGGTGAGGCTTTCCTCCAAAGAGTTGAGTTGGTCTATGGAGCAGCAAGCGTAGGTGTTGTTCTCCCCATTGTCAAGCATGGGACACACATCCTTGAGCCTCTGGTAGTGCAGACTGCTCAGGTTCTTTGCTGGCCCTCGATAGACACAAGGGATGATGGGCTTGATCAGGCTGATGTTGATGGATGGATTGCGACCACACTCCTCGTAAAACGTGCAAAAGCCTTCCTGATGGATGGCAATTGAAACAACCTGGGGAACCCAGAGCACAAATGCTCTAGAATGTTTTCCGTAACAAAATACAAGCTTAATTCTGAATCAATTTTTTAATTAGCTCAGCTCAACACCCAAACCCAAGTTCTTGCACAGCTGGGACAATGGCTGCACATGTGATTTGTGAGGTCTGATTTACATACTAAAATCTGATCACCAGTGAGAGATATGAATGATGGGTAAGACTGTAGATGCCACTCTAAGCAATTACACTGTGATTTCACAGGCATCTAGGAATTCCTATGTCCACAGATGCATGACATTGCATAGCAAGCTGAAGACATCCCTGGAGTGGATTAATTCTGCCCACAAAAACGTAACCAACATGCTCTAGTAATACAACTCCACGACATGCACATGCTTTTGTGGGTTTGGCCACTTACAAGCCCGTCTTTCTTTTTAACAGTCAAATAACAGAAAATAAGCAGATTAGCAAAAGTTAGAAAAAACTGTAAGCAGAATCGTGGTTCCGACATTATGACTTTACTTAGCTGTGATATTCAGCACAATATACAACAAACGCCTTTCTCAATGTTTCAAATACAGAGACGAAAAAGGAACCCCAGCGTGTAGAGTTTCCTAAATATTTCAATGTACTTAGCATTTTGACTTCACCTCGTTACAAGTCAGGAGTGAAAGTTTGTCTTCGTTCACTTTACACTTGTTAGTATTATGCAAAAGGAACACAAATTTCCATAAAACTATGAATCACCACAAATTATATCTTATCAGTAGTGCTATTATTTTAATCATTACATGCAATTTTATCTGCTGTGTCACTGAACAGTGCGTAAGCCTCTGGACTCATAACTGATAGGCTAGAAGTTCAAGTCCTTGCTGTAGACACCGCTACTGTAACCTTGAATGAGGTACTTTACCCTAATTATTCCAGTCCACCCAGCAGTAAAAATGGGGACCAGCAGTACTGCCCAACACTAGCCCTGGCTAGATTGTAGACTTTTTACGCAAATGTAGACTTTACGTATGCTGTGTGGTGTCAGTCCTGCAACCATTGCTGGTTCACACACAAAAAATAAGAAAGCTGCTGAGAAAATTTTGGTCTCTGAGAGACCATGTTCTGTCCTGCCACACAATATAAACACAGTAACCACAAACCATATAGGTTTTACATCAATAGTTCCTTGTGTACATATGTCACTTCATGTAGTGAGCACAGAGGTTTGTAGAATGATTGAGTTGCATTGCTCCTTTGGATAACAAAATACT
Organism: Atractosteus spatula; assembly: GCF_055471065.1. Lineage (NCBI taxonomy): Eukaryota > Metazoa > Chordata > Actinopteri > Semionotiformes > Lepisosteidae > Atractosteus > Atractosteus spatula. The sequence continues at coordinate 8,145,087 of NC_142707.1, forward strand.
GAATTCAGTAATTGATTTTATAACAAAAAAAGCAAATAGTGTTTCAATTGTCAAGGTTAGTTGATTAAAAATATATAGTAAAGGCTACACAAAAAGAGACACTATTACTTACTTTAAGAAAAGTGAAATATATAATCCATATAACAAGTAAGCAATTAAGATAGTCTGGCTGTTAGGAAGTGGACAAATGCTTCTCCTGGCCTGAATTATGTGGGTCCAATTCACTTAACTATATCATACAGTAACAGCATAAGAAAGGTTACAAATGACAGGAAACCATTTGACCCATCTACTCCATTTGGTAAGTAGTATATAAGTGATCTGAAGATCTCATCCAACTGTTTCTTCAAAGAAAGCTATCGAAACAAAATATTGGCTTGACTCACTTGATCAGAGCTACAGTTTAGGCTTGTTATGAATGTTTCTGAAACCCACTACATTTTCTGGTTCTATACAGTAGGTGAATTAATGTGATCATAGTATCTTTGTGAAGTTGTTATGCTGGCTACAAAAGCCTCCGTTCAAACACCGCATTATCCTGTCTTGTTAAATATAATAAATATTGTTAGAAAATGACCTGCTTGTCAGTGACATCACTTGTTGGTATTATTTAGAATTTAGAATCGCCACAGAGTGGGCACAAGAAGCAGGAAATTGAAAAGAAGAAACAACGAAGTCAATAGGAAATACAAAATCCCTCTCATAGATTTAGAATTGGTAGGGGAATTCGACAAGGATGTCCCATAAGCCCATTCTTATTCCTGCTGGTCACACAAGTTATGGCTATTCATATAAAAAAAGATGTGTTTCAGGGAATTCAAATACAGGATAGATAGATTAAGTGTTCCCAATTAGCTGATGACACAACGCTATTTTTAAGAAACCATGCAGAGATTGAGAAGGCAATTAAGTGTATAAATGTTTTTTCCTCTGTTTCTGGTCTTTCTCTTAATTTAAAAAAATGTGAACTGATGGCTCTTGGGAACTGTGATGTTTCATCTATATGTAATATTCCTGTAAAAGATGTAGTTAAATATCTAGGTATTAAGATTTCCAAAAATCCAAAAATTAGAAATGATCTAAACGTTTCTCCAATTATGCATTCATTTGAAAAAAAACTTGACTTATGGTTGTTAAGAGACCTTTCTTTAAATGGTCGAATACTTTTGTCTAAATCTGAGGGTTTATCTAGATTAGTTTATGCTTCACTGGTTCTGGATGTACCACCTGCAACTATTAGGAAAATTGACTCCAAACTTTTCAAATTTATCTGGAGGAATAAACCCCATTATCTTAAAAGAGAAATTATTTGTCATCCACAGGCAGAAGGGGGCTTAAATGCTTTAGACTTTAGGACATCTAATGCTATTTTTAAGATTAAATGGATACAAAACTGTTTAATAAATAAGCAAAGTATATGGCATATAATCCCCAATCTGATATTTCAAGAAGTAGAGGGTCTAGAGTTTTTACTAAAGTGTAACTTTGACATTGGAAAAATCCCCTTGAAACTTGCCAGTTTTCATAAACAAGTACTTCTGACGTGGTCACTTATGTATAAACATAACTTTTCCCCACATAGATTTACTATCTGGAACAACAAATATATAAAAATTAGAAATAAAACCTTATTTTTTTAAAACTGGGTCAAGAATTATATAATTTGGATTAAACAATTAGTCAAGGCTGATGGTAAAATATATAGTTACACCGAGTTTGTTAATAGATACAATATTTCTATTACTTTGGATCGGTATTTTACTGTAATTAATGCGATTTCTGGGGAAATATTAACTCTTTTAAGGAGTTGTAATAGTAGTCCTTTAGAAACATTGGAAGAATTTACAGCTCATATTAGACTACAAGGAAAGGATATTGTGAGTTGTGGATGTAATAACCAATTTTTGAGATCCCTGTTAAAAAATAATAATTTACTTGCGACTACAATATATTGGAATTCCGCATTTGGAAAACGCATTGATTGGAGAAAAATTTGGATGATGCCCAATAAATATTGTATAACCAATAAAATTAAGGAGGTTTCATACAAAATAATTCATCGAATTTACCCAGTTAAAACTCTTGTTACCCAACGATTTAAAATTAATATAGATGACAAATGTGTTTTTGTGACAATAGCCCTGAAACTATTCAGCATTTGTTTTGGTTATGTCCCAGGGTAAAAATGTTCTGGACTAAGTTGCAGAATTATATTAAAAAAGAGACCAATGAAGTGGTCTGGGAGGTACCCTGTGTTTGAGTATTTTAAAATGGAAGTAAAGGGGTATTTGCAGACTATTTCGAAATGCAAAAAAATGAAAGCGGTGCGGACATTATTTTTATTTAATTCGTTTAATCTTTTTTCATAACTTGAATTTATGTAGTAGTATGTACCCCTGACGATATTTTTGTTTTGAATTGTTATATGTACTCTTGTTTGTATTGTAATGTTTGTTCTTTTGTTAAGCATAAATAAAAATTTAAAAAATTAAAGAAAAAAAAGGGAAATACAAAATCCCGCTTCCGATTACTTACTTGGTGTAGACCGAGGACGCACAAGACAACGACAAACGCGGACGTGTTCATGTTGTTACTCTGGACCTTGGTTCAGCGGGGACGGAGTGTGGGATAGAGGGACAGTTTCGACGAGAGGCCAGGTGTCAAGTACGCTGCCCTCTCCGGCAGGCTGTTCAGGCGAGCGACAGACGAGCAGTGTTTGTGAGTGTGCACTCCCAGCCTTGATAGAAGGAGTTTTATTCCTGTCTAGTATTCTTTATCTGGTGTGATGAAGACACATCCAATCCCGTCAGAGCCTCTAAATAATCATTGATAACGTGGTATGTTTGTGATGGCATGTTATCAGGCTTGGGAAGCCAAGGAGATAAACATGCTGCATTACTGTACTGGAAGAGGCTCATGTGGGCTTTCCCAGATATGGCATGGTCTTGGGGAATGTTAAGCATTTTCTAATGTTTAATTAAATATATTGTGTATTGGTCTGAAATTTACTATGATTCTTTGTTCACCACATCCTTACATACACATGAGTTTTTTTTATAAAAATGACCTGCTGTAAACCAGCGTATGGGTTCTGAGATATACAGCTCACTCTGGAATGTTAAAAAACAGATTTCTATCAGTGTTCCCTACATTTCATTTCAAGGACTGTTGTTTACTGAATGCATTTTCTCTCATTTTCTTGTGCTACAGCATGTGTCTAGAGTTTATATAGTAGTAATTTAATATCTTTACCAATTGGGCTTAAAGATGAGTACTTTAAATAACATTAAATCAACATTCCTGATATCAAGAAGGACATGAGACACTTCTGCAGTGACTAAGAGGCACTTAAAGGACATTTTAACAGTAATGTTCTGTACCTCCCTGTCTTGCAGCTGTTGCTTGCCGGGACTGTCTCCAGCTCGCCCACAACCCTGAAGTGGAAGAAGTGGTTAGAAAATGGTGGATGATTGTTCTGTGTCAGTGTTGCAGTTCATTAATGACCCATTTCATGGATACTTGGGTGTGTATTGGGCACCTGTGGGAACAGGGGGCCTCAGAAGAATGCGCAGCTGAATGGAAGTAGTCCACAGTGAGCTCTGGGGTGTCTTGGGAAGTTAGACTGCACAAAGTGAAAGCTGAGTTTAGAGGCCATATAAAAAGTCGTTATTTCTCAGAGTTTCATGTTAAATGGGAGACAGCTGGTCTGTCTGTTTCTGCTACACTTTCTCTGCCTACCTATAGTGCACTATGATGAAAGCATCTCTATTTGGATTTGACCTTAGTTCAACATTATTTTAGCTCAATGTATTTATTTTTTTCACTATTTATACTATTAATATTTTGGCCTCACTTCCAACCTGTACAGCGAAATTCAATCTAATCTCAATGCTATCTCAGATGGAGCCTGGAGAATGTTACTCTTACTGCATTCACTTGATATGAAAAAGTAACAGAAGATGCCAAATATTGATGTGGTTCACATTTTGCTGTTTGTCTTCCCCTAGGTGAGTTTTCAATTATTCAGTCTCCTAACAGAAACTTCAGATATCAATCGCACCATAGTGGTGGAGTAAGAATAAAGTCATACTATTATTAACATTTTAAGAAGTGAAGAGATAAGTTTGTTGTTTGAGTAGTAGTGTTCTTCTGAATAACAAAATACTAAGATCAAACCACAAAAAAACAGCAGTGTGGAGCAGTGGTTAGGGCTCTGGATTTGTAACTGAAAGGTCGCGCAGTCGAATCCCAGGTGAGACACTGCTGTTGTGCCCTTGAGCAAAATAACAAACCACATTAATGGTCAATCACATCCAGAAAGTTTTGATTTCTAAAATTGCTGAAAAGAATTTAAACCCACATTTAAAAAGACTCAATAACAGCAAAATATAAGAATTGGTAATGACATCTGAAAGCAGCCTGTTTGTGAAAAGCAAATCGGTTTATCTGCTTCAACAATAAGCAGACTGTGAACAGAAAATATGTAATGCATGTCTGTTACTTTAATGATTCATTCAACACAAGGACTCCTTCAAGCATGTTGCCAATAGCAGACTAACATTTTGTTGGCAGATCTCACAGTCGTAACTTAATACCACTGTGGTTAGTGAAAATACATAATCAACACCCAGTTGCCATATTAATTAGTCCCGACGGGACTAATTAATATGAGAGCTGACGAGGATCACTACACCAGCTTGGCCACATCAGGAGAGCGGTTGTAGCTCATCGTCTGTATGAAAATGATCTGTGTGCTTGGAGGACTTCAGGGGTAGTGCTGACTGCTGAGAGGTGAAATTGCTGTCTCCTGTGGTTCAGGAAACATCTGAAGTGGAGTCTGAGAGAATGGTGGAGGGCTTTGTTCAGCAGTAAATCCTGTTTTGATCTCGGCAGACCTGATGGAAGACTCATTTAACAAAAGATTGTGTTTGGCGCATGTTGAGAGCATCTTCACTGCTCACCGAAGTGATAAAGAAAAATTATTATTATTATTTGTTATTATTACTAATCAGGTTTTACAAGCTGGAGACTCATAAAAACTGTGAAAAACATTACCAGATACCGTATATATTAAAATGATTAAATAATTGACAGTAAAATAACAAACTCCACTTAGCATAAAATAATATTAAATATATTAATTGATACACTTGTGCAACAGTCCCTCAGCTTTCTTACCCTGGGTGGTTAAAATGGATTAAATTGTTGTACAACAGGAATCGTATTTGCTTTCTTGAATACAGACACATCTTCTGTAAATATGCAGTCCAGAAAAAAGAACCAGTGCTTCCACAGGGGAATACCAGGTATAGCTACAATGAGTCTTTGTTTTGCCCAAGTTTCAATTCATGCATCTAGTTTCTAACTGCTTTATCCAATACATGGTTGCAGGGAAGCCGGAGCCTATCCCAGCAAGCAACAGGTACAAGGCACCATACACCCTGGATGGGGCAACAGTCCATCGCAGGCATTCATAGTTAAATCACCAATGTCATTCTGAAGAATTAAGCATGTTTTTTTATTCAAAATCTTTTGAAAAAAAATAACCTGGGTTCTACAAGTTTTGAAGAATTGCTGGCCTTTTGAGACTCCTCAACAAATTGTTCAATTTATATATAAGGCAAGTTAAAATGTGGATGAGTAATGCCACGGAATCTGCTTGATTGTGGCTCCAAAAGGACCGGAATTCATTAGGTTTCCACTAGAAAGATAATGAACTTTTTGAGCAGAGCTGCACAGGTGGCCCTGAATTCTCCCTTCTGGACACTGAAGATCCTCACTGTCAGTTCAGCACAACTTTTATTCCCTGCATCCTATAAAGTCAACAAGGCACTGACAATGGTGAAATGTAGAAAGCAGCCTAAACAAACAGCGCTGTAAATGGATAGGTTAGAAAAGAAACACTAACCTTATCAGAAACTCTGCAAGGTCAAGATGTGAAAATAAACTTTGGATTTAGAGCTGAGTCGCTCTAAAGGCCTTCTGCTGCAGAATTGAACCCCAGCGCTGTGGGTGAAAGGGTAGTCACAGCCATCCTAGTGTAGCTTTCCTCTGAAATGCAATTAGGAATTGTTCATTGAAGGGTGTTAACTGTCAGGACCTTGTACTTTGCACACAATTCACCCTATGTGGCTTGCTCAGTCACACACACTATTACACATAATTACATACAAATTGGGAACTAAATCATGAATTTACTTTCACAACAGTACGCAGTCAGTCCCTGGCATCAATAATGTGATGTCCTGTGCCTTGTAAAGAGCTGTTGGTCTTGTATCAGTGTGTGGACACAGCTTTTGTAAAGGCAAATAATGATGATTTCACTAGTTTGATCAATTCAGAACACGATATCAATGGTTTGAAATAACATGACAACTAAACAAGACGCAAATGTTTAGAACTGCCTGATAACATTACTATTGGGTTCATTGCGAAACACTTTGGAAAGGCCCTTGAATCATCAATGGATTGTTACGCCTGGGCAAGCCAGAGCTCAGTGCCCGCGGTGTCCACGGCACAAAGCCTTGTGCACATGTGGTGTCATACAGCCCTGATGACGTGAGAACGCGATCAGAGTGGCTGTTTGTGCCACCTGCCCCCCTCTCAACGAGTAATTGCCTCATCAGCACTGGATACTTAAGCTCTGTCCTGCCCACAGTCCGACACCCTGCCTTTGAGATTTCGTCTCTGTGCATGGAACCCCGGTTCGTCTTTTTCTTACTACATGGCAGAGGATGGCGTCATCAGCAATCTCGCTGACCTGCCTGGCTGAGTAGCTTCTCCTCTATACTGCCAGTCAGCCCAGAGCACCATGCCTGCCGGCTTGCCTTCTCCTGAACCTAGCAATCAGATTCCCCCAGTCTGTCTTGCAGACTCAGCATTCTCCGGGTCAGTGCTGTGTTGAAAATCAAAAAAAAAAAATTAGACTGATCAAATTCAGTCCTCTCACTTGCAGACTACGAAACTAAACAGTCGATTTGTTAAGCCCCGATATGTTTAAATGCATCCGAGTATAAGCTCTCTTATACAGATCACAAAAGCTGCTTGTGCTCTGCCATTGAAGTCGAATATCAAGCTCAGGGTCAGAACAAAAGATAGGACATCTCACCTGGGTCAGTGCCAGACTCCTAGCAACGTACAGCCAACAAACACTTGTACAAGCCTGCAAGCAGGAAGATTTGGCAATGGATTGATTTTGCCCTTGAAACCTACAGTATTCACCCTGATAACCACCACCGAGGACTAGCAGATTTCTGATTAGACAAGAACAACTCTGCAGCATTTGTGTTCCCACGAAACACCTTTACTCCATTTCTGCATGGGGTGTTGAAGAGCTCTTATGTACAAATGTCTAATTTAGCTGATACGTCTGTGGTTATCTAGTATTAGAAAACGATAGTAAATATTTTAAACTTTCTTACTTCCCTCTCAGTCAGACTGTCACAACAAGAGTACAAAATCAATACTTTACCCAGGTGCCTCGGCTCACAATGATTAAGGCTCAAAATGTGGATCCTCCTCTGTAAATGTTTTAAAATGTATTTATTTTGATTACTATTCAAGGCTGTTTCTTCGCTTTTGATATTTTTCCTTCTTCTAAAAAATTTGTACATGTACCCACTTTCTAATACTTTTTTCTTTCTTTATCCAGGGTTTTACATTAACTGCTCAAATGCTGAAAATGAAATTGTTTTTTTAAAAGACATTTATTAACAAAAGAATCCTTTGTGTTTTTGAACAAGAAATACAGGTATTCCATGATTTACCTGGGCGATGCATTCATGAACAATTCCAAGTAATTCAAAAACATGTTAAAAACAGCTTGTTAGAATGTAAATTGGAGGGGATTTCATCCAGCCTTCTCTCAAAACCAGAGGTCTGAACCTTTAATAAAAACAATTACATATTTATTCATGTATGATCTTTGCATTGCTGTACTAAATGTTTTTTTTTATTTTGTCCAAATGAGAAAATCTTATGTTTTATTGTATCAAATTAACCGTTGACCCATTATCATATGACCCATTGTCCTTTTAATACCAAATGCCTCCTTACAAAGCTTTGGAAGACACAGAAGACTAGCTGCGATTTGGATCAGACATTTCCTGTGAAGAAAAAGACGAACATTTAGAGAAAACAGAGAGATTCAAAATAAAATCATTGTGGCAATCCAAAGACTGATATTCTGTATTCTTTTTTATGTAACTCTAATTTAAAATAATGTGAAGCACTTCTGTTTATATAAACTGGAGTTTTATTTTGTTTAAAAAAAATATTAACTATCTTTGTACTTTCAACTCATTAATACCTGAGGAGCTATATTTGATGAGCTTCACCCATTCTAAAGGAAAAAGAGTACTGCGCAGACCCACTGATTGGGGTGGGATTTCACAAAGCAGCTAAAATTGACATTAAAGTATTCAGTATTCAGTGTTCAGAAGTTAGGAATTCTACATTTTTAATAATTACTACAATCATCGTTGAAAGACTTCAGAATAGATTTTAAAATTGACACATGTGGAATATTTTTAAAAATGGACATTAATGTCTTCCCTTCCGTGACAGTAAACTAAAAAGGAGTGTTGAAAGAAAAGCTCAAAACAGGCTTTTCTATTTTTTTGTCAACCTGTTTTCATAAGCAGATACAATACATATGATTGAGCTGTACTACATTAGTAATAAAAGGCACACAGCATTCATTAACATTAATGATCTACACTCCCTCTCTCCTGTGTGGCCTTGAGAGGTACAGAGTCTGCTGAGGTTCATTTCCTTGTTGAGATATATCTATACAGGGAACGCTTCCAAAATCACAGATATGCAAGAAATGTATTCCATTGATGCTGGTACAGCAAAATAACACTTCTTCTGAAAAAGCCACTGTAGTGCCACTATATATGACCTACATTGTTAATGAGCCATTTTTTGGTGGGTATACAAAGAACACAAAAGTCAGAGAGGGGACCTGTGTCACTGTTTGCATGCGATCCGCAAAGGAACCAGAGGAGGAAAATTCACTGCTATCGAGTCAAAAGAGTAAAACACTACGTTTCTGCTTCAGGTGTGGACAGGAGAGAGTGTGAAGAGAGGAGGAGATGGGGGGGAGACATGCAAATGAGAAAAGAGGAGGGAATGGGGATAATTTTTTGGAAATGTGAGGGTTGGATTACAGGGGAGGAGTGAAGGGCAGCACTCTGTAAATGAATGGTGATCTTAAAAAGAAATGAGTGCAGTCTAATGATTTTGGCTTATGATGCCTTTCCAGCACACGTGTCTTTGAATGCCTGTGAAAGGAAAGAGACACAGATCACAGTGTGGTCATTATCAAGAGAGGAATAGTGGAATAGTGAGAGACCCCAGTGTTATAATATCTGCACTCTTCCACTTATCAGCTATAATTCACCATCTTTACTCTAAAGCATATGAACCAAAAGCCTGCTTAGTTTGGAGGTAGTCCACAAAAGGACACAAATACTGCACACACCTTCACTCTTGGTGTGCACATCATTATGGAAATATTGTTAAATCCATTTTCGTAGAGCCGTTTAACTTGACAAAATAGAAACCTTAGGCTGTAGAAAATCAGCCGCTCATCACTCAGGCCTCGAGATTTATTTGGTCAATACCTAAAGTGTTAAAGAGAACTAGACGAGCTGTTGGTCACTGGTCACAGGCTGAAGGGTGAATGCAGGCAATGGAACCGAAACTCACCAGCTGCCCTGGTAATCCACTCTGCTTCATTACTTTCATACAATCGGGAATCTTGAAGACCATTCTATCATTTAACTAAATAATGGGCAGGTTGCACAGTGGCTAGCATTGCTGGGTTCAATTCAGGACCAGATGTGTTATGTGTCTGTGTGCCTGGAGTCTGCATTTTCTCCCCATGTTCACATGAGTTTCCTCCAGGTGCTCTGATTTCCTTTCACGGTCCAAAGACATACTTGTAGGTTCATTGGCTTCTGACAGTACTCGCCCTGGTGAAAGTTTGTGCCCTGCAATGGACTGGTGCACTGGCCAGGATGTATCCTGCCTCGTGCCCGTTGCTTGTTGGGATAGGCTCTGGCTCGCCCGTGACCCTGTATTGGATAATGAAGTTAGAAAATGGATGGATGGATAAATAAGGGGCTTTTTGTGAAGTGGACTCACCAGACTATCAGCAAAGAGAGAAAGCATGTCTTGGTTTATGTGTATGCTGTGTGTATAACTCTATAACTATCCTTTCATATGTTTCTTTTCTGTTGACAAAGCCCTAGACATTATCAGCAACGTACAAGAAATACTTTCTTTGTGGCGAGTCAGCTTTGAGACGATACAGCCCTGCAATAAACTGTCGTGCGTATCTGAGCACCACTCCCTCCTGTCAGCGCAAACACCTGCCCATTCAGATTCTAATCTCACCCAATGTGCCAGTTTCTGCCAGCTGTGTCATAACTCACAGGACAAAAAGCAAAATAGCATCCTGTTTCAGCCATTTTCACTGCTACGGAAAGCACTTTTTTATTATCACTGTTCGTATTTCTGATTTTTGAATTAGCCAACATACAGCCTCATTTATGTAGCGATTTCTGACACCTTTACGTTGCGGTATTTTTAAAAAAAGACCTCTCCAAATTGCTAATGTCAAAATGAATTGCTGAAACTGTTTACTGATAGTAAGAAAAACAATGCAATGAAATAAAATCTCTAAGTATTATAAAATCTGTAAACTCATTAAGAGGCTATAAATGTTCTGTGAATATGAGCCTTAATGTCTTTAAACCAAAGGTTCAAATTTGTTTGTATCACACTGTGTCCTTCCTTGTAGTTGACACAAGTGAAAGCAGCCAGCTTAGTCTGAGTCAGGGATTAATAATGCCCAGAGACTGTGCCTGGCAGCTCCCAAAGTGCTTTACACTTCCAATTCCTTTGAACACGGCCTGACCAAAACAATCTGCAGACCAGATCAGCAGTTAGGTGTCCATGCATTGGGATTTGCACTGTCTCTCTCTCTCCCTGTGACATTTGACCAGGTGCTCTGGTATCCTCCTGCCCCTCAAAGGCACACTGGTTAGATTTGTTTGGTGACTCAAACTTGTCAGTTTGTCCATAGCCCATGAATGATATGCTGTTCTGTTCAGGAATATGGCAGAATAAGGTCTGCCTTATTCCATATGCTTAAGGTGTGAGCTCTGGATTACAGCAATTCTCACAGGAATAAGCGCCTTTCCGACAATGGAAAACCTCACATTTATCCAGGTCAGACTAACCCCATCTAAACTGAGTTTCAAAAAACACTCTTAACATCTCTTAAATCTACTAGAGATCAGATGGCCTAATAAAGATCCCCATGAGAATGAAAAGACACAGCACTCCATGACTATGGTTGAAAATCACTGACCTGGTGATCCTGATGAATTGGGGCTCTCCGGGACCAGGGGTGCTGAATCCACTCTATAATCCAGAATCACTTGTTTGTATTGATGTAAGTAATGACAGCAGCAGGAGACTGAAGTCAGATGTATTCAGAAACATTTTGTCTGCATATGTTGAAACAAATTCTTATTAGTAGCTCTTGGTAACTACGAAGCAAGACAATGACCCAAAACATACTATATGGCCAATAAGACAATGGCCAAGTCAATCCACAGATTTAAATCTATCTCCCCCCTTGGGCTTTTTTATCTTTTACTATTTCACATGGGTTCAGGATCAATATACCTACCTCTGGGAGGTCCCACAGTTCATTACTACAGCTCCCAACAACTACATCATTAAAACAAAGAAACTTTCAAAGTAAATCTGGGAGAGGGTTACTACAGCTCGGGGAAAGGTATAAGAAAATTTCCAAGGCAGTAAAGTCCATTATAAAGAAATGTAGAAAATATGGCATAACTGTGAAACTGTGAAGAACAGGGTCTCTTAAAAACTGAGTATCCAGACAAGAAGAGCATTTGTCAGGAAGGCAACCAAGAGGCCTGTGACAACTATAAAGACATTAAAGTCTTCCATGGCTGAGATGGGAATAACTGTGCATATGCCAATTGCCTGGATGCTTCACAAATTTGGGATTCATAGAGGAGTGACAAAAAAACTCACATCAGATCTTGACTATACTTTGCCAGATGGCATGTGAGACCAAGTTGAAGATTATATGGTCTGATAAGACCAAAATTGACCATTTTACCATCAACAGTAAGCATTATGTTTAATGCAACAGCGACCATAACCCTGAGAACACCATCCCTACCGTGAAGCAAGGTGGTGGCAGTAAAATGCTATGGAGATGCTTTGCTGCATCAGGGCTGGAAGACTTGTGAAGACAGAAGGAAAAAATGGATCTTGAGAGAAGATTCATCTTCCAGCAGGACAGTGACCTAAATAAAACATACATCCAAAGCCACACTGGAGTGATTTAGAAAGAAAAATATCTATGTTCTGGAGTGGCCCTGTGAAAGCCCACACCTCAATCCAATCAAGAATCTTAAATGATTATAGAGTTAACTAAGATCAGTGAGTCATGGATGTCATGCAGTTAGAGCCTCCAAGGGATATGCAACAGAAGAGAAGTGTTGTTTACACTCTTTATATAACGTGAAGGTGTCCCAATTCTCAAGACTGCTTGAAATTACTGGGTTGAAGACAAAATGTGTTTTTGTTCTAATATGTAAACATGTACTGTAATAGGTCAAATGTATGCATGGAACTACCCAAAAATAAAATACAGTGAACTTGGCATTCATAATACATTCATGATTACAAATGTGACTTCTTCTTCTTCTTTGTCACAGCCTTAGTCCCAGACTGCCCTGGGGTCAGCTGCTTTGGTTGCTCTTCTCCACTTGTCTCTGTCGAGCACATCTTCCTCACTCACTTCACATACCTCCATATCTTTTCTCACACAATCTATCCATCTCTTTCTAGGCCTGCCTCTTCCCCTGTTACCTTCCACCTCAAATTCCATTACCCTCTTTGTTACTTCCTCAACGTCCCTCCTCATGATATGTCCATGCCACCGTACCTCGCCTCTCGCATCTTCTCAACCACATCCACCACCCTACATCGTCTACGGATTTCTTCATTTCTGATCTTATCCTTCATTGAAATCTGCAGAATCCATCTCAACATCCTCATTTCAGTTCTTCTCATCAAGTTCTCTTCCCTCTTTCCAACTGCCAAGCATTCAGCTCCATATAGTAGTACAGGTCTAATCACAGTCTTGTACATTTTACAGATGTGACTATAAAGCAAAAATAATTTTGACTGCTAAGGACTAAATGTACTTTATTTCTTCATACAGTCATATAGTTTACAAAGGATAAATGAAATACAAGAGTCTTGGAAGGGTTGTGGACACAATAGAACTGTGTCACCTGTCACCCTCTGCAAGTAAACTTGCTGTAAATCAGCACCTCCCCATCATGGCCATGAAGGACACCACAGCCTGCATTCTGTTCTATTAGAGTCATTGATTAATTAAGCCCAGTTATTTTTTAATCAACCTACTCGCTTTTTATCAGTTTCAGCCTTTAAATAGGAAAGAAAGGTTAGAAATAAGTATTAATCCTCTAAGAGGAGCCGAGCTTTAGAAATCCTTTCATTTAGTTTACCCTTTCAAGGTGGAAAGTGATTGTTCTGTACATCACAAAGAACACTTCAATGCATGTGACACAGTGTCAGCCTCAACTGTGTAAGTACGTCATTCATTAATAACCAATTATAGTAAATGTTTAAACAGCTACTGAAGAGCAAATATCTTAAACCTTGAAAAATTGAACTTAAAAGTTAAAATAGAGATCTGCATGCTAGGTTTTCTTGAAAATAATATATTAAGAATATTTCTGAAACTTAGACCCGAGTGTAGAAAAGAGTTATAAATGCAATCAGCTTGTACAATTAAGAAATCAGTAAGCTTAATTAATCAAGAGCTCAGTTTGGGGACAATACTCCAGGACCAGGAGACACTGCTGTACACGGCACACAGACTCTGAAGGTGGCTGTCTGTTGGGCCAAATGTGCCCTACAACTAAAGGCACAGAACCAACCTATATTAAGCAGCGGGGACAGGTTCAAGTGAAGGGAGGTGTCCAGCCCATGTCAGAACTGCCTTTATCACAGGCTGGTGAAGCATCCTCAAAGCCTGAAGACATGAGTCCGACTCACACGAATACATTCTCTTTCCCAGGATGAGTACAGAACTTCCTGCACTTCCTGGAAGCCCACTAGTGGAGCAGGAAGGACTGCATTATGGCAGGGAGACAAGAAATCTGGGGGCATGAGTCTCGCGTTAGTTCTTCAGTCAGATGGCGTGTTCAGTCTGATCCCAACTGCACTGCTGGAGATTCGCAAATTCCACTTTCCGATCTCTCCCGGGAAGACGAGGTCTCCCAACGGCCCCGTCTCCTCGTGGGTTTTTATGACTGCGGCCCCTGGCTGTTCTTTGTTTTTCCCCCTTTCGTGGCGTAGCGGAAGTTCTTCAGTGGGTTCCGGCCTCTGTGCGGCTGCGGAACCACGACAGTGGAAAGAAATGACGGGTTACAGGCCGCGACAGTGAGCTCCTCGAGAACGAGTCTACAGGAACGGGCGGACCCCGTTACGAGTCGCCCCGCTACGCGATGTTTCGAACCAACGGACGTGACGGAAAAACTCTCCGCACCACCCACCTTGAACTTGCTTTTCAAAATGGCGCCCTCTGCTTTGGCTCCTCGCACACGCTTCCTCTTTCTCTTGACCTGGGGGCTGGCCACATTTTTCAGAGTTGGAGGGACTAAAAAATCAAGCGCATGGAAATGGTGTGAGCACATTCACCTCTCTTGACAAAACACTGACTGACTTCCCAGATTCTACACCCTACTGATTTGGCCTACGCCTTCCTATTTTCTGATATTTTAAAACAGTGAAGGTCCTACATTTTCATTCACTGTACATGATATTCATTTTTGTTTGTAAAATTAAACTGCGTACACATTGTTAATGATTACTTAGAATCGATTTGGATTAAACAATTTTCTGTTTTATACCGCTCAGAGTGACATTTCTAGCAGCTCAGCTTTACAGTTAAAACTGCAGTAACAGAAGGACCTACAGAGACAATCCTCTGCCTGAAGTGGCAGTTGTGAGCTCCACAATGTTTTAAAAGAGAGCATAACTGACATCACTGCAGGCTTGCAAGTGCCCAGCAAATAACAGGATTTGAAATAAAAGTTGAGGCTACCCTAGCAGCCTACGTCCACTCAAATGAGGCAAAGACTCCCTCAACTGTGCTTCTCCACTCAGGGGAAAACTATGAGCTCATGACACAGGTCCAGTGTCCAGCTTAAACCACACAGGCCCACCGAGTAAGAACCTTTACTTGCTGAGCCTCATATATTTCACACTAGAAATCTTAACTTCCTAGTGTGTGAACGGCGCGGTGGTCTGCACAATTGGGCCCTGTGTTCGATTCTGGGCCGGGACGCCTCTCTGTTCACATTCTTCCTTTTGTTTGAAAGGATTCCCTGCAGGTGCTCCAGTCCACCTGCTTTGCAAAGACATGCTAGATAGGTTAACTGGTGTGTCTCAATTGCGCTTGTGTGCGTGTGCCCATACCATCCAAGGTACAGCTCCGCCCTGCACCCTACACTTTTGGGATGGGCTCCAGGTTATCATAACCTTTGTGATGATAATGGGAAAACGGGCAGCGTGTTTACTGTGTAATGCTCTGAATCAACACAGGTGCACTGGGAACCCCCATGCTGTTAGTAACATGCTCTGCAACAGCAGAAGCTGTGGAGACGCTCACTCAGGTAGTCTGGCACGTTCTTCAGGTGGGGCTTGACGAGGGCTGGGTGGAGATCCCGGTCGTGGCGGAGAATCTGCAGGTCCCGGGGGTTGTCTTCAAAATACGTCTGAAGGAAAGGCACAGTCAGATGAATCCAAAAGCGAAAAAAAGTTTACTTTACTATTCATCTGAGAGAAGCGGTGTCAATTCATTTGGTCATCTGAGCCTGTGTGAATAACTCTGTAGTTCTGTAATCTGTCTGCTTTCAATATTTGGCTCAATTTGATTATAAAGCAAGATTATGTAGTTGCTGATTTCTGCACCACATATCTAACTGCAATTCAGTGTTGGGCTTTTTCCTATCCTGAAGGAACTGGTGCCATATTAGGACTAAATTTGGATTCTATTTGCTCATAAAAGTTTACTCATCCTTGTAAATTTGAGTTTGTATTTTCCCCAATCTAAGCTTGCAGTAACTATACATGCAGGTGATACACCATGAGGAGGCACCTACCTTGAGTTTCTCAGAGTTGAGCAGCTCCTGTTTGATTTCCTTGAGACGGGCCTCCTTCACTGCCTGCTTGGTGACAGATCTCATGGCGTCCTGCACACACAGCCAGAGAGACTCAGCCACTGTACAACTCCCTGACACAATCGCAACACACATCCAGCATCCTGAGTCACCCTGGCCATACCAAAGCCTCTACACATCCTCTTACCTTAGTCTTTAAAATTCCCCTTCATTTTCTGCCATGCAGCAAATGACAGTGTAAAAATTATATTTTGAACATAAAAACAAGCACATGCCCATGGCCTTTGACACTATGCCTCAACGGTAGATAAGAATCAGTCCTGGTAAACAAGGATAAAACGCTTTCCAAAACATTTACAGCCATCTGCTATCAAAACATTATCACGTTCCCAGAGGACTCTCCCTCAATTCCTGAAGGGCCCAATGTCTTCTGTGTTTTGTTGTGCTTGAGTTCTCAGCTACAGATTCAGTCTAATTATTCAATAAACTGTATAAATGTACTACTGTTAAGGCAGCATCGGTAAGGGAATATTTCAAATACTAATAGAGTCTTTAAGTAGAGATTGCTCAAAACATACACTCCATTAAAGATGCTATTTTCTTTAAAAAATTCTAATATGTATAAATTAAATAAGTTAATCCTTTAAATGACTACACAGGTTGGAACACAAGCCATTAGACTGAAGGTCTCTCAGAAAGAGAGCTTGAGACCCCTGTGGCACACGCTAGCATTAATCACTTACCCGACACCTGTACCTGAAGCCCTCAATCTCCTCCATCTTAAATCCATATGGTTTTAGGGCACATTCGGCATTGTCTGAAACCAGAGACAATCCTATTGTTCACCTTGAGATATTTACTTAACTGGGTAAAAAATTACATAATAATTCTTGATGGTATCTTGGATCTCCGATCTGAACAGTTAAAACTGTATTTTAATTAAAAATTAAAATGAGAAAAGATAGGTGTCCTTGCTATAACCCTGTGTGGATGATTTAAGTGTAAATATGTTCCCCGATACATCTCTAGGCCTAAAGGAATCACGGGCTAAGCAAACTAAATCATTACAAGCACTTTTTAGGAAAAAGCATGATGGGAATCTGGATCAAGGTACTCAGTCATGTTAATAAAGTCAATAGTTTAAACTTATTTTGAGAAACCAGCTGGATAAGAACTTTGGGTCATATAGCCACTAGACACTCAACTACCCAGATGAGGCAAATGGCATTTTCAATTGTAACCTTCTAATATTCCTATGTACAATACCAGTCAAGAGTTTGAGTACACGCAACCTCCTCTGAACAGTTGATGTTGAAACATCTGTACTTCTAGTTGCATTGAGCTCAGCTTGTATTTCAGGGGCCGGTTTCACAGACTTGTGACTCTAATGAATGTATTCTCGGATGCTGAGGGCACCTTTGGCCTGCCTGACCTTTTTCGGATCTCATGAGTGCCGGATTCTTCATATTGTTTGATAGTCTTGGCCAGAGCGGTTACTGACGCTTGTAAAGTTCTTGCAATTTGTCTTAAAGATTGACCTTCATTTCTTAAAGTAATTATAGACTGTCTTTTTACTTTGCTTAACTGAGGAAATTTTGCCATGTTCATTCAGGAATTACAAACTTTTGCCCATGCTCTCTATATTTATAGTAATCGTGGACCCTCACCTGTTTACCAATAATTGGTGACAAAGTTAAATGAGTGAGATAACATGCTAGTTAACTGTGAGAACATCTAACAAAGACAATTTAAAATTTCTTTTAGTGTTCCAACAACATGTTATACACATTTCTGACTTTTAACTAACCTGGGCTTCAGACTGAAATCTGCTTGCTTTGGGTGTTCATTTTATTGAAAATGAAAACTTAACATTTTCAAAGCAGTTCACTTAAGATTAAGTACACATATCATGTAATTAAATATTAAGAAAAGGCAGAAAAGGAGACATGGACAAGCTGAGCTGACCTCCAATGAGCCCATCCTGGAATTCCGCCAGCAGGTCCAGCTCCGCGTGCGAGACGAAGCTCAGGGCTGTCCCAGGGTTGTCAGCTCTGGCTGTCCTGCAGGGGCACAGACAGAAACCAACAGGGAGAAGGGTCAGGTGAGGCTGCTCTCTCTGCTGGATTTGAAATTCTTACCAGATTCCTATCCTGTGCTATTGATAAAGGCTTGCAGGGGACGAGAAGACTAACTGACGTTCCGTGAACCACTCCTGTACAGCCTTCCTCTGCAGACTGGAGAAGCAAATTAGCCGAAGCTTCACTCATGAAACAGTCCACACAGCTGCAATAGTCAGTGGAGGGACTGTTTTACCCTATGCACAGCCACACACACATGCAGCCACACACGAGAATCAATGGAAGGAGAGGACCTTACCTGCCAACACGGTGGATATAAGAGTCGATGGAGGTGGGCAGGTCAAAGTTAATGACATTGGCCACATCCTGGAAGTCGACCCCCCTGGATACACCATACTCCTTGTCTTTTCCCCTGAAAGCAGAACAGAAGTGTCCTATGAGAACAAAAAGGGCTGCCGCTCAGTCTGGTCCAAGACCGAAGAGGGTAGAACACACATGTGCCAGAAGAACAAGCCTGAAAGCCAAAACAGGCCATGAAATCTCTGAATCGACAGAAGACAAAATGGAAAACATTGAGACACTCTTAAAATAAACTTAATTCGCTTTCCTGCGGTTTGCCTTGTTGTCTGTTCAGTCCCATATTGCATTTATAACAAAAGAAGACTCTTTTTGAAAACGTGTAACTTGCAAAGGTCACTACAAGTAACGCACAGTACATCTAACCTTGTGATCTAGGCAGATGGCTGTACTGGTTTTCAATGTGACGAGCCCCCATTTGGCACCTAGCAACACCACAAACCGGCCTGGACAGGAGAGATGTCTGCCTCTTCGAACAAATGGAACTCCTGTGTTTTTCCTTTCAATAAGCTTACAGCAGGTTCTCTCAGCCACCCTGTCTGAAAAGTAATACCCCCTGCTTCCTGTTCCCTCCCAGCCCTGTACTCACCTCCCTTCTTTCCAGAAGCTCTTTTTCTTCTTCTTTCCCTTACTGCCCTCTGCCTCCCGGGCGCTGCTGGGCTGCGCCAGGTTCTGCTCGTCTGTGGCGATGACGTAATCATAGAAGCCCTGGTTAAACTGGCCAATGATGTGGCACCTAGAGAGAGAGGCCTGGCGGTCAGTCTGGAGATCTCCAGGAACACACCGGTTAAAATCACAGCACAGGTGTGAGGAGCCACTCAGCTCATTCGGTACATAAGAGCATACAGGGAGTCCAGAGAGCGAGACCAGCCATTCGCTGATAATGACAGCTGTGTCATTGATATTCACTCCTGCCCGTGGAGGATAATAACTCTGCAGATTAGATTATACAGTCTCCAGTGGCTAATGACCTGATACTGCGGGTTAACTAGAGCAATTAATCCATATCTGACAGGATTAAGGAATTACGTACTCAGAAGAAACTGAAACCAGAATGATCCCTAAACCCTCCAGGCTCTGAAGTCTTGGATATTGAATAATAGTGAAGTCAATATCAACAGCCTAAGTGAACCAGCACTGCAGAGTGAGAATCTGACCCCATTTAAGTCACATCACTTAAACATAGAAATCCTAAAGAAAAAAAGAGCACCTGGCCGCACACACCTAGACAGGATGGGCAGCTCGGAGTTGAGCACGCACGCAGGGATGCTGAACTGCTCCAGGAAGAGCTTGAGGCGGTAGCAGCGGTCGATGGCACTGACGAAGATGATGGTCTTGCCCCGGACCAGGCCCAGCTTCAGCAGGGTGTAGATGAGCAGGAACTTGTCTTCTTCCTCGCAGAGCACGCTGTACTGCGTCAGCTGGGAGCTGTCCGGCAGCTGGGAGCCCTGCAGCTTCAGAGTCACCTGGGAAAGCACAGCCAACCGGCGCACATGAGCAAGATCTATACTCGCATCTTGGAATGGCAACAGAAAAGTAAAATTAAGACAAACAAAATCTTGTACTATTAGATGTTTTTCTAAAAAATAGATCAGATTTTAGATCTGGTATTAAGCATTGCATAACTATGTTTTTCTTTATTCAAATGACCTAACTCAGATTCCTAGAAAAACCTTCTTGACAGCAACACCATTGCGACAATTGTCATTTAGAGCCAAGCTGCAGAAGCCCCTTGCCCACTAACTCTGTCCCGTCTTACAGGGTTGTGTAGGACCAGCTCTTTCAATGCCTGGACATCTTCATTGAAGGTGGCAGACATCAGGAAGGCCTGGTAGATTTTGGGCAAATGGCTGCAGGAGTAGCAAAAAGAGTGGCAATCAAAAAAACACAGACAGCACACCTGGAAACGTCCTCATATATATTTATACTAATGCCTTGACTTTGCAAACTCACATTGACAGCTACATGCATATGACTACCAACAGCATCTACCCATGGCTACATGAAAGGTGACATACAGCATGAAAGGTGCTGATTAAATGATGCAAGTCACTTATCTTATCAGAACTAATACACTGATTACTGATGAGTGAAGAAATTAAAGTTCCAGTTTTCTCTATTATCTCAGTGCATCCCAATCCTAGTTCTGGAGAGTCCATGTCCCTTGTCCCAGGGTTCACATATTTTTCTTTTCAGAGTTTGTCAGGTAAATAACTGAATGGTGCACTTATTATGTACTCAACCACTGCAGTCTTTGTCTAAATGTATTAACTCAAGAAAGCTAGAAAGCTAATACGTTGACCAAAGAAAAAAATAAGAAATGTGGATCTTCTATGAATGGGAATGAACAAATAATGTTCTAACACCTGGACAGGTTGAACAGCTGGATGCCAGTGCGTGTGTGTGCGTGTGCGTGCAGCCAAGTCAGACGGCACAGTGGACCTCACCACAACAGGCTTTTCAAGTCACTCTCAAAGCCAAAGGAAAAGACCAGGTCAGCCTCATCGATCACCAGCATCTCCAGGGAGCTGCGCAGGGTCAGGTTCTGGGCAAGCAGGTGGGCCAGCACCCGTGACGGAGTGCCCACCACGATGTCCGGCTTCTCCATCAGGATGGGCCTGAAACACAGACCCCAGAGATTAACGCTGCAGGGGCCCACAGATTCACCTCAGACCCCCGGAGCGAACCACTACTTACAGCCAAGTGGAACTTAAAAATCATGAGACTTTGTGGACAATGTACTTTTGAAACCAAAACATCAGATACAGGAATACTAAGGTCACTGTTCAGCTCAAGACCAGGGGAGAATTCAGATACCCCTCTGAAATCAAAGAGGTTATGAAATGGTTTAAAACACTATGGGCTTCTAGGCCTAACATGTTCAGTTCTAACATTTTGTAGTAAAGAACCCCAAATTAGAAAGAGTGGCAGGCTTGTAATTTCAATGAATACAAATAAAAGCACATAAAAATAAAATAAGTTGTAGCGTGCACACAGGCGCCATTTCATTACACCTGGATGACTCTGTCCAAATAAGAGGAAAGAAAAGCCTCTGCTAGCACTCAGCGTTATCACATTACAAAAACCGCTGTCGGTTTTTGTCAGCTTCTGCTTCTGCCCCTAACAACACCACCCCCCCCCCCCACCACCTGTGGTTCTTACTTCTGCGCAGAGACGTCGGCCTTGCCCGAGATATCTGCCACCCTCACGTCCCGGGCGCAGTAGGAGGTGAGCTGGCGGATCATGGTCTGTGCCTGCTGGCCCAGCTCCTTGGTGGGGACGAGGACCAGAGCCCGCACCGCCTGCTCCTGCACCGTCTGCGCAGACACACACAAAACCGCAGAGGCAGCCCGGCTCTCCATGTTACTCTCAGCACAGAACCACCTCCCTGGCATCACACTACACAAGCAGACCTGAAGCACCCGCATGCAAAACAGGAACCAGCATGTGGTCCCTGCCCCGGGGAGAAACGGGATGAACAAAGGTCGGTGCCACATCCCGAAATGGGGGGGCGGAGCAGTGGCTCTGCGGCTAAGGATCTGCACCAATGTCTGGAAGGTTGCCGGTTCAAATCCCGCAGCCAGCAGAGGAATCCTACTCCATTGGGCCCCTGCTTGCTCTCCATGAGACACAGACACACAGGCAGGGAGAGAGCCTGCAAGGCCTTGCCTTGCCCTTAACCCCAGCTGCTCCAGGGGCGCTGTACAATGGCTGACCCTGCGCTCTGACCCCAGCCTCTCTCCCTGTCTGTGTGTCTCATGGAGAGCAAGCTGGGGTATGCGAAAAGACGAACTCCTAATGCAAGAAATTGTATAGGGTTAATAA
Organism: Atractosteus spatula; assembly: GCF_055471065.1. Taxonomy (NCBI): domain Eukaryota; kingdom Metazoa; phylum Chordata; class Actinopteri; order Semionotiformes; family Lepisosteidae; genus Atractosteus; species Atractosteus spatula. The sequence goes on from NC_142707.1 coordinate 8,167,618, forward strand.
AGTGATGTTAAATTCACCCTGATCCCAAATGGACACATGCCTGCACATAATTCAAACTCCCCAGCAACATGAAATCAGCTGAGATCTTGGCCAGGCCTAACACAAGTGCCAAGCGGGCTGCTGGTTACCTGTTTTGCGGAGAGAATGTGCTGAATGATGGGCACGGCGTAGGCGGCAGTCTTGCCAGAGCCAGTTCGGGCTCGTGCCAGGAGGTCTTTCCCTTCCAGAGCCAGGGGGATGGCCTTCTCCTGGATCAGGGTGGGCTGGGCCCAGCCCAGGTCTGCCAGCGCCTAGGAGAGAGCACTCGGATATCAGAGCTCCAGTCCCCACATAGGAACAACACTACAGCCTGAAATCTGACTGACATGAAAACGTACAGGGTCTACAATCCATATCACATACCACTGACACCAGTATCAGTGTGAGGAATGTAGCCCAGTTTCATGGTATCAGTGACCACACAGTGACAACAAGACAACAACCTGCTATCACAGTTGTACTGCTGCCTAGCAGATTATCCAAAACACACGCAAGCTGTAAAAGTTTGTGTTGGACAAATACGTATTAGAGACGCATATGCACAGCTATGAACTGAAATGAGAAATCAGAATGTGATTTGTATTTTCCTTTTTTCTCAGCATATATTATTTGTACTGTTCCCTATGTACTGTTTACACTGACGTTTTTAAGAATTTATACACACTTTCGTGGCCATTGCTAAGTATACTGCGTGAACTCCGTGACCTCCTTCTGGGATCTGAACAGATGTGGTGATAAGAATCAATACTAATTTCAATCGTGCAAACACAAGGGAAATCACTAGACTCAGTGACGGCCCACCTTAAACTTAAAATCTGGCCTCGAAAAGAACTGAGAGGATCAATTCAAACATACGAACTCATTCTAAACGGGAGGGGGGATTCTACCTTTTTAGACTCAACAACTACACTAGGAGCAAAGAATGATGAACACTATTTTTTGGGGGGTCGTGGGAGCACTTTTAAAAAGTAAACCCTGAACAAACTGTTTGAAACTGGGTGTTGGTTAACATCAAAGTAAGAAAGCTCAAATGTTGTTGTTTTTTTTACGTTATGAGTCAGATTACAGGGAGGCTGAGACAGAATAGCATTTGTGCACAAAGAAACCCTCTTGCGGCAGTTAATTTGAATTGACAACTTTTAGGGTCAGGTTACAATGTTTTAATCCCAACACTTAAGGACTCCCAAATTTACCACATAACCAGTAACTGTAAAATGAGATTGGAAGATTTACAAACCATCCTTGAACAATTTAACGTCTGTAATAAGATTAAATTATATAACAAAACAGAAATAACCAATTAGATATTTTATCAGCTCCTTACAATTCTGAAATCTTTGCAGCTCAACACTACCGATAACGAACTATCCCATGTAAGATGAACGAGACGTGGACATGAGAATTGGCTTCTTTGCATGAGAACCGATCTTCACAACGCTACCCCCAAAAGAAGAAGGTGGCCCATACTCTTCTGTAGTAAAGATTCGCTGTTTACACAACTTTACCTACCTTTAAAAGGCGATCATCTAGCCCCATTTCATGGAACTGCAGTCTGTCAGCAGCCATTGCTCCCACGTGTGTCTACTATCTCCGGAAGAACCGGGGCTGATGAAGTACTCAAACAGAAACGGGCAGCGACACCTGGCGGCTTGGAGGAGCAGTATTTTCGAAAGCGACTTGAACTTGAAGGCAGATGAAAACTACTCCAAGATAAAATGCGTTATTACCCGCTTAAGAGACAAGTGGTTTTTAACCAATAAAAAGTTGTCAATACCGTCCTGCTCTTGATAAAAATGTTAAAATTATCCATAATGACTAAAGCAACTTGTCAATTTTCAAAAATTAAACGAGCCACCTTTAAAATAAATACAATTGGTACAAATTGGTATAAGCCTTGTTAATAAGCTTGCAGTGTGTTAGGACATAAGACAACGTTAAAATATTTTTTCTTCAGTTTACATTCTGAGTTGCTCTACATATCTTGTGTTTTACTGATTACTTAACCATATTCAGATTTTGTATAAAGCTGTGTTATTTAAATAAAACCTAACCTAGAAAAGGCTTTACCCGTATTTTGAAAAAAGGGAACAAATAAACCACAACACTAAAAACCAGTATTCATAAGTCAATTTTATTTACTGAACACAAAGCTCTGTATTTAAAGAAAAACATGTACAGCAGCCGGACAAATGTTTTTTTTTTTACTGTAACTTAAAACAGGAATAAGTGGCTACAGTAATGAGTGTTGTCTTCTTTCAAAGGACCAGATAATTGAAAACAGTTCTTGTGAAAAAGCTGCTCGCGTATCCAAGACCAGCGTTTACGTTAGAAATTACTTATACTGAAAGAAACGTGCCTCTTGCCTTAAATGAGGTGTGATGTTTTACTGCACATCTTGCAAGTTAAAGTGACATTATGTGTGGTGCAAACCGATAAAGGCATTAGTAATTCCAACATGACATTGGCTTCATTCTGGTTTGTATTAGCAGCATGAATATAGTACCATGTGACAATAAGATCACTTTGTTTCTTTAAAATGTGAAAGGGTCTATTGATCAGATCTATTGTTGACCAGAAAATCTTTTTCATAAATACATTAATGGCATTAAACACCAGACAATACAGAGCAGGCAATCAAAAGGTAACAAACTACCATTCAAATTCAAAAACAAAATAAATAGACTTAAATGTACTGCAATATCAAGTTGAAATATTTATATCCAAAAGGTTTTTTCTCAGTCTGTGATTCACAAGACCAATTTTTTTCATTTTGTGAAGCCAACAATCATCTTTTGTTTTTCTCTCAAAGCTCAATAAATAATTTCTTCCCCAATATAGTATTCACTTTATCTTAATGTTTTTCAACATCACGTTCCTCACCTGAAGTGTAATTTTTTAATTCCTCTTTTCACATTAACTCCTCACTTAACACACTACATTTCATTCCACAGACTTGACTACAGTGACTCCACTACAGTTAAGCGATTGGCTCCAACTCATACGAAAAACAAAACTTTACTCCAACTCACCACTGTCATTCTGAATTAAAGTGTTAATAATATTAAAGTTATTTACCTACCCCTGCATTACTTTGGGTAGAAAAGAGAGGAATGCGTGTGTTAGGAATACTGCCTACTATGTGTAATATTAAAGTACATATGAATCACACAGCATGTACAGTCTGCAGATGTGTTGCATATTCACAGATGAAATATCAACAGTTAGAAAACCAAAGCCTCACTTAATTCCAATAAGAACTTTAAATGAACCCTGACATGGGAATTACAAAAAATAAACGTAATTTTTGGATTAAGATTTCTGTAAATGAGAATGTCTAGTCACCTCAAATGTACAGATTACCTATTAATTAGAACCAGAAATATGCTAACATTTACCATATCAAGTAAGCAATGTCATTGTTTTTTTGTTTAAAGGGAATCTTCCATTAAAAGGAGGAAGATAGGTAAAAAAAAAATCTTATCATTCCTTGAACCTGCCTTTACTTTAAAACTTGAATTACTCTTCCCTCCCCCACTCCTACCACGGAGAGTCCAACAGGATTCTTCCACGGAGCCAAAGTGAAAGTCTTCAAATCTCAATGGCTGGATCAATAGTCTGGGCATTAGGTTGAGTCCCGCTCGTCACACCTCCACCTCTTCCTAAAGACAGGAGATGCAGTAACGAGCGCTGGAGGAGGAAGGGAGCTGGCAGAAGGCACGCAGGATTACACCAGCTTCTTGGCCTCGAAAAAGCTTTTCAGGTGCCTCATCTGCCAGATGCCGGTGATGATGAGGATGATGGTCTGGGCAATGGACCACCACAGCACACGCTGGTTGGTGCTCTCACTGGTCATCCTGAAGCGCTCCTCGCGGTACTGCCGAGACAGACACACATAGCCACTGAAAACACAGCCTCTCCTGGCCCAGAGTGTCACGGGTATTCTGTGCTGGTTTCAGAGGTGCACACTGCCTGGAGCCCCATTACCAAAGCACTGCACCCCACACCTTACATTATCTGAGCAACAAGAACAGCCTGAAGAGGACTTGACCTGTATTCCACGAGGTTTTAAAATATCTGCATATCTCCCTCAATTGAGGGTACTTGTGAGGGGATTGCACAGTGCATCTGTACCACATATTTTCGATAGCATTTAGACACACTGTAAGGTGTATTTTGTGCTGGGAAGTGAATGGAAATCCATTTACTGCTGCTGTAAATTACACAGTCTATTCATTGGACATGGAGTTCCATAACCATAATTTTCTGACCAGTGAGTGTACAGTATGTGGCATTGTAAAGTTTTCTGCTATGTTATGCTCACTGCAGAAGTTATGCAATAGCATGACCACAACAAAAGAATTTAGCAGGAAATAGTTCTCAAGCAAGAAACGAATCAGAACTATGTACAACATGCTAGAAACATACTGACAAACCACTCTGGGCCTTTCTTACCCGCTGGTAGTTCTGCTCTTTCTGGATCTGCTCCACCTGGTCCAGCAGCTGCCTGACTCTGAGCTGCAGCTCTGTCAGCTTGTCTTTGGCTGCAATCTCAGGGTAGTTATTGGTGTGTTCCCCTACCTGGATATCCAGGTGAACTCTCTGACACAGGAAGAGTAAAAAAAAAAAAAAAAGATAAAAAAAGATATTTCATGCAACTCAGAAATAGATCTGTAACAATAGATTATATAAACCTAGCACCTAGTGATCAGGGAAGAGTTTATGAAGTGGATGTAAACCCAAACTTTGAAATTACAACAACCTGCTCTGGTTTCAACCGAATGTAAATAACACTGTTCACAATCACAGATTAACACAGGGAAAGAAAAAAAAAACATGACGTATGACATCAACTTAGCTCCTAGTGATCAGGAAAGTCTGTGAGGTTTGAAGCAAGATTAAACCACAATGTTTCAACTGTTAATGGATACTGTGATTCCCTCTCAGAAACTTAGAAGAGTTTGATAGAACCAGTTCTCTTCTCTCTCTCTCTTCATCTTCCATCAGACAACCGTTGCAAACTTTAGGATTACCCAAGAATGTTACTCAAAGCAGAATAAATGACAACCTCTTTAAGTTGATTACTGTTTTTAGTGTTTTTTAGGGTTCTGTCATCTGAATTTAAATCATCTATAACAACGCCCTGTACCTGAGAACTGCAACAATACAAAAAGCTGCAAGAGCACAAGATGGCATGTATTTTAATCTTCAAATGGCAGGACCTGCCTGGAACACCTGTGAAGCAAAATGCCAGAATGGTAGTGTGAAGGACTGCTTACCAACTTCCCCCCAGCAAAAAGCACCATCTTGGTGGAGTTGGAGTGCAGACAGATCTGATGCTCTCCAGGGGTGTGGGAGGTGAAGGTGAAGCGGCCTTCCGATCCATATTGCCGGGAAAGCACGACCTACGACACACAGACACAGCCAACAGGTGACTCTTCACTCCCACCAGTCCCAGACCCGGAAAGCCAAGGGAACTGTCCAGATCCAGATTCATCACATTTTAATACAGTGCCTGGAATGGCATCCAAATCTAAAGGAGGGATCTGAATGAAGTAACACCCCAGCCAAGCACCAACATTAATATATAGCAACTAGTCCTCCCACACACTATGCCAAGTGTACTTTGTTAACTCATGTACATTCATCATGCCATGTTCAGCACTAGCATGTGGTGTGTTGTAAAATCCTGAGCGTAATGCCAAAAGTAATTTGTCTTTGTGTCCCAAATGTGCTTGAGGTTTTTTTGTTCCCAGGCGAAAATGCGTTTCAAACAAAGGTTATTGTTTCATGGAAACTATAATCTGTAGTCTCCACAATGTCAAATTGGACATTATATATTTTCTCTTGTGTTCAACGAATGCAACCCACATGACAATAAATAATGCTCTTTGCAATAAGATGCTCACTGCATAACAGATTGAGTTATTCCAGGTTTAGCAGCTTTAGACTGAGGAATTAACCTAGCACCAGGTGATAGCCACGTGGAGATTAAATAATATTTAAATATGCTTCGCCTCTAGGTGAAAATTGCAGAACCACAGTGCAAAACAATTTACTGGCATGTTAGAAAGCAGTCTACAATTCAGGAGGAAGTTTTAACTGTCTTTGCTTGAAAAGGCACTGGCCTTCCATGCAGCCCGAGAGTTATGAGACCCAACGCTACCTTGGTGTCTGGATCTTTGACCTCGACATGCATCCCCAGGCCAGGTGTGGACGGCAGGAATGAGCTGCTCTGCTTGTCCCACAGCTGTGTGCGGTATTTCCCTGGGAGAAACACCCAACAGGCATCAGCATGTTTGCCCTCTGTCCAACGACGGAACCAAGACTTGCGATGCACAAGCACATGGCTCTGCTTCACACTTTGCAGGCCCTTGTATAATGGGCAGCATTAGGTGCTGGTTACCTTGTACTTGATACCCCGCTAGATTATTTAAAAAGGACATGGGTGCTTGCATTTCTGCTTCATTCGGCACATTCTCTTGAAGAGCCTGCTGTAAGCCCATAAAACCTGAAATGGAACAAACGGCTATACAAAGGGCATTCTTCATCATTTACAGTATATAAACTAGGAGTCTCAGATCCAGATCCTGTGGAGGCCCTGGTCTAAGAGGCTATATGGGTGACCACTAAATGACCAATTGCTAAATCACCACAGAAATCTTATTGTGGATTATCAAGGACATTTTTTTTTTAATGAAGTGATTTGCAGATCATTCGGTACAAAAATCAGAATGCCCTTCAGCCCATAATGACAAGAGTTCCCTAAACTGAACAGATTATTTGCTTAATTGACCAATATTTACAAAAACTACCAATATTTTTAAAAAGACAACTTTAAGGTGACTTATACAAATAACCTTTGCTCATATTTCGGTTCAGACTAACATATGCACCTTGCTGTTTCAAACCACTAGGTTTTAGAGCCGTTTCTACCTCAATCCAGTGTGCATCCTTAACAGCTAACTGCAATGCCTCAGAACTCAATGCACGTCTGCACTATGCACCTTCTGCATGGAGTATCATGTTCTTTTCACTACAACATTTATTGTTCTCTACAATAAATTTATTGTCAGTGGTTGTTATTATTTATTCTGTACCATTTTGTAATGTACTGTCTACATTGTGTGAGGTGATCGGTTGTACTGTGTATGCCCCGAAAGATCGGCGCGAATAAGAATTTCAATGCACCTCTGGCACAAACTCTTCTAATACTCTGCAAACCAGCAAAACTTGTTTTTCGTCTTAAACGTGTCCAGGGCGACCCGTCGATATAACAGAAGCGAGCACAGGTGCAGAACTAAGACTATGGCACCTGCGCGCTCAGCTAACCATTTGTTTACACGACGACGTTTTATGAGAATGAAACGCACACGCTGAAACATGAAATATTAGTATTTTCTTTACATTTTACAAAAAAAAAACCCACATGTAAGCATACTGTAGCAAGCACTCGAGAGAACTGTGAACGTAGATAAACGAAAGCGAACCCAGTTTTATTAACCCACGGCGAACGCGGTCAGGTAGTTCACCTGTACGTACCGATAACCATGGTCTCGTCAGGAATCTCCTCGATGAAGCATTTTTTCTCCGTCTCCCCGATATGGAAGTACAGCGCTCGCGTGAGGCTGAGAGTGGCGAGCAAGAACAGACAGACAACCTGCGAGAACAGAGACATCCTGGACAAAACTGACACTGACAGCGGCTGCACCTGAGACGTCGAATCCGCACAATACACACAGCCTCAACTTCCGAGCGGGCATGCGCGGATTCTTCCAGCAGTTCCGACCCAGGGCACTGCGTCTGCGCAATGTTTTTGCGGCCCAAAAAGTAGACGATTTGAGCATGCGCAGAAATAGGGATGACGTATTGTTAAGACAGGGTTATCATACGGCAATGTATGTACAGTATACAGTTATTGGCCACGTAGGACAACTTTCCTAACTGTTTAAATTCAGGATATTTTCCTGAAGATTCTTCTGTTCATTGTAAATCTGGTATGTGCGTTATTACATCAGGAAAAATGGGTTGATCAGGATAATTTTGTCTGGGTCCAAGTTGAGAGTAAAATAGATTTTGGGGGTTCAGTATGAAAGCTTCAGTATATTTCTTAAATCAGTTGTTCCTAACACTGCTCATGGGGTACATCTTTACCTTCTCGTTTTTTGTTCCACCCAAGGTCTTAATCTTAATCACAGGCAAATTGAAGTGTGTTAACCGAAATGTAACATTTGACCTCCGCAGAAGGGAAAACGATGGAGGGGAGCTTGACAATCATTCCCACCTCTGTTCTTTAAGGGATCAGCTACTAAGAGCTCCCTTGTTTTAAACAGCGGAGCAAACTCTTAATAAGCAAGTTGATAAGCATACATACTGCATGCAGTTCTGTATATGAAACCAGAAGACACAGGAAACATTGAGTCAGATAAAACAGATATACAGCAGTTATTATTAAGGCATACCAGGGTCAGTGTTAATACATTCCTTTGTCATATTTAGTTTTACAAACATGTTAAAGGGAAACTGCTGTAATTACTGTAAAAGGTACAGGGGTGGTAAAAAGCTAAACATAACACCGTATGATATGATACACTTTGTTAATCTCCAAGGGGAAAATCAAGTTGTCAACACAGGTCATAGATGTAAAAGATCATAAAATCTTACACGGACATGACAACCACTCCCCACACACGATGCATTTATTTGTATTTGGGAAAACAGAAGATTAGTGCATATGGGACATTTAACAGGACTTGCATCCTTATTCATGCAGACAATATCTTTTTATATTTGACACAAGAGGAGAGGGAGAATTTTGTCATGGGTTTCCCTTCACGATGATAACTCACAGAAAACTGAAGGAGCTCTGATGGCCTAGTACTTAAATCATATCTTTTACAGGGGTGTAAAAAGTGTTCAATTGTCTCAAATGTGCAAAAGGTTTCTTTAAAAATATACAAGTGCAAGTTTCCTTCTAAAAAAAAAAGTGCTTGAGTAGAAGTATAAAAGTATAATCTCATGTTGACCCCAATGGATGTCTCTCTCATTGTAAGTATTGACCTGAGCAGATCCATGCTGTCTGCTGAACAGGTCAGATATCCTTCAAGCTGTTTGGCACGTTCTTGTGCTGCAGAAGACTTCACAAAAGCGAAAAAATCCCCTTTATTGGAGGAGTTCTGTAGCTCATCAGGGTCGGTTATGAGCTCCAGCCGCTGCTTGATGTAGTCCAGACCTGTATTGTAAAAGAAACAGGTTATATCCTTTCTAATAATGTACACAATGTTGATATTACACAACTATGATACAGAGAACACTGTAAAACTACATTACATTAGGAAATGAGGAAATGCCATCAACCAATCAGCTTTCTCATCTAGCAGACTATTTTTCACCTATTACTGTTTTCCCATATATGCCTACTAGGATGTTAATTGAGTTCAATTTTAAATCCATCTGCACATTAATTTGCTTTTATCTTTAACATTCCAGTGTAAAACTGAACAAGTGTTGAATTAGTTAAATGACAATTTTAATGATTTATGTATGTATCAATACTGGTATTTAATTACATGCTCAGTCTCTAAAAGCAGGTACCAACTCAAGCTGATACAGCCAGGATGTGTTACAGTGTTCTCTGGAAATGAGCACATAAGCTGTAAGGAGAGAGCTTAAAATGTCAGCAGTCACATTAAGAAAAAGGCGTGATTTGTAAAGTAGAGATTAATCACTTGCTCACTTATATTTAAACACGCGATATATAAACATTTGTCAGTGTATGGTAACCAGATAAAATATTAGAGCTCCATTGTAAATGAATGTTTACAAAGTTTTTGAAAACAGAAAGTCTTCTAACAGCAAGCCCTATCACAGGTTTAGCCACGTGACCTTGACAAATGAACAGAGCTTTGCCTTTGGTTGGGGACCCATCATTACAGTCGTAGACATACGCCAAATGTAGAAAAACCACATTGACTGTGTTAACAATGGATCACCTCACTTTTTTTCCTCTGTCCAGTTTTATTCCATAGATCGAAGAACTAGGCAAAAGTAGACCTTTGCAGCCTTTCGTTGGCACCACTGTGTTCAGCCAGTAATGCCTCCTCAGATGACACAAAGTTTGACAGGTAGGGAGCACCACACTGGTGTTTGGGCAGCTGGCACCCATGATCGCTAACCAAGTGTAGGAGGTCAGCAGTTTCTTGGAATTCAACCTCATTTTCTTCACCAGCTTGTTCCTGGTTTTGGTCTTTGGTATTCTGGAAGTCTGTGGCCTGTGATACAAGCATGTTGGAACTTGCCAAGGAATCAACCTTGACCTGCTTGCTTCCAAAGCCAGAAGCTTGGGATGGCTCTCTGTTTACCTTCTGCACATCAGAAGTCAGCATTGTGCACTCATCCATGTGATGGGTGTCTTTTCTCTGTGGAGAAAATCACATTGATTTAAGCATCACTTATCAATTTTCTGAGCTAGTTATGTTGGGGAAACTCGGTCTCTTAACTACTTTTTATCTTGTACTGCCAAAAAGTTATAACAGTGGATTCACAATAATTAGTGCTATTGTAGCACCCAATAAAATTTGCCATTTGTTTTCATCAGTATTTCAAGATTTTACACCCCTCTGTTATTTTATTCCTACACATTTGGGAACTTTATCTGAAAAATCTAGTTGTATTGGCTATTCTCAGCCTGAAGATTAATGAACGTCTCAGAGCAGGTACATGGAAAGAGAAATGGTCTTCCACATGTCTCTCAGTAACCAGCGATTTATTGATGCGTATTTCCAAGACAAGATTTTACCATTTGGTATCCAGTCACTGGACTTGAAAACGTGTCATGGTCTGTACACATCCATCCATTCTCTAGTGGCTTTATCCAATTCAGGGTTGCAGGGGGAGCTGGAGCCTATCCCAGCAAGCAACTGGCAAAAGGTAGGATACACCCTGGATGGGATGCCAGTCCATTACAAAGTCTGTATACAATTGAGCTGAATACTATGCCCGAGTAAAAACTTTCAAATAAACTGTGTGATGCTTAATAAGATGTATTAACTGGGTGTCATCTGGAGGAAAACACCCCAGATAGCTCAGTATTCTCAGCCCTCTAATAACACCCTGACCATAATCAAAATGACTTTTCAATTTATTAGCTCACTTTAACAAGAATTTTTATTCAAGCTTTGCAAATGGTTTACAGCTCAAAATGTGGCCCAGCTTTAGAAACAAAAACATATTGTACATTTCAAATATGAAGGGGAATTGAAACACAAAGTCTGTAACAGGGCTCCTTGTGTTTCAAGATGAGTTGGGAATGAAGATACAACACCTCAGGACTCTTAAATGCCCTTCCATGGGAATTAATACCAGTATAAAGTAGGCTTACTAGCCAGATGCCGGCGATGATGAGGATGATGGTCTGGGCAATGGACCACCACAGCACATAGTAGTTGGTGCTCTTACAGGTCATCCTGAAGCGCTCCTCGCGGTACTGCCGAGACAGACACACATAGCCACTGAAAACACAGCGTCTCCTGGCCCAGAGTGTCACGGGTATTCTGTGCTGGTTTCAGAGGTGCACACTGCCTGGAGTCCCATTACCAAAGCACTGCACCCCACACCTTACATTAGCTGGGCAACAAGAACGGCCTGAAGAGGACTTGACCTGTATTCCACGAGGTTTTTAAAAAGATTTGAAAATATCTGCAGCTACAACCCCTTCTTTTTTTCTAGTAGGATCTCCCTCAATTGAGGGTACCAGTGAGGGGATTGCACAGTGCATTCCATCCGTACCACTGATTTTTAATCCTACTTAAACCTGGGGTGTGTTTTCCTGCTCCTCAATTCAGCTACAAATTGCCCATCACAAAGACAGCCTAGTCAATGGACCTGGAGTTCCACAACCATAATATTCTGACCAGTGAGTGTATAACATGAGGCCTTGTAAGGTTTTCTGCAATGCTATGCTCACTGTAATAGTTATTTAACATGACCACAACAAACACATTTAGGAGGGAATAGTCTTAAGCAAGACCTGGAACAACAAGATGTGCAACAAACTTGAAATACACTGACAAGCCACCCTGGGCCTCTCTCACCCGCTGGTAGTCGTACTCCATCTGGATCTGCTCCACCTGGTCCAGCAGCTGCCTGACTCTGAGCTGCAGCTCTGTCAGCTTGTCTTTGGCAGCAATCTCAGGGTAGTTATTGGTGTGTTCCCCTACCTGGATATCCAGATGAACTCTCTGACACAGGAAGAGTAAAAAAAAAAAAGATATTTCATGCAACTCAGAAATAGATCTGTAACAATAGATTATATAAACCTAGCACCTAGTGATCAGGGAAGAGTTTATGAAGTGGATGTAAACCCAAACTTTGAAATTACAACAACCTGCTCTGGTTTCAACCGAATGTAAATAACACTGTTATTGCTTTCAGGGTTTCTCTGAACTAGATCTGTTCTCTCCATCTTCCAACAAATGTTAGGATTACTCAAGAACATTACTGAAAGCAGAGTAAATGGCAGCCTCTTCCAGTCACTGATGTTTCTTAGAGGTTTTTGGTGCTCTGTCATCTGAAATATAAAAATCTGCAACAACAGACTGTATATGAAAATTGTAACAATACAAAAAGCTGCAAGCGCATAAAATGAAAAATTCCGTGCAATCTTTGAAAGGCAGGTCTCGCCCCGAACACCTGCAGGGTCGCTTACCAGCTTTCCCCCGGTAAAAAGCGCCATCTTGGTGGAGTTGGAATACAGACAAATCCGATGCTCTCCAGGGGTGAAGGAGGTGAAGGTAAAGCACCCTTCAGAACCATACTGCCGGGAAAGCACGATCTACGACACACAGACAGCCGACAAGTGACCTGTCACTCCTACCACTCCGAGACCCAGAAAGGCCTGGGAACTGCCTGGATTCAGATTCAGGGCATTTTAATACACCACTTTACCTCTTCTGTGTGAAATAATTGTTAGTTGCAGATCTTAATACAAGCCTTCAGTAATGTTGAACCAGGCGAAACGGGTATGTTGTGTTCTGAAATGAATCTGAAATGAACAAACACTATCATCCTGTTCCAGGCAGTAAGGAGTGCACTGAAATTTGCTCTTTTCAGGTCATTCTTTCATGAAGGCTGTAAAACTGTTGTCTCCATAATAAAAAAATGGATACTGTATATTTTAAATTTTGTTTTTAAAAATGGAATCCACTTACGAATGCTCTTTGACGTTAAACTCCCACTGCATAGCAGTTTGACTTGTTCCACACTCAGTCAGTTATTGACCGAGTAGTTAACCTAGGTGCAGGTGACTGTTATGTACAGTAGTATAAATGCTACCTTGGTGTCTGGATCTTCGACCTCGACATGCATCCCCAGGCCAGGTGTGGACGGCAGGAATGAGCTGCTCTGCTTGTCCCACAGCTGTGTGCGGTATTTCCCTGGGAGAAACACCCAACAGGCATCAGCATGTTTGCCCTCTGTCCAACGACGGGACCAAGACTTGTGATGCACAAGCACATGGCTCTGATGCACACTTTATGAACCGCAACATGATGTGCTTGTTAACTTGCTACACTATCTAGAACGGACACAGCTGCTTGTTTTTCTCTTTCTTGCACCACATTTGCTTTAAGAGCCTGCAGTTCATAAAACCCCAAATGGATCAAAGGGAATTCTTCGTCGTTTATAACCCAGGAATCTCTAAACCAGTCCTGAAGAGGTCCAATATAGGAATTTTATAGGTAACTGTTAAAACACAAAACGTCTCAGAAGGAGAAAAGTTCCCTTAACTAATTCTTTGCTTAAGTGATCAATACAAAAAGGGTGATTTAAAGTGGCGCAAACAAAGAACACTTGCAAGTACCTCAAACTGAACTCTAACAAGATGAACGCGGTCAGGTACTGTAGTTCACCTGTACGTACCGATAACCTTGGTCCAGTCAGGAATCTCCTCGATGAAGCATTTTTTCTCCGTCTCCCCGATATGGAAGTACAGCGCTCGCGTGAGGCTGAGAGTGGCGAGCAAGAACAGACAAACAACCTGCGAGAACAGAGACATCCTGGACAAAACCGACAAACTGCGACATCAACTCTACTTCTCAACAACACAAGCACAGCCTCAACTTCGGAATAGCCATGCGCAGCTTTTTATGGGACTTCCGAGAACAGAG